>NW_027185588.1:5934679-5970527 GCF_028583685.1 Petaurus breviceps papuanus | reverse complement strand
CCATCCCTCTCACTGAGCCCCCATCCCCCACAACATGTCCACCTCCCCCATCCCTTCCCTGAGTTCTCTGGGGGGAGAGAGAAAAATGAAAAAGCCAGAGGCAGACAGAGCTGATTCAGATATCACCGATGGGGCTTCAAATGCTCAGTCCCGTTCTCTTCCCCCGGGGAAGCTCTGTCGGCTGGATGTAAGAAAAAGAGAGAGCTTGATGCCAGGGCATAGAGAGCAGACCTCTTATACCTGCTCCTTCAGGGGAAAGTCTGGCTTCCTGCCAGGGTCTGTCTCTTTTTTTCTTAGGATCATGATATGGATAGAGAACTGGAAGGACCTTCCATCAAGTCTAATTCCCCCATTTTAAGGAGGGGGAAACTGAAGCCCAGAGAAATCAAATGACTGACCCAAGGTCACACAGCCCACAAGCATCTGAGACAGACTTTACTCCAAGATACTGGAAGGATTGGAAGGGCATAGAATGTCAGAGCTGGCAGGGGACATAGACCACAGAATGTCTCAAGTGGCCCAGGCTGTAGAATGAGACAGAAGGAGAGAGATGTCCCAATCCTCTCATTCAACTATTCATCTCAAAGATGTGGAAAACTGAGGCTCGGAGGGGGAAAGGATTTACTCAAGATCACAGAGAAAGGTTTTGAACCCAGCCCTGCTAGCTCTGAATCCAGGGCTCTCTTCTCTGTGTCTGCTCCCCACTCCTTAATTCAAAGAAATCCTGTCTTGTTGCTTTGTGCACCCTTTTCTGTGTCCCCTCCAATGGGACAGAGGCAACCAGGTGTCTTGGTGGATAGAGAGCTTGACTTGGAATCAGGAAGTTGTTGTTATTTTCACAGTTGAGGAAACTGAGGCAAACAGGGGTTAAGTGACTTTCCTAGGGGTCACACAGATAGTAAGTGTCTGAGGCCAGATTGGAACACAGGAGTCAGTTCAAATCTGGCCTCAGATATTTACTGTGTGACCTTGGGCAGGTTACTTAACCTCTGTTTGCTTTAGTTTCCTCCACTGTGAAATGGGGATAATAGCAGCACCTACTTCCCAGGACTGTTGGGAAGATCAAAGGGTATGATAACTGTAAAGTACTTAGCACAGCTAGCTCTTATTAGTTAATGATTGTTATGATTTAACATCTGTTTGCCTCAGTTTCCTGCACTGTAAAATGGGGATGATGACCGCACCTACCTCCCAGGGTTGTTGTGAGGGTAAAATGCGATATCTGTAAAGAGCTGAGTGAAACTTAAAGCATATGGACAATCCCTATGATTATCAGAGTTCCAGACCTGCCCCAGCACCCATGGACACACACACTCGACCAGAGATAGACGCACTCATCCAAGCAGATCCATTTCAGTCAGGTTATTTTTAACCAGGCTCACTGTTCTAATTGCATCTTACGGAGGGCAGGGCAGTGGGCGAGCAGGCAGGCTGCCGATGATTAAACCTGCACACAGGCACCCGTGCCAAGCTGGGGCTCACATTCAGATACGCACGTGTTTAAGGAAAGAGGGGGACAGAGCTCTGTATGGAAACACGTAGGAACGTTTAGGGGCAATAGATCAACAAGCATTTATTTAGCACCTACCGGCTGCTGGGGACTGTGCTGGGCACTAGAGATACAAATAGGAAAGAAAATCAGTCTTACAGGAAGATACAATGTATCCATGGTGGTGGTGGTGGGGGGAGATATTTACAAAAAAGAACACACAATACTGGGGCAGGAGGACTGGGAGGCATGGGGGGCTCAGAAAAGGTTCCTTGTTTCAGCCTCTGAGCTGAGCCTGGAAGGGAGACAGGGGTCCCAAGGGGCAGAGGTAAGGAGATAGAGCCTGTGCAAAGTCATGGAGACAGGAAATGGAGAGCTGTGTTCAGAGACCAACAAATCGGCTGCCTGGAGCACAGAGGCTGCTCGGGAGAGTCATGTGTGAACAGACGATGGACCTTGTTTGTGAAGGGATTTAAATGTCAGAGGAGTTTGTATTTTAAACTAAAGGCTACAATGGGGAGTCGCTGGCTCTTCTTTAGCAGAGGAATGGCATGGTCAGACCTATGGATTAGAGAGGGGAAGGGAAAGGAAACAAACACCTATCAAAGAACCTACTAAGTGCCAAAATATTATCTTATTTAATCCTCATAACAACCCTGGGAGGCAGGGTTTTTTACAGATGAGGAAACTGAGGCAAATTGTGGTTTAAATGATTTGCCTAGGATCACACAGACAGGAAGCGTCTGAGGCCACATTTGAACTTAGAGCTTTCTGATTCTAGGCTCAGTGCCAAGGTCTCCCACTGCATCCTGGGCCACCTCCAATCGTCCTGATCTGTATCTGACCACTGGATTCAGATGGCTCCAGGGGAGAGAATGGGGTTGGTGACTTTGCGCAGCATTCCCTCAATTAAATCCAATTCACTTGCAAGTCAAGACATCACCCTCCTGATGTCGTTAGTCCTCTGACAACAAAGAACAAAAAACAACCAGGCCCAGTGCTCTCTGGGCTGAGATTGGATGCAAGGAGATGCCTTTCTACATGACTGTTTGTTACAACACTCCAGGTGGAAGTGAGAAGGGCTGCCCCAAAAGTGGCTGTGGCAGAGTTGAGATAAGGGGACAGGGGGAGAGCTGCTGAGGAGATGAATGGATATGGAGGGCTAAGGTGTGAGCCTGGGTGACTGGAAGAAGGGTGGTGTCCTAATCAGAAACAGGGAATTTAGGAGGGTTCGGGGAAGAGATGATGGATTCAGTTTTAGACTAATGTTCAATTTGAGACATGTATGCGACATCCAGGAAGAGATACAAAGCAGGCAGCTGGAGATGAGGGACCAGGAAGTGCCCAGGTGTGTGCAGATCACTGAGGAATGAACAAAAAAGCTGTTATTAAGCACTTACTGTTTACATACAAATAGGAGCTAGCTTTTGCTCTCAGGTAACCCACATTCTAATTGGGGAAGAGAATATGTCTAGTAGGAGAGTTCAGGTACAGGGAGATTCAGCTCTGGGAATCCTTAGGATGCACTGGGTTGTCTGCCCCTCAGAAGCCCCCCACCACTTAGTGGGTCAGAGTGGAGGAAAGATGCTGGCTTCCCTCTGAGGGGGTAGAGATGGGAGGCAATGTCTGGGAAGCAGGGAAAAAGGGAAAGAGGACATTGGAAGGAAAGTCTGGGGTGAGATGGCCACCAGGGGAGGAAAGTGGTTGGTGCCCTGAAGGTTGCATAGGGCAGGGTCTAAGCAGCATACACTGAGGGAGGAATGGGGAAGTGGAAACCCCAGTGGGAACCTGTTCCAGCATGTCATGGATACACTTCCAAAAACCTGCACAGATAGATAGAGAGAGAAACACACACACATGCTTATACATATATACACATGTGTATGTATATGTAGTGTGTGTGTGTGTGTGTGTGTGTGTGTGTGTGTAGACCTAAATATGTGGACCTAAGGCCCCTCCTGGCTCAGATCATCCCTCCCAGTTCTGTGTCCTAAGGGCCCTCCCAGCTCTGACTTTCTGTGTTCTAAGGGCTTTCCCTGGCTTATATCCTACTATATGTTCTGAGGCCCTTCCAGGCTTCAAGTGCCCTCTCAGTTCTGGCACTCTGTGTTTGAAAGTTTCTTTCAGGTCTGGAATTCTGTCTTCTGTACTGTTGGAAAGATTCTGTACTCTAGAAAGGGCTTGACAATCTATCTTCTATGTCTTAAGGGGTCTTCTATACCCCTAATAGTCCTTTCTCCCAGCCCTGACATTCTAAATTCTATGTTTCATGATCTATTCTATAACTCAGTAATTCTATGTCTGGGATCTTGGTCACAATTTGGGGCAAAGTCTGTTCCTGGGGATAGGCCTACCTCCTAACTATGGCTAGGACTGATATAGGGTCAGGTTGAAGAAGCAGATGGTAGGGGGGCAAAGGCCAGTTTGGAGGCCAGGTCTGGGGGTAGTGAGAAAAGATTGCCTTCTGCTGATCCAGACCTCTGTTCCCACCCAGAGCTGAGTACCCACCCCACCCCCCAGGGCTGCTGTCATGGCAGCTGGTTTACTGGTGATGGTTTACTGGGAGATGATTCGAAATTGTTGTAGGAGTGATCTAGAGAACGGGATCTAATCAGGGCGGGGAGAAGAGCTCAGCTTGGCCTCGTGGGGCTAATGCATCCCCATGGCAACAGCAGCCTTCGGGCTCTGCTGGGAGAGGGGATGGGATATGAAGGGGGAGCAGGACTCCATGCCCAGGAAATAGAGGCTAGGAAGCAAAGAAACCCTCCCTGTACCACCTGGGCCTTAGCAGCCATGGAGGCCTTTTTTCTGCTTCCCCAGAGGGTGGGCAAGACTGAACTCAATTTGGGGCATCAGGATAGAGCCCAGCTGGTCTGTGACCATTCCAGTTTTAACACAGGGGCCCAGGATTCCATCCCACCAGATACCAGATATCCTGAGTAATAGACTTAGATTTGGGAGAGGGGATTGTTGGTCTTCTGGGTTCGTCTTTCTCCAGGCCCAGGTCTCCTAGCTGCACCCCAGGGACTGGAATCAGAGAGCAGCCTTTAGGCATACATCCCACCCCCACTCCACCCCCATCCCAGACACACAGACTACTACCCAGGGCAGGACTGCACAGAATCCCATGTGTCTGAGTCTCTGACTCCACCGTCTCTGAGTATAGATTCTAAGGATTAAATGGGTCCTTGAAGATGCTATAGTCCAACTCCGTCATTTTACAGATGGTGAGACTGAGGTCCACTAGTGCAGAAAAACATGCTCAAAGTCACAAGAGGAATCCGTGGCAGAGTGGAGGTTCAAACCTCAGACTCCTAAACTGAGAGCCCTGGGCTCTTCCTAGCCTGCTTTTCTCTAGTTCTGCCTTCCTCTTAGAATCCCTAACCTCAGCTGGAAGTGTCTTCATTGAGAAAGACAGCATGGGTCAGTGGAAAGAACACTCCAGAAAAACTAAGTTTGAATCCTGGCTTCACCACTTACTGGCTGTGAGATTGTGGCCATCTCATTTCATTTCTCTGGGCTTTAGTTTGCCTAACTATAAAATAAGGGGGGAGGGGTTGGTCCTTTCCAGCCCTAAAAGCTCTGCTCCTTCTCAGTGTAGCAGTGCTGTCTACAACCTCCACTGGTCATTCTTCTCACCTCCCCCTAGGCTTGAACTCTTCTAGTGATAAGGAGTTTCACTACATGGGGGCTCAGGGAGGACCAGCAACTTGGGTATGGGGGCTTGGCAAGCCCCTGTCAGGGTTTCTCATCCACCTTTGGTGCCCACCTTCACCCAACTCTCACCTGTGGCTCCAAGAAGCTGCAGCATGGGCAGTGGCCACAATCCACTAAAACCATCTCAGCAGATGGGCTAAACCAGGGTAAGGGTAACTGACAGTCCTCAAACCCATAGCTGAGTTAGGAGAGCATCCACCCCAAGCAGGGGAAGACATCCCCCTGTGGGATGGGCGGATGAGAACAATTTGTTCCAATGGCCAAGAAGCGGCTGAAGCAGGTACTGGGGAGCCTTAGAGCTTAGGCAGATGGGGCAGATACCAAGGTCATCCACTGCATCCTGAGCCATAGCCAGACTTGACTCTTGTCCTGCCACTGGACTTCGATGATTGGAACGAAGACAGAGGTTAAGGACTTCATGCAACTCTGCCTCACCTAAACCTAATTGACGTGCAAGTCAAGATATCACTGGTGATGTCATTGATCCTCTTCCAAAAACGAAGGACAAACAACCAGAGCAGCACTGATCTAATGCTTAGGAAGTTCTTCCTTGTGCTGATAGGGAATTTGCTTTCCTGTGATTCAAACAGAAAGTCTGAGAGTCTCTAACCTGGGAAGGGAAGAAAGGAAGGCAGTGTGTAGGAGCCAGGTAGAAGGGTATAGACCTCATCAGAGCTTCAGGGAGGAAGTCACATAAGTTCCTCTGAACACATTTCCTTGGTTGTGAACCCAAGCTGGGAAACAGTGGAGTAACAAGGAACAGAAAACCAGGAATGTGCAACTCCTGTTCCTTAAGGCTGTCCCACTTCTAAGTACCTCCTGTGCCCTGGGGGGGTGAGGAAAAGCACTTGGAAAGAGGGAGACCTGGCCTACCAGCTTCTACTTAACTTGGACTTTTTATGTTCTGCCTTTCTGTGTTCTAAGTTGTAGATTTGACAACTTGTGTTCTAAGGGCCTCTCAGCTCTGACATTCCCTATTCTAAGATCCTTTTAAGCTTTGACATTGTATATTCAAAAGTCCCCCCAGTACTGACCTTCCTAGTTTTGAGGTCTCCCAAGCTCCAACACTGTGATCTGATGTGTGTCTCCCCCTCAGCTTTGACTTTCTCTGTTCTAAGGGCCCTCCCAGCTCTGAAACTCTGTGTTCTAAGGGCTCTCCCAGTTCTGACACTCTGTGTTCTAAGGGCCCTCCAAGCTCTGACATGTCATGTTCTTAGACCTCTTTGAGCACTGGGAATCTAGGATCCTCTCACGTTTGAGGTATGTCAGATGCCAGGTTTCTCTCTGTCCAGACTCTCCCAAGAATCTGTCCCTTATAATTTACCCAGTTTCCCCTCCCACAGGAGGTTAAGCTATATGAGAATCCCAATGAATCCTTTTTCCCTCTCACAACCATGCAGGGGGGGCTTTCTGTGTGCACTGAGGCCGAAGGTAGGGAGCTCAATAAAAAGCAGCCTGAGAAAAACACACACACACACACACACAGATATCACACCAACTCTTCCATGGACACACATGTGTCTTTACAGAACTCTTTTCTCCCCACAGTGGGAGACACCCCTCCCTCCTTCTCTCCCTCTCAAATCCATAATGAATACTCTCATGGAAAGAAACCTTTCTCCCCTCTTTGAGACTGAGGTTCCCTGGACGTTCTACAAGGCAAAGGAGTGAATCCACAGGTTCAAACCCTGAGGATCTCAAAATGGCGGATGGAAAAGCTGGTTGGAAGCTATTTTCGATTCTTGGACCATCATACCTATGGGCCTCATCTTCTGCCCTACTCTCCCACCCCTCCTAAGATCTCCAATCTCTGGTCTTGTTTGGGAGTATATTAATAGTGGCAGAGTTGACATACACCTGGTCAAACACACAGTCACACCAGGAAATGAAATCATGGCTGGTCAGAGGAAGAGGCGAGAAGTTGCCCTGTTGCCTAGCAACACATCCTGGCACCTGATAGGGAGATTTCGGTTCATGGCTCCTGAACATTATCTGTCCTGGGAAAGGAGGAAGACGGGGTTGTTGATTTTCCCTCCCTGATGAAAAAAGCCAGAATTTAGGACCTGGGAGAATTCCACACCTAGCATTGAAAGAAGACATCCCCTAGCTCCTGTCTTCAGGGAGTCCCTCATCTAAGGAGTAGTCTTACCCTCAGGGAACTTTCCATCTCCCGGACAGAAACACAGCTTCTGAACTCGTGCAGTTCCCTGAGAATACCACCTCTTCCCTCAGGGAGCCCCTGGTCTGAGGTGGGGAAACTTGGAAACTGCCCTCAGTGAATCTCTAGTCTTCATAGGGTATCTCCCCTAGGGTTGAGGTCTGGGAAGGTGGTGGGTGAGGAAGATATCAGGAAGAGGATCACCTGAAACCCTCAGGAATAAAGAACAGGAGACAGCAGGGGTGGATGGAAAGAAGGCCAAGACTGGTGGCCAGAAGGCTTGGGTTCTAAACCCCTATTCTACTACTAACTGTGAGGCATTTGGGCCCTTTCTGGATCTGTTTTCCCCATCCACGAAGAGAAGGGATTGAACTCCATGGCTACTGTGATGTTTGAACCTCTATGGTCAGTGTCTGACACCACCACCCTCAGGGGGCTTTCTCATCTGTCCCTCAATGGAGGAAGTTGCCTTCGATGACTTCTGAGATACTCCAGCCACTGTTATTCTCTCTATCTGGGATCAGGGAGGGAGTCAAGTGCTTTGAAGTTGAAAGCTGGGATGGCCAGTGAGTAGAAGCCAAATCTCATTACCAGCCTTTCCAGAACACAGTGGGACCTTGGCCTCTGCTCCACCCTACCACTGGTACAAACTTCTCCAGCAAATGACCCATCTTTTCTCTAACTCCAGCTCCTGAGGATGGGTAGGGGCTTAGAGAAGAGGGAGCCAAAGTTGGGAGAAGGGGAAGGGGGTGGGACGGGGATTGGGGGGTTGGGGAATCCCAGCACTTTAAGAGCTAGACTTCTCATGTTTGCTCCCAGAATGTTTTGGGGCTGGCTGCAGATTCTTCTCCCTGTGATCCAGTTAAGGCTGGGGGCCAGGAGCCTTTCAGGGGCAGCTTGCCCTCTGAGCTGTGTCCTTGGGATCTGCGAAGCACTCCCTCCTCACCTCAGCTCATTGAAATCGTGCTTTCCATGAAATGCCTCCTTCTACATGAAGCCTTTCCTGGCCCCCAACCCCACTCCAAGGCTGCTAGCATAGCAGCCTTTCTCCCCAAACTTGCGTGTACTCACTCGTTTTGTATGCATGTATCACTCTATCACATTTCACTGCTCCTGTTAGACCATAAGCTGGTTGGGAGCAGGGGCTGTTTCTGTTTTTTTCTTTGTATCAGCAGAGAGGTAGCTGTGCCGGTCCCCCCTTATGTCTTAATCATTCCCCATCTACCTCAGCAGAGAAACTGCAGTACATCCCAGTGGGTAGAGGCACGACCTAACAGCTTAGAAAATTTGGCTGGATAAAGAGAAGCCTGACCAGCCTTCAGGTAGCACTCACTGTGGAACAGGAAAGATCCTCCAACCTGACTCTATGAGATTAAGTCTTCCATGAGAGCCTCGGAGTAACAGGAGTCTATGGCCCTTTCTATGAGCCAGTGGTCAGAGGCCTCATTTTCCTTGGATAACAAATGAAAGGGTTGGTCTGTTAAGGGCCCTTCCAGCTCTGACAGTCTAAGTACTAAGGGCCCTTTCTGCTTCATTCTCAGAGTCTGAGAAAATGAACAGTGTGAGAAAATGGGGTGGGGAATAAGGGGGGTGGATCCTAGGTGGAATACATCCCTCTCTGTCTTATGGCTCAGGGAAACAGTTATAGCAACCCAGTTGTTTTGGAAATACCTTTATTGCACTAAAAACGCATTTATAAACACACATACACACACTCATAGGTGGGTGGATAGAATTCACCTTAAAAGTTATCAGAAAAGTTGAAACATCAAAACAGAACTGCAAGAGAGAAAGAGGGTTGAGATGTTTTCTACCCAGTTGGCAGATGCCAGCAGAAGACAGGTTCCTTAGGGGCAGGGGGGGTGGAAGCTACCTAGAGACTCAGGGTGCCCACTGGGATGAGGAGGTGTTGATCTCCAAGCACCAACAGGGTCAGGCAAGGCACCCTTGTAGTGCCCCATTTTTACCAGCTGCCCTGTCTGGGGAGTGGAGTTCAGGAATGGATCACCTGGAGACCCTAAGCTCAGCCCCCTTTAGCAGCTTTTTTACCCTGGCTTCAGCCCTCCCCATATCTCATGTGGGCTTCTTTCTACCACCAGAAGGACTGGGATGGGTTACTAATCCCAGCCACACAGCAGGTGGCAGAAATTATAAGTCCTGGACCTAGAGTCGGGTCTTGTTCTCTGCTGCCAGAATTACCATGGGTATGTTGGGCAAATCACTTTGCCCCTCTTGGCCTCAGTTTCCCCATCACTAAAATGACAGGGATGGAGTCAATGGTCAGATCTCTTCTGGCTCTGGCTGCCCCGAGTTCCTCCTCAATCAGGAAATAGAGGCAGAGGCCAATTGTGGAAGAGAGGGATTGGCCAGTCTTGCCCACTAAGCAAGGAACAACTGTTTACTAGTCCCCATCTCCTGCCCTTGGAGTTTGGGTGACAGGGACGCCTTGTGCTCAAGCCCCAGTGGAGAGTTCTGGGGATTGTTGGCTAGCCATCCAAAGGGGTGCCAAGAGAATGAGGAGCTGGGAAGGAGTGCCAGGTCCCCATCCTAGAACAGGACTTAAATTATGCTGGCAACCATCCCACTCTGCCTCCAGTCCTTGGCTGAGCTGGGAATTCCCTCTGCCTGCCCCCAGGGACCAGCCAAGACTTCTTAAAGGCCACAGAACTACAAAAAAAAAAACACGAAAAATCACTGTACCGGCTCGGACTGTATCCAAAACATATTTACACACGAAGAATAAAGCATGGGTAGATGTCAATCACTCTCCAAGTATAAATAGCTGTGCACAGCAAGGCCTACGGCTGCCATCTGCCGTGTGTAAGAGGATGGGGAGCCAAGCAAGGGCCCTGGAGGCCAGGCACAGTGGGGGGCCCTATGGCACTCTCTCAGGCAGAAGCCAGGAATCATGCAGGGAGACAAGGGACAGAGGACACAGATACCATGGAGTAGGAAATAATAGAAAGGGAGGAGGCTGGCCAGGAGTGCCTGGGACTGAATGGTTCCCTGGCTGAGGAGCAGAAGGTTTAAATACTGACAAAGCACCCCTCTGGCCAAAAGAGGGGAGGGAGGGCATACTGTGAGGAGAGGGGTATTGGAGTGGAAACAGGTACACATGCTGGTTGTCTCCATCCCCCAGGGGATGAGGCAGAAACGATCCTTCCCTCTTTTCTTTCCAGGGCTTTTTCCAGGCTAAGCTCAGCACTAGAGTGTTCTGGAGTGAGAGCTGCCCTGTCTAGAACCCACTGTTCTAGCCCTGATCCTGACACTCTCTCCTTGTGTGACCTCAGGGAACTCATTCTCTTTGAGTGGACCTTTCATCATCTGTAGAACCAAGAGGGTTGGACTAGATGGTCCCACTAGGCTCTAAGTCTTCCCTTTGCTCTAGAATCTGAGCTTTGCTTCTGATCATTCCCAGAGGGTCATCTCTTTAATCATTATCACCTAGAGCAGGGAGCAGAGCCATGAAGGGCCTCTGGAGACAGAAGGCTTCCCACCCGGTATCCACCTGATCTGGGGTAATCAGATGGGTGCCCCAGGGAAAGCAGAGCTGGGGTCAACCAGGGT
The DNA here is from genome assembly GCF_028583685.1 of Petaurus breviceps papuanus. NCBI lineage: Eukaryota > Metazoa > Chordata > Mammalia > Diprotodontia > Petauridae > Petaurus > Petaurus breviceps. The sequence goes on along the minus strand of NW_027185588.1, from coordinate 5,959,596 downwards.
AGAGAGCAACAGAGCTGGGCCCTCAACAGACAGCCCTTGAAAGAATCTCATCCCCTTCCCTTTGGGGTTGACTCTTCCTACACAGCCCCAAGGACCTTCCATTAGCCCCCTGGAAGTTCCCCAGATGCCTTCCTCCCTGACTTGGTTACCCAAATCCCAGTAACTCTTCAGCAAGCCAGTTTAGAACTATGCAGAAAGGGAATGTGGGAGGAAGGTACAGTTTTAGGATTATAGAGGAGGGCAGAAAAAGAAAGAGGCTACCTCCTCTTTTCCTCCCTAGGAATAACCCAGTCTGTTTCTTGCCTGCTTTCCTCCTCCCCACCTATCAACAAGTCTCCTTCCCTAGCTAGAAGGAGGTGAGAGCCCTGGACCAGAAGATGCAGGTCATGGGATTTAGACCTGGAGCAGATCTTGGAAATTATCTAGTCCAACATTTTCATTTTACGGAAGAGTAAACTGAGACCAGAGAGAAGAGGCTTGCTCAAAGTCACCTAGTGAGCAAGAGGCAAAGCTGGGACTTGGGGCCAGACCATCCTGACTCCAAATCCAGGGCTCTCACCACTGCCCAGCATTGTTGTCTCAGTCCCTTCCCCCTCCCCACCCCCACATAAATGAGTGAAAAATCACACTCTGGTTGCTTATAGTGACCTGGGACTGAAGCACTGCCAGGTGTCTGGGTATGAGCCGGGCTGTGTGAGGGCCATTTTTGTCCCTCACCCCCAATCCCTCCTGGGACCCCCTGCATCCCTCACCCTGGGCATGCCAGCTCTCAGTGCTGTGGGTTTGGAGCTTCCCCACATTCCCTGGGTGGCAGATAGGGCAGCAGGGGCAGAGACGGGGAAGGAATCGAGAGGAGCACCTGGGGCAGGAGTGGGTCCTCTGCGATGGGGGGCTGGGCTGGGGAGGGCCTTCACAAGAAAGGCAGCAGGGCCGTGAGGGGCACCTCCTTCTCGCCCAGCAGGGTATCCCTCTTCAGGCTGCCTCCCTTGTTCACTACTTTGAGCTTGAGAGCCAGCTTGCGGGCACTGGAGGGGCACAGACCATCGAAGAAGAAGTCCTCGTTGAAGATGGGGTGCCAAGTATTTTTGATGATGGTACTTCGCTGCTTCTGTAGCTTCCCGGGCGTCAGGCAGAGGCCCACGCAGCAATTGATGCTGCGAGTGTCGAAGAGACGGTCGTAGAGGCCCTCGGCGGCCAGCAGCCGCACCCGGAGGCGGGCTCGGGCCGGGTCATACTCAGCTGCCAGGCGAAGGCTCCCACGTTTCCCCAGGCGCACCGTGTGCTCGCCCCGGGGGGTGGAGGCAGCCTCACTGCCTGCCTCTGGACCTGTTGGGGTGGGGCGGCGGGCACGGCGCCGGGCGCTGGGGCTGACGTCAGCCGAGCTTTCATCCATGGACAAGGAGCTGTGGCGCCCCACAGAGTGCCTCAGCTGGCTCACCTTGGCCTGCCCATCCTGAGCGAAAACCTTGAGCAGAGACACTGAGCGAGAAAGCAGGGGCGAGCCGAAGGGGGAAGACTCAGCCGACGAGCCCGTGTCGCTCTCGCCCCCGCTGAAGTATCGGTAGGGGCTCATGAGGGCCTCGGCCCGGGAGGTGCCCTCACCATTGGCCTTGGCCCCAGCTCTCCGAAGGGCGCCCGGGGATCCAGCCTGGGCCAGGCCAGTATGCTCACTGTGGAAGAGTGACTCTTTGCGACGGGTGTGCGGGCTCTCCATCAGAGTGGCAAACCCGTAGGATGTCTGGGCCTTGGGGACGTAGGGCAAGGACATGGCGGTCTGCGCCTGGGGGTCGGCATTGGTGGCTACAGACTCCTCCTCTTCCTCTGGCCGCCAGTCTTCAGCACTCTCAATCTGGATCACGTGTCGGCTGGCTGCCTTCAACAAATTCTTACTCTCAGCTGCGAGCTTGGCGGGCAAACGGGGGCTTCGTTGGGCCTTTCGGGGCCCGCTGCTGCCAGACGCCAAGTTTTGTTCGGAGGTTGACGATCCTAAGTGTGGGGAGCTGGAGCCTGAGCCCGGACCCGTGGCTGCCCCCTCCACCTCGCCCGGCCCCGAGGTAAGCTTCGGGGGAATGAAGAAGTCGGGGATCTTATCTGGGGTGAGCACATTGCTATAGAGGGGCCCCTTAGACGACCGGTCCCCATCTGCCCCCCGAGAGGCACCGTTCTCCCCGGCCCCTCTCAGCCGATCCAAAAGCCACATGTTGGTTTTCTTCATGGGGATGCCACTGAGGCTGATAGAGGCAGGTGGCAGCACCAGAAATTGCTGTAAGACCAGACAAATAGAGGCCAGAGAAGTCAGGATGGGAGCAGGCGTAACACAGGAGACACTGACCACCAATACCTAGTGTGGTAACATAGTGGAGTGTGCTGAACCCAGGCAGATCCGGGTTCAAATCCTGCTTCTAACACTTCCTACCTTCGCAACTCTGGGTAAGTCACTTAATGGCTCTAAACCTCAGCATCCTCATCTGTAAAATAGGGAAGATAAACTAGATGGTCCAGAAGGTCCATCCCCTTCTAAATGAGGATGAGAGTAAGAGGTCATCGGGCTGCTTTGTAGCATGAAGACCTTGCCTGGGAACAGGTTGTCTCCTCTTCCTTCCCCTTGTACAGGGCCACTTAAAAATCTCTCTTCTGCCTTCTCTCCCAAGGGTTCATTCCCTGCCTTCTACTAACAAGATGACAAAGCAAGCCCCTGGACTTTAGGTCTATCTCCCAGGTTGAACAAGTCCAGAGGACTGCTTCCTAGTAAGAGAGATGAGAAGTTCCTCTCCTACTAAACCTGGGATTTCCAGGCACTATTTGCTTGAATCAATGGGAAAGGAATTCAGATGTTTATGGAGTATTCCATTCTGTGGCCAAAGGATAGAGCGGGTCTTGGGACAAGGCTATGGTTGTTCTGGGATCTCAAAGCATTGAGTTCACATCCTTAAAGTTCATTGGGCCTAAACTGTTTATACTCGGGGAAGGAGAACAGTATCTCTGCTCTGTCCCTCTCCTAGCTTGGGATCTCAAAGCTTTAATGCTATAACCTCAAAACCCTGTGGAAGGGACCTGAGGGCTCATTACTTCCCGGATCTGGGTTGGACAGGTAGTAAGGACCAATTGGGTTTGCCCTCTGAGCTCGGGGCACTTTTCTGTGCTGGGATCTCCAAGCACTCCTTTAGGGGCTATACATTTACATCCTTAGGTATTTAGTTAATGGGGGCGGCATAGTTGCTTCTTTGGGCACCCTGCTGAGTTGGGATCTCAAAGCACTCCTTTAGGGCCATAAACACAATATCCCCAGCAATGAAGCTTGAGGGCCCGTGGGGTCCGTCTCTGCGCCAGAGGCACTATGAAAGACCCCTGCAGGGCATACTGTCTCTGCTCACTGTTTGGTACTTACCGGGATCTCAAAGCACTACTCTAGGGCTGTAATCGAGGCTCACTAAGGGGAAAAGGGCTGGGAGGGGCCAGCAGAGGAGCAGGGGAGAGCCCAGGCCCTGTCCTTCTTATACACTATCCCCCCTTCCCCCACCCAGGGTAAGTTTCCACCTGTAGCTCCCTCCCTCTCTCTGGTCCCGGAAGATGGGGGATCCGGCTGTCCTATCGCACCTGCTTCTGGCCTCCCGAACACAGCAGAGGGAAGATTGGGGGGTGCAGGGCACAGGAAGATGGGGACCCTCCAGACCCTTGTGGAGCCGACACCTGCCTACCTGCTCAGAGGGAGAGGGATGTCCCGGACCGGCAGGGACTGAGGACGCAGGGAGAAAACGAAGAAAAGAAACAGCGGCTCCCGAGCTGGCACTGGGCTGGCGACCGGACTTGCAGTGGCTTATATACGGGAGGTGGCAGCAGCAGCGCAGTCGGACTCATTCACCGCGGCCGCAGGAAGCCGCCCAGCCCGGCCGCCGCCGCCGTAATACTCCGAGTAGCGCCGCCACTGGATCCCCCTCCTCCCACCCGGGGCTCCTACCCCCACTCTAAGTCCGGGAGTCCCCCGCACAGCCGGAAAGTGGGGACAGGAATCGAGGAGTGGCTCTAGACTGCCTCTCCACCATCAAATTCACGGTAGGACCTCCAGAAGGAGCCTTGTGAGAACAGAGATCTGGTGGGGGCGGTGAGCCAGAGGGATGAACTGAGGTGGGCTCGGTGGGGGCGCCCTTTGAACTGGAGTTAATCCGAGACTGCGGCACCTCACTTATCTCCCTAGACCAGGCCTCCTCCCAAAATCTTGGGGGTGGGTGGTGGGGAATGATACAGGGGTGAACCTCCCGGAGAGGGCAACCCGAGCCTCTGACCCTTTGTTTCTGCCCTCCAGAGAAATCAAAGACATCCTGGTAGAATTATTGTATGTCATAGATGGAAGAGTGCTTAGAGATCCCATAACCGTAAAATGGTTAGATCTGGAAGGAGACTTTAAATATTGAATGTCCACAGCTGAAAGGAACCCTAGAAACGATCTAGCCCAACTCCTTTTTACAAATGGGGAAACCATGGCCCAGGGTGGGGAAAAGGTAAAAGGTGTTGCTAGAACCCAGTTCTTCTGACTCCTTGGCTAAAGATCTCCACCTCGCTGGTCACGGTCGAGGAGTTGGAGATGTGAGCCCCTGCGTACCCCCAGCCCACCAAGCCCAGGCCCAAGGGTGGCCGACCCCAACCTTGCCTCCCTCTCCTCTTTTCCACTCCCCATCTCCCCAGACCCGCAGGGATCCGTCTTGGCCTCTTCGAGGTGGGGAACAGAAGGGGAGGGGGGAATGTGCCGTTGGATTGGACCCGCCCCATCCCGGATCCGAGGGCGAGGCTGGAGGATCCGATTTCGGGACATCTCAACCTCGGGGGCCGGACCCCTCCCAGACAGCCCCGCCCCCATCACGCCCCACCCAGAGAGAGAGAAGCTGGAGTCTGTCGGGCCTTAGCCCCCTACACACCTCTAGTTCCTCGGAGCGTTCGGTCTGGGAGCTAGGGCGTTCGAGAGAGGAGGGAGAGAGAGGAGGAGGCCAGGTCCTTGAGCTCGAGTACCTGCTGCTGGAGATGTCGAGTGGCTGCCAAGAGGCTGCGTTAAAGGCTAGTTAAAAAGCAGCAGGAGAGGCCCTGGGAGGTCACCGGCCAGGGTGACGCTGAGCTCCCAAGCACCCAGCTGTGTAGGCTGGAAGGCTGAGGTAGTGGAGGGTGGAAGGAGCACCCTTGGGTGTGGTAGTTTGGAAAGAGCCAGAGCTTGGAGGCAAAATCCCCAGGCCTGATCTTTGGGCAAATCCCTGCTATCTGAACCGAAGTTTGTACCTCTGTAAAAAAAAGTGGATAAAAGGTACTTGTACTTCTCTGCCTTACCTTAGGGCTGCAGGGACATCTGTAAAGGGTAGAGGTCCATAGAAATGTTTTAACTCTGACTTCTTGCCTGTGTGACCCTGGGCAAGTCACTTAACCCTCAGTTTCTTCACCTAAGAGGGAAATGGCAAGACATTCTAGTATCTCTGCCAAGAAAACCCCAAATGAGGTCATGGAGAGTCAGACTAGACTTTAAATGACTAAACAACAGCAAAAGAAAAATGGTCCTTACTGTGTCTAAATCCTTGACTCTAAGATCCTGTTATCCATCTCATCTCCAGGTGACCCATCTTAGTAAGACCACCATCACATCATTGACATTCTCTCCCCACACACTCCATTTTGGAGTCATAGACCAGAATCTAAATCAGGGCTTAGAGGGAAGTTAGAAAATAAAACATCCACAGCCATAATCAACCTAAGAACATAGACCATCAGAGCTGGCCTCAAGCACTCTCCTATTTCAAGATCCTTCCCTTTTGATTCTCTCCAGGAAGCAAGAGGTACAGGAAAAAGAACAGGGTCTCAGGACCTGGTCCCACATCCTGCTGTATTCCTTGAGTGACCCAGTCGCCACATCTCCCTGGGCCTCAGTTTTCTCATATGGTTGAACTAACTGACTTCTGAAGCCCCTTCCAACTGGAGATGTTTGATCCCGTGACCCGCCCACCCCCCCACTGCTTCTGGGATAATGTAGCTTCTCTGGCTGGTATCAAAAGCCTTCCATAATCTGCTTCTCTCCTCCCTTCCCAGGCAGCAGGATACAGTGAGCTTGTGAGCTTTCTCATCCTTGTCTCACATTGCTGCCCTTCACAAACTGGGCTCTAAGCCACTCTCTGAACTCTGACCTTCATCTCTGGGCTGTGTATGCATATATCTGAGCAAACTTCTCCCTCTTCCTGCCTGGAATGCATGATCTCCTCATCTCTGCTTCTGAGAACCCTTCTTGGCCTTCAGGGCCAGATCAGGCACCTACTGCCCATGGAAAACTTACTCTGATTCTCCCAGTTGTTAGAGTTGGCTTCCTCCTCAAGGTATCTGGAGATTTACTCATCCATTTGCTTCCACCCCAGTACTGTCTGGTCTGGGAGCCAGGGCTCCCTTGAGGACCAGCTGTTCCCCCTACCTTTTTTCTGTCTGTCTATGTCCAGCACCTAGCACAGCTTGCACATAGGAGGTATTGATAAATGTTTGTTGATCTTACTGGGAAAGGCCCTCAGAATTCAAAAGGATTATATTGCAGCTCAAAGGACCTCAGAACCCTATGTGATATGGCTAAAAGGGCACTTAGAGGAGAGTCCAACACAATTTTTGGCACTTAATGGTTTCTTAAAAATTGAATTGGAAAGGACCTCAGAACTCCAAAGGTGGACCTTAGAACAGTGCCTAGCACAGAGCCTGGTACACAGCTGGTACTCAAGACATATTTGTTTCTTGATTATTGGAATGCCAAAGCTAGAACCTTAGAACACAGACTGTCATAGCTGGAAGGAAGTGTAGGACATTACAACAAAACTGGAAGAGGTTTTAGAGACCATCAGGCTCCATTCCGTCTCTTTCCCCACCCTTGGTTGGTTTGTTTTTAAATTTAACATCCTTGTTTTATAGAAGGGGAAACAGAGGCCCAAAGCAGTGGTCATAGGAGCGGAGATTCAAAGCTGGAAGGAATCACAGAAGTTGCCTTATTCAAACCCCTCCTTTTATGCATGAGGAAACTGAGGTCTGTAGATGGTAAGTGGCTTGCCCAGGGTCACACAGATCCAAGCCTTTGACATCTAGAGCCATCCATCATACCTTCCACTGTACCGTAATGGTCGAGCTCTGGGAGCTGAGCTCTTGGTGGAAGCACCTGGGAACCTTGAATCCAGTAGCTAAAGTAGTTCAGGAGCCAGAAGGCTTTGTTGACCTCTGGGATCTGCCTTGTTTACCTACTTCACTGAAGCTAACCAGCTAGAAGGCATCAGGGCTTTTTTTTTAACCTTCTTCCTCCTTTCACCCACAGGCTGTCACCGTGGGGCCCGCTCTCATCACTAGGGGGGGTTTTCTTAGTCCTTCTACACCATGTATACACTATGTTCAAAGGTCCCTTTCAACTCTGACATTGTGTGTGCTAAGATTCCTTTCCAGCTCCAATATTCTATGTTCTAAGGTTCTTTCCTAACATTATGTTCTGAAGTCCGTCTGAAATCTAACATCTTCTAAGGCTTCCCAGGCAGAGAACTGAGGGTGATTACCTCCCTTAATACATACACCCCAGAAAGCTGGAACCTGGCCCCAGGGTTTCTTTCCTTTTGATGGAACAATCCTGGCCTGAGCCCTAGTTCTCATGTGATCTGTCCTGAAGGAATGGGGGAGAAGTTCAAAGGAGGGAGCAGGGGCTCCTTGGTCCTGGGGGACTTCCAATCCAATTTGTTCTCCAGACAGAAGTTAGACGGGAGTTGGAGGAGAGAAAAATTGGCCAAGTTGTGCTGGTCTGGGGCATTGTTCTTCATGAAGGGAAGGGAAAATAAATAGGTCCAACCGACTTGGATCAATGGTTCCCAAGGACCATGGCTGGATGTCACATCAGCTGAACAAATTCCCCAGGGCTTTGGGCCAGCTTCACACCTCCAGCCTGTACAATGAGCCAAGACCAAACAGGAGCCTGGAATGTAGCAGGGGACACCCTGAGAGCCTTCTCAGAAGACTAGAGTCTGAGGTCTAGAGAGAGTGTCTCAGACCTTCTAGGGGAACAGGGGAATCAATCAGATCCACCTGGTGTAATTAGGGAAGTCCTGAATTCATGGCAGAAGACCTAAGTTAGAATCCCAGCTTTGTCCTCATTCTCAGTATGACCTTACCTCTACAAGCTTGGATTTCTTCTTTCTAATGAGGGACTCCCACTTCTCCATGGCTGTATCCCAAGGGTAATCTTTGGGTAATTCAGTTCTATGTAGAATCAAATTGGTTTACTAGTGACCTGGCCCTGGAGGGGCAAGTGCTAGGCCATTCTGCTACTCCTTTCCTGCCTCAAAGGGCTTCCATCTTCCTTTTCACCACTGAGATAGCTGGGTTAAAAAAAAAGATGCTTTTGGCCTAAGATTCCTTGGGCAAGTGCTGGGCTAAGACACTGTTGCTTTGTTAGATTTCTTTCAATAAACAGGAGGTGTTCCCATTACCACCTCTCCTTCCTCTCTTCCGGCCTACCTACGGCATGCTAGAGGTCTAGGCATGCTGCTCCAGGCCTTGGACCTGTAACACATGTGGGGGAGGTGGTGGAAGCATCGTGTGTGTGTGTGTGTGTGTGTGGGGGGGGGTGAGAATAGAGGGAGGGGAAGCACTGTTCAGCCAATCTCAGTTCCAATACAACCAATGCTAGATTACAGATATTAGGGTGGGGATTCCAGCATACCAAGGTCAACTGGGCTCAAGTAGCCTGGAATGCTGAGGTTGGAGATGAAGAAGAGAAGGTGACCTGGCTGTTTCACTCTATTTTATTCTCCAAGTGAGGAAACTTCGACCAATCCAGGTAGACACCTTCTCTGGCAGTTTATATACTTAGAAAGTTATCCACAGCAATGGTGCCAACCTCAAATAGAGACACAGAAGGCTCCCTGCAGCTGAATATTGACTTAGTTTTAGACTGTAATGTTCCCTCTGTTTTATTATATTTTTATTTATGTTGTTAAATATTTCCCAGTTACATATTAATCTGGCTCAGGCTGCAGGAGAGTAGTGTGGGCTGCTTCCCACCGAAGTGTGTTTGACACCTCTGACCCAGGGTACTGAAAGGTTCAGTGAATTACTCATATTTATCAGAGGCAGGATTTGAACCCTGGTCTTTCTGACACACCAGGCTGCCTCTTGTGGGGACTTAGGAGGAGAGGGAAAGTTGGAAGTAACATTGGGAGAGAATTTGGAATAGCCTTGGGTAAGAAGTTGGCAGACTCTTTGGGAGAAAGTTGGAGATGTCCTAGAGAGAAGATGGGGAGCCTGAGAGCAAAGCTGGAGTATCCCTTGGAAGTTAGATAAGTCTTTGGGAAAGAATCTGGGAGACTCTGAAAGAAAACTTAGGATGTCTCTAGAGAAAAATAGGAGGACATTTCTTTGAAAGAGTGTCTTAGAATTTGTGATAGTTAGAGTGTCTTAGAAATTGTGATAGGAGGAAAAGTTGAGGGGGCAGTGGGATGATATAGTGGACAGAGTGCTAGGCCTGGAGTCAGAAGAACCTGAGTTCAAATCTGGCCTCAGACACTTACTAGCTGTATGACCCTGGGCAATTCACTTAACCTCTTACTCCACTGGAGAAGGAAATGGCAAACCACTCCAGTATCCTTGCCAAAAAACCCCATAGACAATATTGGTGTTCTGTGGTCCACAGGGTCACAAAGAGTCAGACACAATTGAACAACAAGTTTCCTACCTCTTGGAAGGTGGGAAAATTTTTTGGGAGCTAAGTTGGGGTATCTCTTGGAGAGAAGTTGGGGCAGTCTTTGGGAGAGAAGTTGGGAGTGTCCAAGAAAAGCTTAAGTCATCCTTGAGAGAGAAATTAGGCCCTGGGATGATTCCCCATGAATACTAACTGGGGAGATTTTTGAGGGGCACTTTTCCCTAAGAGAGAAGCCAAGATTTCCACAGGGGAGTTAAATTGTCCTGAAAAGCTCCCACAACTTGGGAGTCAGAAGATCTGGGCTTAGTACTCTGAGACACTGAGAGAGAATTTCAGTTATTCCCATTTGTGAAATGGGCATAAAAATCATTAGCTTACCTACCCTCCCAGTGCCACTGTGAGGACAGTGATTTATTTGTGAACTGCAAGGTCTATAGAGGTAGTTCACAGTAAAATGGAGAAAAAGCCAATCTCGGGGGGCCAGACCTGGTTTCAAATCTTGCCTCTGAGACATACTGGCTATATGATCCTAGGCACTTTGTCTCTCAGTGCCCTAGGCCAGAGGAATGTAGCCCATAACATTGCCAGTGCAGCAGGATCTAGGTGAAAATGTCAATGAGAAATATTTAATGATAGAACATAGATAATGTTATTATGTAGTTTTCTAAGTTAGTATTCAGCCAGCAGGGATCCCTGTGTATGGTTTAGTGACTGCTATTTCTATTGGAATTTAACACCATGGGTGTAGGCCTCTCTCTGAGAGAAGGGTTCAGAGAAAGGACTGGCCTGCATGGGTACAAATTCCTCTTTGGCAGCTTCTTAGACCAATGAAATCACTGGCCTGTAGAAATGGTGCAGGGGCCCTCCCAGCCTGCCCTTGTTCTCCTCCTCTGGAGAGGGCTTGGGGGTGGGCGGGCATGGGAGAGGTTTTTTCCTGGTTGGTTTAGAGAAGAGGGCTCTTGGAATGGGACTGCCATACTCTGGGACTGGCAGCTCTAGCTTCTGGGGTGGGAAGGGGAGGGGAGGGGAGGAGTGGGGAAGGTTCTTTCTAGACTGGGTAGCTCAGCTTAAATGAGGTCAAGTCATTTGGTCACTCCCAGATTTAAATATAAACAGTTTCTGAATACCAAATCTAGGGAGAGGTAAGTGGAGGGAGAGAATTGTGGTCATTGACTATGGTACTGGGGAAGGAGGAAATGTGCAGTGGCCATTGTTAGAATGCCCAGCCAGTTAAGACCACCTTCTCCTACCCTACTCTGCAGTCACCTTGCTGTGTGACTCAGGGCAAATCCCTTTCCCTCTCTGAGCATTGGTTTATCACCCACCAGTAAAATGGGAGACTAGATTTAATGACCCCTGAGGACTTTTCTGAAAGGTCCTAGAGTTCTGGATGCATCCCTGAATCCTCTGGTACCTGAACCTATAATGAGTTAGCAGGGCCTGTAAGGAAGATGGGGAATGATGGAAATGGAAGTGTAGAAAGCTCCAAGCCCCATCTCCCAAATGCCAAGTTCCCTTCCCATGGGTTATGGGGCATGACACCAGCTCTAGATTCTATATCATACGGCTTCCTTTTCCCTTACGAGCATAAGAGATTGTCCCATCAGAGCTCATACATTAGTGTTCCTGAGTGGTGGGGGAAGGGAGGAGGGGAGGAGCAGGGCCAGAGATCTTGGGTCTTATCATCCTTCTATCCCAGGCCTTGCCTTTGCTCTGACCCTACCCCCATCCAGCTTGAGGATCTCCAAGCACCTTAACTTGACCTCCCCACCCAAGGATTATGCACCCCCATTTTACAGCTGGGGAACCCAGGCTCCAGTCTAGAAGTGGGCAGCACAGTGTCTGCATTCTTATGGAGCCCCAACCCATTTGAGAAGGAGGTTACCAACTTGGAAGTCAGCCATTTGTTATTATTATTTGTTTGTTAAAAAAAAAAGTCAGAAAAAGTTTCATCTTTGGTATGAACACATTCACGCCAGGTGAATGGAGGCAGGGAAGGGGGGCTGGGGCTCCCAGAGACCCAGATTGGCCCAGGGAGAAGAAGCAGCCAGTCCCTCACTCAGAAGGCGAGCAGTGATGGCGGCAACTCCAGGCTTGGTGCTGGGCAGAGACATACAAATCCAAGAAGAGTGAGAGAAGGCCAGCCCCAAGCTGGGGCCTAGAAGGGTAAGGACAGGCAGCAGATGGAGAAGGAACCACCTGGGAACTGGGGCATCCAAAAGAGAGGAACCATAGCACTTCAGAACAGGAAAGGACCCTAGAATGCTGAACAGAGAACGTCTAGACTAACAGGAATCCTAGAACACACACTGTGAAGGCTGGGAGGAACCTTAGAGAAACTTCATCTTACAAAGAAAGTGAGGGCCAGGGAGGGCAGGATCAGATACTTCTGCCCACCTAGGACTAGGGTTCTGATAGTCTATGTTCTCAAGGCCCTCCCAGCTCTGATCTGCTGGGTTCTAAGGGCCCTCCTGACCTGCTGGGTTCTAAGGGCCTTCCCAGCTCTGGCCTCCTGGGTTCTAAGGGCCCTCCCAGCTCTGACATCCTGGCTTCTAAAGGTCCTCCCAGCTCTGGCATCCTGGGTTTGAAGAGCCCTCCCATTTCTAATATCTTATGTTCTACGTTCTATGATGCAGTACATGTGAGGAATGGGTGAGGGAAAGGACACTTGTAGCCTGGCCCCTTTATCCCTCTTTAGACAACCCAGTCCCAGGGACCCTGGAAAGCAGACAGCACCCTTTCCCTGGGGCACACCCCTAGGCCAGGTCAGGGTTCTCGCTTCACCACATCACGAAGGTGCAGTTCACTCTCAGCGGCCAGGATGGGCTGCCCATTCTGCAGATGGTAATCGATAAGGTGGCTGATGCTTTCAAATAGCACATCCTTGGTCCGTACCTGCAACACAGAGGAGACTGATCAGGGAGGGGAAAGGAAACCCTGCTTGGGAGGTGGGGACAACCTGAAAGAAAGAGAGGGAGGGACAACTGGTCCAGCCTTTGGGATCTGCCTTCTGGGCTATGATATACAAGGAAGCTCCCTTTCTGTCTTGGATTAGAAAATCTGGACAAATCCCTCTTCCTCCCAAGACAAACACTGCCCCCACACACACACACACACTGCATGCCTCTCAGACCACAGTGAGAAAGCTACCAGCTGGACACCCAAGCAGGCAGAGCACACAGTAGGAACCTTTAGGCTAGGGGCTATGACATGACCCCATAATAAGGGCACAAGATGCACCTGTCTAGCCCGGCTAGATTGGAAAGTGGAGATTGGAAAGGGCCCTTGTCTTGCACTTCTGGAAGAAGTGTTTTCAGGGGGGAGCTAAGTAGCTCAGTGAATAGAGCACCAACCCTGGAGTCAGGAGGACCTGAGTTCAAACCCGGACTCAGATACTTAACACACTCACTAGCTGTGTGACCTTGGGCAAGTCACTTAATCCCAATTGCCCTGCCTTCCCCCCTCCAAAAATAAAAAGACAAAAAAAAAAAGTGTGGTCAGGCTAACCAAGCCTTGCTTCTAGTCTCTTTTCTACTCTTGACTTCCTGAGTGATAGGTGAGTTTTCCCCCTCTCTGGGTCACATTTTCTCCAATGCCTCTCAGTCCTGACATTCTAAGACCCCTCCCACAGAATTTCAGAGACGGAAGGAAACTTGAAGGTTGTCTAGTCTTCTTTGGGCTCCTCTGTCCCCCTACCTCCCCCCCCTCACTCTTCCTTTCTCTTCTTAAAGCCAAGGACTACTTCATTCTTATCTTTGTATCTTCAGTGTCTAGGGCAGCACCAGACATACAGTAGGGACTTAATAAATGCTTGTTGATGCACTGAACTGGACGAGCTTGGATGATCCCTGTGCTCTCTCTGGCTCATTCCCAAACCCCTTGCATCTCGGAGAGGTCATGTTCTGTGCCCTGGTGCCTGTGGCTGCTGGCTCCGGGGCCTCCTTACCACGCCTTCGGGGTCCACCAGGAGCAGGTGTTTGGGCTGTCCGCCGTGCATGCCCGTGAGGACATACTGCCCAGGGTTGGTGACGCTGTCCCGCACCAGGAAGTCCCCGTCCGCCCTGAGCAGCTTCTCGGCTGCCCGCCGGCTCATCTTTCCGTGGTACCAGGGCTCCCGGCAGAGCTGCTCCTCCGTTGGGGCAATGGGAGCTCGGCGAGTGGGTGGGCTGGGCCACTGGTCCTCAATGGGCACGGGACCACTGCTGGCCACTGAGCACTCGTGCAACTTCAGAGCGTCTTCAAAGGGCCCTGCAATCCCAAGAGACCTGGGGCTCAACTCCAGACTCTGACACTCCCTAACCCACTGTGTGCCTGGCCACAGGGGCCTCAGTTTCTTCATCTATGAAGTGGGAGTGGGTAATCTTGGGCTCACCCCTCTCATAGAATTTTTTGAGGCATAAATGAGAGAAATGATGAGAAAATGGCTTTGTAAATTTTCTTCTCCTTCAGACCAGGGCATCCAACCATGTCAAATTAAAGGACCATAAGCTTTTAGAGTGGGAAAAGGATCCTCGGGTTCCTTCAGCCCCCCCCCCCATTTTATTGAGGAGGAAAATTAGGCCCAGAGAAAGGGCAGGACCTGCCTAAAGTCACACAGCTAAGAGTAAGGATTAGGATTTAAAGCCAGGCCATCAGCTCAGCACTTTCCATTAGACCAGGTTGAGTACAAAGCCATCAGGTCTTCCCTCCCAGCCTAGACGATTCCTGAGTGCTGGCTCAAGCCAGGGGCTCTCTGAGAGCGGAGGCTGTGTCCTTCTCTAATGGCTCCCTGAGGACCCAGCTGGGAATCTCCATCCTTTTGGGAGTTCTTTGAAAGAAGGGTCTATCCCTCTCTATTAGACCTTCCCCCTCCCAGGGTAGAGGCCATATTGAGCCTTCAGATTAGGGGCTCTCTGAGGACAAGGCCTTGTCTCCCTTCCTCCTGCCAGCATACTCATATCAAAAAGGTCCTTCTTGGGGCTCTCCTCTGGGGCAGCAGGTTCCGTCTCCCAGCTCTCCAGATTCTGTGTGTTCACATACATGTGTTCCTCATAGTCCCGGGAGCCCAGGGGCCGGCTGTCTGCCTGCAGGTAGCCGTCGTCACAGGGCTGGCCTGAGAAAGGGGCATGCAGAGGGGTTTAGCAGAGCCAAGCTGCCCAGGGAGAGGCAGAAGGGCTGAGAGGTATATGAGAAAGATTGAGTTTGGTGGGTGGAAGTGACAGAATAATCAGGAGAGGTGGGCAGGGCCAGCCCCCTGATTCTCCTGGATAATTGGACCAACTTTGGGTTAGAATTATTCTTCTGAATTTGGGGGAAGGGCAGGAGGAGAAAAAGGAAAGGAGGAAGGGAAGTGAGAGGATCGTAGATTTAGGACTAGAAGGGACCCTGGTGAGCATTTACACCAACTCCCTCATTTTATAGAGGAATGGTTAATAACTTGCTGAAGGTTACAAGGATAGAGGCAGCATTTGAACCCAGACCCTCAGACTTTGAAGTCAGTTCTGAAGAGAGAAAACTTCTTAGCTTGCTATTCAAGGCCCCATACAACCTCCCTTTCCAGATTTGCACATTCTATAAATTGTATAATCTTCTGTTCCCTAATCTCATTTTACCCTCTCCTAACTCTACACACTTGCATTAGCAGTAACCCATGTTTGGAAAGCACTCCCTCTTCACTCCCCCATGAAGGTGAAAATTGTTTTCTTTCCATCAAGTCCCAGGTCAGGTGTTACCTCTTCCATAAATCTCTATAAATTCTATCTCCTTCTCCCCTTCTTCCCCCCAAATTTCCCCCCCCACACCGCTTCCCATTCCCACCTGAAAATGACCTTTCCTTCCTCACATTTGCCTGGAGAGCACTGTCTGGCTGTCTCTTGGTCTTTATCACATTATATATAGCATTAAGTTTATCTCTATAAAAGCATCTCCCTGCCCCCCACTCCCTAATAGATTATAAGTTCCATGAGGGCTGGAAATAAGCTATTTTTCATTTTGTGTCCTTAGTATTGAGCACAACCCCCCCAGGCATAGTAGGAATTACTAAATGTTTGTTGATTTGATTATAAAGCAGGGAGAAGGAAGGAAGGAAGGAAAGAAGAGAGGGAAGGAGGGAGGGAGAGAGGGAGGGAAAGAAAGAAGAAAGGAAGGAAGGAAAGAAGGAAGGAAGGGAGGGAGAAAGGGATGAAGAAAAAGAAAGAAGGAAGGGAGGGAGGGAGAGAATGAAAGAAAGAGGGAAGGAAAAAAAGGAAGGAAAGAAGGAAGGAAGGAAGAGCAGGAGGAAGGAAGGTGGATAAAAAGCAATAGGGAAGGGTAGGGGATAGTGAACACAAAGTGTGTCTCAGAGGGGTTGGTGGGCAGGCTGCCAGCAGAGGTGGAACATCCATAGCTTATCCTGACTAATATGGGCACTCAGCCCACCAGGATCCTCTCTCCCCAACTTCAGCATCTTTACTGTCAGGGAAACTCGTACCAGGGGGGCCTAGGTCCCAGTGCAGGCCAGCCTGACTCCGTTGCTCTCTCCGGGCAGGTGATCCAAGCTAGGAAACAGAACTGCCAGTCAGCATTCCCTTCCTCATCTTCTCCTAATCCCCTCCAGCCATCTCCCACCCCTGGCCCCTGTAGCCCCAGCCTGCTCTCTATCCCCTCATGCCTCCCCAGCCTGGGCACTCCAGCTACAGTCACAGACAGATTTCTTGCTACTTTTGATGTCTTCATCTTTTCTTCAGAGTGGAAATTCCCCAACTACAGGAACCATATCTCTCCCTCAAATCAGTGACTTCCCAGGGTAGGGACAACATCCTTCCCCCTTCTCTGTCTCCCCTGGGCCCTGATCATCCATGGCTGACCATGTCTCGCCCCCTCCATTTTCTCTGTTATCCCATTGGGATGCTGAGAGACAGAACCTAGGAAGTCCTATTGCCCACCACAGGTCCCTGGAAATACAGAGGGTCTTTGGAGCCCCTGGCTCTGTGGGAGGACACATCCTATAGCAGCCCCTTTCCCAGGAGCCCAAGATTCCCTGGAAAGACAAGCAGAGCCTGACCTGGCTGAAGGCCCCAGAGCTGGCTGGCTGGGTGTGGACATAGCTGGGCGCCCAGAGCCGGGAGTCTACCAGGCCACCCAGGGGCGGCTCCTTCCCGGGGATGCTGTTATAATAGTCATGCTCAGTAGCTTCTTCCTCCTCAGCCCAGGCTGATTCCTCATTCCCCATCATCCTGGGCCACAGAAACAAAAGGAGAGAGGGATTTTGGGGTGGCAGGGCAAGCTCCCTTAAAAATCCTCTATGATCTCAAGGGGGCTGGGACATCATGGGGCATCAGAGGCCTGGATATTAGGACCCCTTCCCCCCAACAACAGGGAGAGAACATGGTCTTCAGATAGTGCTATGTCTACTGTCCCCTGCTGCCGTCATTAGGGAGCCGTGGAAGTGGGGGGCAGTTGGCAGAGCTCTGGAACCCGGCATCACCACAGTGCCAGCACAGGAGCCTGCTTCTGTGTGACCCTTGAGAACATAACCAAGGCCAACAGGAGGAATGCCACAGAAAGGCAGATTTCGACTCAAAGTAAGGGATAAATTTCTAACAATGTCTAGAAACAGAATGAGCAGCCCCCAGGACAGGTGAGCTCCCCATCCCTTTCAGTCTTCCAAAAGAAGACTTGTTTGGTGTGCTGGAGCAGGGATTCCCCATTCAGGGACAAACCGGACCAGATGCCCTTTAAAGTCCCTTCCAATGCTCAGACTCTGATTCTGATAGCCTTGAACATAGGGCCAGGGAATGGGCCAGAGACTCGGAGGGTCAGACATCCAGAGCTGAAAGGGACCCCAGAGGCTGCCTGACTCAACCCTCATTTTACAGAGGAAATTGAGTCACAGAAAAGAAAAGGGGCTTGCACAGATAAGAAGCATCAGAGACAGGATCTGAACTCAAGGCCTCTGATGCTGAAGCTACCGTACCAGGCTTTCTTCTCTGTTTCCCCCTACAATGCTAGTACACAGTAGGCACCAACAATCCCTGGATAGAAAAGGAATCAATGTGAGAGGTTACTTTGGGCAAGGGGACCTTATGGTCACTGTCTCCAACCATATCATTGTACAGAGAGGTAAACTGAGGCCCAGCACGGAGTAAGGGCTGAGAATCACAAAATCTCAGACTTCTCAGGGAATATCATTCAATCCATGTCTGATCAGGAATTCCCTTTGGGGCATCCTAGACAACCAGCAATGCAACCCCAAAAGACCTCCAGTTAATGGAGAGCTTACCACCTCACCAAGGCAGTGAGTCAGGAGCAGATCCGGGACTCAGACTTGGGTGTTTTGATTTCCCATCTGGGGCATCTTCCCCTACACCTCATCTGCCTCCTTCTCTGGACAAGGTGAGGCCAGAGCAGGGTTGGGGCTGAGGACCCCTTTACCTTTCAGGGGGAATGGCCACTTTAGGGGGGCTGTAGAGATACTGTTTGAAACGTAGCTCAAAGGCTTGGCCCACAGTGCTGATGACGTTCTGGGCTAATCCTTCACAGCACTCCAGGATGTGACAGGCTATGGAAGAAGGGAGAGAGGGTGAGGCCAGAGAGCATGTCACATGAAGCAGGACCCCAGGAGCCTCAGATTCCCACTTTCCTCCTTAAAACCTCCCTCCAGCTCTCCCAGGAAAATTCTCTGTAATCTCAGAAGACCAGGGAGATCTCCAGCCATCCCCCAGTCCCATTCTCCCCACTCTCTCCTTTTCCCCAGCCAAAGGTTGTCTCACCTCTCTGGTTAATAGGATCCTTTGCTACATAAGCCACATAATCCGTCATGTCCTGCAGACAGATGGGAGTACACAGAGTAAGAGGACAGCCGAAACCTTATCTTGGCCCCTACCCCACCCCAGACCCTGGAACCTGGGATTCTGAGGCTGGTCCACAGGGCCCAGGGTTTGGAGAAGGGTGCCAGAGGAACATAATTGGCAGAGAGCAAAGGTGATGGCCAAGGCCAGTGGTAGGGGGAGCTGGTGAGGTGGTTGCCTGGCAACAAGGGGTCCAGCTGGATGCAGAAGCAAAGGAGGCAGTGATTGCGGTGGTAGGGATGGGAGACGGGCAGAGAGGACCAGGAGGGGAAGAACCTGAGTTGGGGGAGAGAGCAGGGGAGGGAAGGGAAGGAGGAGAGTAAGGCGGAGCTGCCCCCCAGAGGAAGGCTCCCAGCTCCCCCCTCATTGGCAGGGCTTACCGTGTCGCCACCGGAGGCGAAGGAGATGGACTGCATGTGATGGTTAGCGATGATCTGTCCCGGGCAGAGAGGCAGAGATGGGTTACAGTGAAGCAGGGAGTTAAGCCCACAGGGCAAAGCCTGGGGTGGACCTTGGACACATTAGGGACCCTCCTCCCTGGACAGGGGGCACCAGGCAGCTGGGAAGGAGCCAGGAGTCTGAGATATCAGCCCCAGAGGACCCCTCCGGGCACCATCTGGAAAACTGTCCCTTGTCAGATGCTTAGACTTGGCATCGTGCCGCAGGCTCATTGCTCCTCTGCCTCAGTCCCTGCTCCAGTGCAGGGACCCTGGGATGTACATGTACTCACATGCAAAAACATGGGTTGAGCTGTGGAGGGTCACATCAGGTAGTGCTTGGGAGAACTGGACACAAAGGCCCCTTCAAGGTTAACATATGTGCCCCGCTGCACAAAATCTGCATTTGCTTACAGTCACCCTTCCAGACTTCTAGTTGGACCCCAGGCTGAGTCTGTCCTGGGATTCTTCTTCTTTCCCCCCACTGGCCTTTGTCTCTGCCTGCTCTCACCTTCCTCACCCCCTCCCCAGCCCAAGGCTCAGGGGCAATTTCTGCCCTCCTGGAGCAAAATCTGCTCCTGCCCTTGCTGAAGACCCTGAGGATAACAACAAGAATGATCATTTATACAGCACTTTAAGGTTTATAAAGAACTTCACAAATATTATCTCATTTGATCCTCACAATGACCCTGGGAGGTGGAGGCGATTTTTATACCCATTTTACAGATGAAGAAAGTTGAAGTGATTTGCCTGGTGTCGTACAGTTAGTGTCTAGTCAGAATTCAACTGAGTCCAGACCCAGCACTCTGTGCCCTACCCGACCTGGTTGCCTCGTGGGGAGAAAAGGTCCTAAGTTGATCCAAGTCAACAAACATTTATTCAGCACACACTATGTGCCAAGTGCCAGGTGGCAGGTTAGCTAGCCCTAACCACCCCGGCCACTCTTTCCAGCTTTCCCAAGGTCCCAGACCTTCTGGAGAATCCATGAAGGAAACCTACAGTCTGACACAGGCCAAGTGATACCAATCCTCATGTACATAGAAACATCCAGAGACAGGTCAGGGGATGTCAGAATTGAGGGGGACTTTGAGATCATGGAACCCAGCTCCTTCCTTTAGTAGACAGGAAAGCAGCCCCAGAGAAGGGAAAAAGAAAGACCGAAAGCACACAGTGTGTTTCTGGAAGATCTGGGTAACACAATCAGACTTGCTGACAAAGTGAGACGCTTGGAGACACACTCACAGACACTCAGAGACACACTCAGACGCACACTCATAGACACCCAGAGACACAGACACTCAGAGAAACACTCACAGACACACTCAGAGCTCAAACACACACTCAGAGACACACTCAGATCCACAAAGAGATGTGTATATGTCAGCATCCATACATTTACACTCTTCTCCTTATGAGAAGCAAGAGGCATGGGGCATAGGGAGTCAGTCTTAAATCCAGGTAGACCTTGGATCATGTCCCTTACACAAACACTAGGTCTGTGACCTTCGCCCCTCATCATCCCTCTTTTAAGACAAGTTACAGAGGAATTTTCATGAAGGAATTTTCCTTCGTTGATAGGAGCAATTTCCTTCCCTGGGGGTTCCCTGTACTAATAAAATCATAGATCTAGTCCCTGCTTCTTTTTGCAGATATAATAAATGTTTTGCACAGGAGTGCTTACACACACATACATACATGCATGCATGCATACATACATGTGTACATAGACCCACAAACACAAAACTGTACCCTTTTCTCTCTTTCCACCCCCAGGGATAATGAAGTATCCCAGGAGAGGAAGAGAATTCCTAGACCCACATGTGAGTTGGAAGGAAGCAGGTGGGCTTGACCTGGCTTGGCACCCTACTCCTGTTCCCCAGGCCAAGGACAAGAAATGAGGATGGAGTGGATCAGTATGGGAGGGATGGAGATTGGAAATCAGGTGGCACCAGGGTTGATGCTTACCTGGCGAGTGGTGGGCACCATAAGGTTAAGACCATCAATGGAGATATTGATTGTAATGCTCATACCAGCAAAACGAAGGTTACTCTTCCCAAGGATGGAGAACAGGGCTTTGTTGGGGGCCTGTAAGAGAAAGGAAATGATGCCCCTTTAGCCAGGCTCAAACTCTGACTGAGCCAGGGCATAAGACCAGAACATTTAGGAAATGACCAGGGTGTAGAGTCAGATCTAACCAACAGGAAAGACTAAATTTAGGGGGAGGGGGAAATGGGGGGGAAGAGGAGGAGATTGCAATCCAGAAAACAATTTGGAAATAGGCAAAAAAGACATTAAACTGTCTTATCCTTTGACCCAGAGACCTGACTGCTAGATATATACCCCCAAGGAAGTCAAAGACGGGAAGATAACTCCCATAGATGCCAAAAGATCCAGAGCAGCACTTTTTTGTGGGTAACAAAGAACTGGAAATGCAGTGATTGTCTGTTATTTGGGAAATGGCTAAATTAACCTTGGTTCATGAATGTCCTGCCATGTTACTGGGGCCTAAGAAATGGTGAATGCAGAGAATTTAGAGAAGTTCAAGAAGATACATAAATTGAGGCAGAGTGAAGTAAGGAAGACTAAGACAATGACATACTTTTTGACCCAGATATCCCATAACTGGGCATATATTCTAAAAAGTCAAAGACAGAAAGAAAAATTTCATATGTACCAAACTATTCCTAGAAGCACTTTTTTTTTTTGCTTTTTGGAGGGGGGAAGGTAGGGCAATTGGGGTTAAGTGACTTGCCCAAGGTCACATGACTAGTGTTAAGTGTCTGAGGTCAGATTTGAACTCAGGTCCTCCTCACTCCAGGGCTGGTGCTCTATTCACTGCACCACCTAGCCACCCCTCTAGAAGCACTTAAAAAAATTGTATTAAAAAGTTTTAACGATGCTTTAAAAAAATTAATGCCATTTCAAAATAACTCCTCACATCTAATAATAGCCTCCCTTGTATCAAAGAAGTCTAGTTATGCAAAACTAACCAATGTGCCAGCCATATCTGACAATGTTTACTTCATTCAGTGTTTCTATCTCACCCCCTCTATGCTCAGAGGTGGGAGGCACATAGCAGGGCTTTAGGGTAGCAAAAAACTGAAACTAAAGTGGGTGTCAATTGATTAGAGAATGACAAAAAGCAATGTGTCACATGAATGTAAGGGAATATTATTGCACTGTAAGAAAAGATAGATCAGAGGAATTTGGAGAAGCATGGGAAAATTTGTATGAACTGATATTTACACCTTTACTTTGGTAAAACAAGAACCAAGAGAATGATAGATGTAATGACGCTAGTAATGGAATAGAAGGGGCACAAAAATAAAGCCAGGTGGAGTAATTGTAATGATTAATCTGACCCTAGAAAAGAAATGAGGAGGAACCACCCTCCTTTGGTAGTGAAGTCAGAGATTGTGACTGAAGAAAGTGGCATACAGTCAGACCCAGTCACTGGGGCTAATGGATTTTGAATAAATGCTTTTCTTTGTTACCACAAGCTCATTTTGTGTGTGTGTGTGTGTGTGTGTGTGTGTGTGTGTGTGTGTGTGAGTGAGAAAGAGTGGGGGGAGAGAGATTTTAGGAGTAACTGTGATTTAAAAGAGAGGGCATGGATATCAGCAAAACTTTTTTTTTAAGAAAAGAAAAAAGATTGATGCTCAGAGTTTCAGCTTAAAGAATGGGACAAGGTTTAGCTTTTAGGAGGGGGAAACACCTGGTTTTGTGGGAGGTTCTAGGTTTCAGGTTGAAGAATAATTCTCAGTTTTAAGATAAAGATTTAGCTCCAGTCACAGGGGGGCATCTAAGCTTGTATCTACCGGGACAATTCTAGGTGTGAAAAAGACTAAGGTTTGAAACCTTAGATGGGTTCTAGGTTTTGGTTGGAGGGGAGTTAATTCACATTTCCATAATACTTTAAGGTTTGAAAAGGGCTTTCTTCACAACCACCTTGTGCCTGTATTATTATCCTAATCTATACAGATTAGGAAACAGGTTCAGAGAAGGGAAGTGATTGGTAACTAATAATTGTAGTGTCAGTTCCAGGTGTGAGGCTTTAGGAAGTTCTAGGGGTGAGGCTGGGGGTTCTAGATGTGAGATTGGAAAAGGGTTCAGGTTTAAATTTGAGTTCTCTGTGAGAAGCTGGAGAAAGATCCAGGTTTGAGGATGGAGATTCTAGGTGTCAGACTGGAGGAGGGTCCAGGTTTGATGTTATGGTTCTCAGTGTGACATTTGAGAAGAGGTCCAGGTGTGAAGCTGGGAAAAGATCAAAGTTTGAGACTCAGGGTTCTAGGTGTGAGGCTGGAAAAGCACTCTGATTTGAGTATGGGGGTTCTAGGTGTTGGGCTGGAGAAAAACTCAAGTTGGAGGCTCAGGATTCTAGTGATGAACTAGAAATTCTCCATGTTGGGAAAGCTAAAACAGTTCTTCATCCACACCCATCAAACCCTCCATCCTAGTCATTGCATTCTCCTCCAGCTATGGATGAAGGGAACCCATATCCTCGGGGCACTGCTTCTCTCTCCCTCAGCCCCTACTTGCAGGACCCAGGTAGTAGCTGACTCCTCAATTTTGCTCTCTGGACTCCACACCCTCCTCAGCTCCTATCATCCCATAACAGAGTCTGCTTTTGCCTGAAGCTTCACCCACCTTTTTCTTCCAGGCACCACGGACACCAGGTACTGCTTCATAAAGCCTATTGATCGCCTCCCTGTGGGCAGACAGATAGTATCCTCAGGTGAGAGCAATGGAGGGCAGCTCAAGGAAGAGGTCAGGGCTCGAAAATCCTGGGAAGGGGAAAAGTCACCCCAGCAAGGCTGTGCAGCTGGGAGGGGGAGGCACTGATGATGACAACTTGCTAACTCCCACTTCACATTTCTTTGTTGTTTTCAGTCTTCACAGAACATTTCTCCCACAATAACCCAGCCTGTTACAGGAGGGAGGCTGGGTGGGTCACTAGGAAGAGTGCCAGCTCTGCAGTCAGAGGTCCCAAGTTCAGATCTCACCTCTGACACTTACCGTCATTTGTGTGACCTCAGGCAAGTCACCTCAGTTTCTTTAACTGTAAAAATGAAGGGATTGGGCCTAGAAGACTCTCTGAGGTCCCTTTGGAATCTAAGCCTTAGGCAGTGGCTGGGTTAGGAAATGCACATATTTGAAGGGCTCTCCTGTAGAAGGATTAGATTTGTTCTTTTGGGGCTCAGAAGGGATCCAAATGAAGCAATGGGGGAGGGGAGAATAAATATGGCAGAAAGGCACATTTAGGATTAATGTAAAGGGAAACTTCCTAACCATTTAAACTCAGTTCAAATTCAGATGTGGAATGGGCTGCCTTGTGCACTGGTGAGTTTCCCCTTAGCTGAAGTTATCAAGGAAAGACACTGGTGGGGTATGCTGAGGTAGGGTTTGTTTTATCTAGTGTAAGTTTGACTCAGTGGACACTGAGGTCCCTTTCAGCTCTGGTATTCTAGGAAGCTCCATGAGAAGGATGCAGCCTGATGAAGGGAAAGAAGGCTCAGTGAAGGGGATAGGCTGGTCATCATGGGGATATGGGCCTAGTGAGATGACAGGTCTTCACCAAAATGGTAGCCAAGAATAGAAAGAAGGGATAGGGGCCTGGAGTCTGACAGAGACTCCATTTAAAGGAAAAGCTTCAGGCTTCCTCCATTCCCAGGGGACAAAACCCCAGGCCCTCCCTCCCTTGGCTGACCTCACCAGCTCCAATGGCACTCCCACCAACCCTCTCCCCCAGTACCACATCTCCTTGTTTGGTAGCAAAGAAGATGATAAATAATAGAAGGCACCCCTCCCCCTTCGGTTCCACCCTCTCCAAGTCAGTGTCACAGCTATTGATCCAAGCCTGTCTTTCCTTCCTGCTGTAATAGGGAGTTTCCACCCAATCCCCTTCCATTCTTCTCACCTTTTCTCTGCAGTATTCTGACCTCTCTTTACCTCTGCCCTTCTCTGCCTCTTCCCCCTCCTCATCACCTCTGCCCT
>NW_027185588.1:5905993-5934579 GCF_028583685.1 Petaurus breviceps papuanus | reverse complement strand
ACCTCTGCCCTTCTCTGCCTCTTCCCCCTCCTCATCACCTCTGCCCTTCTTCCCTCCCTGCCTCTAGCAGGTATATAGCCCAGGAGCTCTCTCTGGCTGGGTGTGCTGGGGGCAGGGGGAGGATGAGAGCAAGAGCCGGAGAGAGAAAGTGAGAGAGAGAGAGAGAGAGAGAGAGAGAGAGAGAGAGAGAGAGAGAGAGAGAGAGAGATGTTGATCTAAAAATGATGGCAGAGAGGCAATTAGGTCCAACTTCCTCAGAAAACTGAGATATTCAAGAAGGATGTGACTTTCCCAGGGGTTACCTGGGTAATAATCATCAGATATGGTTTAAGGTATGTCCCATTTTGGGCAGACAGTTCCATCTCCATGTGACTTTAAGAAATTCTCTTCTCCTCTTGGGGTCATGTGAAAAAAGAGGAGATTGGCATAGATGGTGCTAAGGTGCTTTTGCTGCTTGCACAACCCACGATCTGTGTTCTAAAGGTTATTTCAGCTCTGACATTCTCTGGTCTGGGGCTCCTTGCAAGCTCTAAAAACAACTCAGTGCTTGCTTCTACAAGTAGAATTCAGGACACTCACATTCTAGTCTGCCCCTGAAGAGCTGTATGAACCTTTCCCTTCTCTCTGAGACTCAATTTCCCCATGTTTAAGTTGGAACAATAATCCTAGTTCTGTCTCCACGGGACTGTAGTGGGGAATCAAATGAGATAAAGGATGGGAAAAATACCTAGCAAGCTGTAAAGTGCTCTCTAGACTATAAAAGGTCTTGTAAATGGCAACAAACTTAGTACACTGTCAAGTACCAAGTAATTTGAAGTATTGTACAAATATAAGGGATTATTGTGGTGACTATGGGTCCTTAAGGGTATAAAACTCCTCCAGTCATAAATTCCCCTTCCTGACTCGGCTTCAATATCTGATTTCATGCAATGAGTCTGTCTGTCTATTCAGCCAGCCCAACTCCCATCCCGCTCCCAAGACAGAGAAGATCCTCATCACTCACCGGGTGACCTGAGTTCGGGTGTTAAAATCCAGGGACCTCATGGAGCGTAGTACCTCTATGCAGCCCATATACTGAGGGAGACAGAGTGAGAGAAAGAGTCAACCCCCAGACCCTGGGTCTTTGGATGGGGTGGCAGAACTAAGTATTAATGGACTCCTCACCCAATTCCCAATATTGTCACAATGTCCTCAGCCTGGGGACCTTTGTTCATGCCATCTTCCACACCTTGAAGGGGCACTCATTTCTGGCAACTAAAATCCTTCTCATTGAAGTCCCAGTTTCTCTTCCCTTCCCTCCCTCATGTGGGATCCCTCAGATCTCACCATCTCCCCCTGGATTCTTACTCCTCTCTGGAGTCTGGTGGCACTAATCTTTCCTTGTTCACCTACGACTTCCCTGACTGCTACTCCTCCATCTTCTCCCTCAATACTATATTGCTTGGTGAACTCAGCAGCTCCCTGAGGTGTAATGGTTTCCGGAACTACCGTGTTTCCCCGATAATAAGACCTAACCCGAAAATAAGCCTTCCCCTTACTGTGTAAGATTCCTCTAAAATAAGCCCTCCCCCGAAAATAAGCCCTATTGAGATTGCTACTGTAGTGAAGGTGATCCCCTGCGCTACATTACAGTACCCTCTGTATGCACCGTCCCCCCCCCACCCGTGAAACGCACGCCGCACTCCGAGCTGCATCCAACCAGAGCTGCAGCAGTGAGCGTGTCATCCTGTTCTTCCCCAGTGATTTGCTTATTGAATAAAGGTACATTTTTTTGTTCACATTTACCTGTTTATTAAAATTGCTGTCAATGTTCATTAAAATAAGCCCTCCCCTGAAAATAAGCCCTCTGGTGTTTTTTTGTCCAAAAAAAATAATAAGACAGTGTCTTATTATTGGGGAAACACGGTATACATCCAGCTCTATTCTCTTTCCTGAGCTGCAGCCCCACATTCTCTATGACCTTTTGGACATCTTGAACAGCAGGTCCCATAGGTACTTCAAATTCACCATGTCCAAAACAAAACTCATTATTTTTACCCCCCTGCAACAAACAAAACCAAAACCCCCCAAAAAACAAACCAAAAACCCTTCCTGCTCTCAAACTTCGAGGTTACTATGGAAGGCCCCACCAACCTCTAGCTCTTAATGTTGGTTGTCACCCTCCACTCCTTTTTGTTTTTTTTTGCTTTTTGGAGGGCAATTGGAGTTAAGTGACTTGTCCAAGGTCACACGCTAGGTTTTGGATCCTCCACTACTAACCCTTTCACTCCTTGTATCCAATATTTTGCTGATTCCTTTTAACGTTCCTTCATTACATCCCTCACGTACACTCCCTTCTTCCTTCTGATACTGTCACACTTCATCATCTCACGTCTAGACTACTTATTAGCCTTCTGGGGGGGGGGGGGCTCCCTGCCACCACTCACTCTCCAGAGAGCTAGACTCTACAATCCATTCTTCAGTGGGCCATCAAACTGATATTCCAGAAATGCAGGTCTGACTATGTCACCTCCCTATGTCACTCTAGTGGCTCTCTATTATTTCCAGGATCAAATAATAAAGCCTCTTTGACTTTTTTTTTTTTAGGTCATTGGGGTTAAGTGATTTCCCCAGGGTCACATAGCTAGTAAGTGTCTGAGGTCACATTTGAACTTAGGTCCTCCTGACTTCAGGATGGTATTCTATGCACCACTTAGCTGCCCCCTCTTCCTGATTTTTAAGGTCCCTTTCCTACCTTCCAGTTTTCTTATACTTCATTCCCTTCTGAGTACTCTATGATCCAACTATCCTCTCCTTCTTTCTCTCCTCACACACCACATCCCATCTCCCATCTCTCTACCTTTACACTGGCTGTGCTTCCTGCCTGGAACGATTCCTCTCCTCACTCATCCTCTTATCTTCCCTGCCTTCTTTTGAGATTCAGCTATCCCACCTTCTGCAGGACCTTTCTATACCCCCCTAGCTACTAGTGTCTTCCCCTCCCATCTTATCTTCTATCAACTCTGTATTTTCTGTTTCTGGTTATTTATATATTCTCTCCCCTGCCTCCTTGAAGGCAGGGGCAGTACTTTTGCCTTTCTTTGTAACCCCAATGCTTAGCACCAACTGATGACCATGTAATTCAACTTCTTTTTCTAATCTGTATCATTATTTGCAAGCATTTCTTAACCCCCAACTGAACTGTGAGCTCCTTTGTGGCTGACACTGCAGATGGTGTAATTGTTCATCTCTGTATCCACAGACCTTAGCTCAAAGCCTTGTACCTAGTACTTAATAAATGTTTTATTGGCTTCAGTTAATAATCAGGGGACAAACCCTGCCACTCATCCAATAAAATTCCCTGCCCTGGGGAAGACAGAACACTAGAATCTGAGGAAGATGGGCTTCTAATCCTGACTGTCTCCCTGACTGGTTGTGTTACTTTGAGCAAATCCCTTTCCCTTACATGGCCTCAATTTCCCCACTATGTCTCACCTGCCTTTGCACTGGGTGGGCCCCATGCCCCGAATGCTCTCTGGCCATACCGTCACCTTTCAGAATCCCTAGTTTCCTCAGCTCAACTAAGTTCAAGTAACACCTTTCACAGGAAACTATCCCCTAAACCCCCTCCCTCCAGGTGCTACTGCCTTCTCCAAAACTGCCTTGCATTTGATCTGCAAATGCCCATGCAAGTATATGTCATCTCCCTCATTAGAATGTAAGCTTCTTGAGGGCAAGGACTGTATCAGATTTGTATTGGTATCCTCAGTCCTCAGCTTAGGGTTTGGTAAGTGGTGAGCATTTAATGAATATTTGTTGATTGACTGATGGATTGATTTACCAAATAATTTCTGAATCCCTTTCTAGCTCTGAAATTCCATCTTCTAAATTGCCTCTCAGTTCTGACATTCTGTGTTCTAAAGTTCCTTCCACATGCTGATATACTATGTTTTAAGGACACTCACCTCTCCCTGTCCCAGCAGCTAGGTAGTACAGATAGTGTGCCAAGTCTGGAGTCAGGAAGACTCTTCCTCAGACACTTACTAGCTGTGTGATCCTGGGCAAGTCACTTAACCCTGTTTGCCTCAGTTTCCTTATCTGTAAAATGAACTGGAGAAGGAAACGACTTCACTCTACTCCAGTATCTTTGCCAAGAAGACCCCAGATAGGGTCATGTAGAACTGAACATGATTAAAACAACTGAACAAAACAAAAGGGGCCCCCCAGCTCCAACATTCCTTGCATCTAAGACTCTGAACACTTCCCCAGAAACATGGGGGACTGTGGACTCTCTCAAGGTTCTTTGGAGAAACCCACAGGGTCAGAAAGGGTTAAGGCACTCTGCCTTTCCCTTTCAATCCAGTTAGACTTTGGCCCAGGATCCCACACATCCTATAATTCATCTGGGAAGGGAGCAGTGCCCAGGGGCTCTGACTCTAAATTAATTAAGGAGGAGCATGGGAGATGTGATTAAGAACCTGCCCCTTGGACTAGCTGTCCTGCTGTCCTGACAGACTGGGATTGGGGAAGGGGAAGGATCCTCCCACAGTCCCCTTTCTTACCACCCTTTTCCTTCTCTACTATCCACATCCCCTCTCCCAACCCCCACAGCCAACAAAAGAGCTTCCTAATCCCCTAGGATCAGAAAACCTTAGTTCAGGGGAAAGCCCTGGGCTGGGAATAAGGAGACCTGAATTTGAGTCCTAGCTCTTTCTCTGATACCCAGCAACTCACTTCTATTCTCTGGGACTCAACTTCCCCATCTGATAAAATAAAAGAGACTTAACCAGGTGTTTTGGGGAAGAGGGAATCAGATCACAAAGTACTGAAGAGATGGGGGTTTTGACCTGATTTCAACTTTGGTTGAGTAACCAAGCCACACTGAGAGAGTTTAAGAGCCTGGATTCCCACCAGTCACCACCATTATGACCAAGCAAAGAACCAGGAGTTCCAATTTCCAGGTGATTAGTTTCCAGGCCCAGAAACCAGGCCTTTCAGAAGTCACCAGGGATTTCCCAGCACCCAACTTTTTGCAGGACTCTGAGCTTGCTTCCTCCAGGAGGAGACTAGTTTATGTTTTGTTTTAATCTACTAGGTGCCTAGCATATAGCAGATACATAAATATTTATTGAATTGAAGTTAAAGGAGAAAAAAAGGAGAGGCTGAACTCAGGGAGAGGGATGATGGAAGCTTCTAACATCCAGGGATACATAGATTCTAAGATGCTTCTGTCTTTTCTATGCTGGCCCCATCTCTCACCTTCATAGACAGTCAGTCTGACCTGATGGGGTATTTCTGCAGGGGGAGGGAGATCTGAAATGCCCCTTGGAGACTGGTTTGCAGCCACACCCTTCCGACTTTCCCTCTTTCCAGGCCTAACTGGGATTAGGAGGAGAGAATACCTGTAGGGGAGGGAAGTTAAAAGAGCATCTAACCCACACACTACCGTGTGGCCTTTCCTCCCACGTGACACCGTGGGAACTGGGGGGTGAGTGAGGTTTCATTATGAGGGTCAGACCGTGGGAGAGAAGAGGGGGGGGAGGGGAGAGGATGGGGTAGGAAGAAGGGCAAGAGGGAGAGCCTTCTGAGGACCCTGGTATAGGTTAGGGCTCGACTGAGCTGGCAGGCTTGTAGTAAAGAACTCGGTCCTCAACCTATGAGCCTCAGTCTCTTCGTTTTTGTTTTTGATTAAACGGGGGGCGGGGGGTGGACTAGATGCCTTGGAAGGTCTCATTCAGGTCTAACAGTTCGCAGACTCTTCATGATTCTAGGGGTCCACGCTTAGGGTGGGGGGAGCCAGTTGCAAGGCTGGGATGTCCTGGAAGAGGGGAAGAGGAGGGCGGGAGCGGCTGCACTCACCCGCACGATGTAGGAGACCCCAGGCCCTAGGACCCTGTCGTCCGGGTGCAGCCAGCCCTGCGGGGGCTTGTGGATAAAACTGCCTTTGCGACTCCACTCGTCGCCGGCCTGCGGTGGTCGCGCCCCGGGCCCGACCCCCCGTGCCCCGGCCCCAGCCCCGGCCTGGCGGGCCCCGGCCGAGCCTCGGCAGCGGTTCATCAGCTGCAAGGAGCAGGGGCTGGCGCACACGGGTTCGCAGGCGCCCAGCACCGCGGCCAGGCCGGGCCCGGACCCGGATCCTGGCGCTGCCACCTCCTCCAGGCCGCCTCCCTTGGTGGCCGGCGCCGGGGCCAGCTCCTTGCCCGCGCTGGACGGGCTGCGACTGAGAAAGGCGGCGGGGCCCGCGAACTTCCACGGGGACATCCTGGGCAGGAGCTTACAGAAAGTGGTGGGAGCATCGGGCTCGTCCGGCCCGGCCTCGGACCCGGGCCTCAGGGCGGCCGGGGAGGCGGGCGGGGGAGAAGACGGGGCCCCGGGGCCGGGGCCCGGGCCTGCCCGGCTGCTCATGACCGGGCCGCCTGCGCCCTAGTGCGCCTCCAGGGCTCCGTTCCCCTCGGCTCCCTCCTCTCCCCCCACTCACCTCCCCAGCCTGCCGGCCGCTCCTACCCGGCTCGCCCCCCTCCCGGAAGGCCCCCAGAGCAGGATGATGTCATGCTGAGCAGGGCTGC
The DNA here is from genome assembly GCF_028583685.1 of Petaurus breviceps papuanus. Lineage (NCBI taxonomy): Eukaryota > Metazoa > Chordata > Mammalia > Diprotodontia > Petauridae > Petaurus > Petaurus breviceps. The sequence goes on along the minus strand of NW_027185588.1, from coordinate 5,928,034 downwards.
AGCCTCAGCGCGCAGCCGCGGGAGGGGGAAGGGGACGGAGTTGGGGGATACCGCAGCCCCTCTTTCCCTGCCCCCATTCTCCCGGCCCGCTCTGGGACAGGGTGCCACACCCCCTGCACCGCTGGGACTGAGCATTTCCCAGCTCCTACAGCCAATAGACCCAGGTCCCCTTCCGACTAGTCCTAGCTTTGGCGCTCCGTTGGTGATGGAAACCGGGACTTCGCTTGGCTACAGCCGGTCCTCGACCCCACGCTACTCAGGAGCGAGGAGCTCCTCCAAAAGGCTCTCCTTGTCTGCCCCCCTAGAACTCACAACCTCCCCACCCTCCTCTCCCTCCATTCAGGAATATTTCCCCCCTATCAACCCCCTAGTCTTGGCCCCTCCCAGCATGGAGAGCATCTGTGCAGAACACCAAAGAGCTGAAAAGGTTGATGAAGGAGGCAGGAAAAACAATCACAGCCTTCTCCCCCTCCACGAACATGGATCTAACGAACATTTCAACTCCCACAAAGAGACCAGGGGAGTCTTTCCTTTCTATATTGACACCTCCCTCTGGGGGCTTAGAAAAGTCCTTTCTCTGACGTTCAGTGTTCTAAAGGTCCTCCCAGCCCTGACATCCTATGTCCGGAGGATCCTCCCAACTTTGACATTCTGTGTTTTAAAGGTCCTTCTAGTTCTGACATATTATGTCCTAGGAGCCCTGGAACGGCTCTGACATTCTATGTTGTAAGGACTTTCCCAGCATTGGCATTCTGTGTGCTATGTTCTAACGTTGCTTCTAATTAATTCTAAACAGTCTGTGGGGCTCTGCCTGGGCCCCTGGATTGGGGACTTAGGGCTGAACTCCAAAGAATGAAAAAAAGTAGGAATGTGTATGGGGCTGGTGAGGTGGGATGGAAGGACAGTGGAAGCTGAGATAAGGGAGGTGGTTAGTAGCTCAGGCTCCAAGCTGGATCAATAAAATGGAGAAACAGGATCATAGACTCTAGTGCTCCACCCCCTGCTCCCTGGGGAAGTGGGGTTAGGAGAAGGGGAGGCTCCAGAAGCAGATGGGAAGGAATGAGGGCAGCACAGGCAGCCAGGATTGGCAGCCCCTGGCTGGAAACAGGGCAAGGGGGAGGTGGGGATTGGTGAGAGTGTGGGTGTGAGTATGTGTCTGCTTGCCTCCATTTGTACAGTGTGTGTGTGTGTGTGTTTGTAAAGAGAGAGGAGAGACAGAGAAAGAGGGGCTATTACACCTTCTAAAGGGTGCTAGATTCCCTGAGTAAGGGAGGAATTTCTAGAGGGTTCCTCTTCTGGGTCTTTATAGATCCAGATCTAGAGACTAACTTCCTTCTCCTGAGCCTTGCACTAAGGGGACCAGGCAGTTTTCGGCCGCACATCTCGGCCTTACAGACCTCCTCTGGGCAGGACCAGGGACAGCGTCAACCCTCTGAGCCTAAAGCAGGTTTTCAACACTGTCCAAAGTGGGGGCAGCTGCTAAGGATCAAGCATCTGACTTGGCAACTAACTCCTCAACTGGGCTACCTGAAGAGACCTAACTTCATGTCTTTGAATTGCCCTGGACAGAGAGCCTAGGTTAGGATGCAGGTTTTGTTGTTTGGAGGGGCAGCAGATCCCAGAACTGACTTTAAATAATGAGACCTGTTAGAGTATAAATCTATTATAGGTAGGGACTCTTTGTGTCCCCCATGGAACCTAGCTTAGGACTGATCACACAGTAGGTACTCAGTTAGTATAGTGCAGTAGGCAGAGTAGGGACTGGAAGCCAGCAGACTTGGGTCTTAGTCCAGGCTCTGTCCTGACTCCCTCTATAGCCTTGGGAAAGTCCTGTCCATCCTTCTCCTTGGGCCACCTTTTCTTCATCTGTGTAATGAGGGATTGGGAACAATCTCTAAGGTCCCTTTCCATTCTGACTGTCTAATATCTTCCAAAGGACAGGAGGAAGAGGAGCAAAGAAAGGGAATTGGATACCAGGTTAGGAGTCAGGAGATGGGTTCCAGTCCTGGATCTGTCACCAGATCAACATATCAACTTGGGGGACTCCCTTCCTTCCTCTGGTAACCTGACTGCCCGTCTTGCCTCTTGCAATCCCTCCCCTCACACTGATATATCAGAGGCCGCTGAAGAATTGGATTAAAACAGAGTTCTGTAATGTCTCTCTATTTCTCACTGAGGGTATCTTCATCACTGCTGATCCTCAGTCAGCTTTCTTTAGCTTTCTGCCCCTCCTTCATCCATCCCCCAGATCCCTTGCCTACCTACCTGCCCATCTGTCCCTCTGGCCCTTTAGTCTCTCTGATCTATCTGTAGACACCTCTCTCTGTCTCTCAACCATTTTAAATTATATTTTTCAATCAGCAGAAATCTGACTTCTCTCTTCACCCCAACTAAGAATGCAAGAAAAACAAAACTATTGTTATTAACAGTACAGTCAAGCAAAATAAATGTCTACATTGACCATGTACAAAATAATAATAACAATATGTCTCATTCTGCACTCTGAGTCCCTCACCTCTCTATCAGGAGGTAGGTAAAATGCTTCATAACTAGCCCTCTGGAATTGTGATTGGTCGTTACACCACTTAGAATTTCTAATCCTTTCAAAGTCACTTGGCCTTACTGTATTGCTATCATTATATAAATCATTCTCCTGGTTTTTTTCATTTCATTCTGCATCTGTCCAGGTTTCTTTAAAGCCATTCCCTTCATAATTTCTTAGGGCACAGTAATATTTCACCATGGCTTTTTCAGCTGTTCCTCAATTTATGGGCACATATTCAGATTACTATTCTTTTTCAGCTTCAGAAAAGGACTGTAAATATTTTAGTATGTCATTAGTAACTGAGTTTATTTTGTTTATAACTAATCCATCCTTTAACAAGCCTACCCTCTAATTTCCCTTTCTCCCTTCTTCCCTTTCTTTTTTCCTTGTTGAGTAAAAGATATTTCTGTACCCATCTTTGTGTGTTCTTCCCTCCCTTGACCAGTTCAAGTCTCAGCTATTCCCCCACCTCCTTCTCCTTGTTTGTATAGATGTCTGCCTGTGCATCCTTTCCTTCTTCCCCCTAGCATATTCCTCTTCCTCTCTTTCCACTATTCTCTTAAGATCATCACCTATGTGTTTTTTCTAAAGTCTCAGGGTTTCTTAACCTGGAGTCCATGAACTGATTTTTAAAAAAATATTTTGGCAACTATTTTTCAATATAATTGGTTTCTTTTAAAATTCTATGTACTTTATGCATTTAAAAACATTATTCTGAAAAGAGGTCCATAGGTTTCAACAGACTTTCAAAGGGATCTATGAAACAAAAAATTTAAGAATTCCTCTTCTAGACTCTCCCTCTGGTCTCTATTTGCCTTTAATTTTTCACTCACTCTGGCCTGTCTCTCTCTTTTGCTTGACTGTTCCTCTAGTCCATATTTCCCTCTGGCATTGCTCAAAGCAAAAGAAATCAGCTGTTGTCGCTTATATAGAACACTCACTGTTTGGTGTGAAGGTGGGAGGTGACCCTGCACTGCCATAGGTTGAGGGAGGGAGGAGATGCAGAGGACCAAGTGGGCAGGCTAGGACATTAGACAGTAGGACAGATATCCCCTTCCCTACAACCTCACCCTCTTCTGCTTCTCATATGCTTTAACCATCCCAGAATGTCCCTACATTTCAGTCTAAGGAAGTGATTTATTGGAAGGGAAGGGGCAGGCAGTGTGCCCCACCAGGAGGTTGAACCAGCTATAGAAAGGACCTTCTGGATGTGGAGACAGCAGAAAAGAACCCAGAAACACTTAATTCTAGTTCATGTTCTACTACTAAGTGGCTGGGTGAGCTTTCCCTGGGTCTCAGTTACCTGAGTGAAGGCGAAAGGCAAGAGGGATGACATACCCTGTGGTGGTAGGTCTTCTCACTGCCCAATCATCCTAGATGAGATCTGAGAAGCCCAGGACTGAGGGATAGGATGAGGAATGAATGAGGGGATGAATGAGGAAGAGGAGTAAGTGAATAAATGAACACCTGACAGACTTAATTCTCATCAACCCAACCTCCCCAGGGCATTTCTGAGTTGGATGTACTGCATTCATTGTATTCTCCACCAAAGAGCTACAAACAGTTTTTGTGCTAGGCATGAAGACCTGTGCAGAACCCCTGACCTCCCCTGGGCAGTGCAGCTACTACTTAACCTTCTCCAGGTACCAGTTTATTGACACTTTTATTCTTTACAACATGTTCTTTGCACCTATGGATGTATTGACTAGAGGTGAGGGTGGGAATTGCTGGCTGGATTCTAACTCTGTGTGGCTGGGGCCTCCCTCAAAGGTCACAGGAACCCGCAGCCTTGGAAGAGAGAGAAGTCCTGGGGAAGTGGAGCAGAGCTGAAAGGACCAGAGCCATGTATGCCTACTCCCCAGTTCCTGAGAGGTGGAAGTGAGACTCTGAATAGGGAAGGGACCAAAGTCAAGGGAAAGGGGGCAGATCTGAGAACCAGGTGCAGACTGATGGCTGATCTCTAGGGAACTGGAGTTCTAGATCAGGACCCTTGGGGAGAGAGGGAGCAATAGCAATGGCCTAGGGGATGGGGATAGAGTCACCATTGCTGAAACCTACAATCTGATTCTAGGTTTCTGGATGGAGAAAAGGCTTGGGGATTAATTATAAAGCACTAAGGGTTCTTGGGGCACTCTCCCAGGCAGGGCCTTGGGTTCACTGCTTCCCCTCTAGCATACAGGAGAGAGTTTGGCTTTTGAACATCGTTCTTCTAAGTGAGGATCTCACCTACCCTTCACCAAGGTTGGGAAAATTCAAGGTAAGGCACTTTGGTTTTGGAAGGGAAACAATCCATGGGTGAGAGAATTCTACCACCTCACCCTGTCCTGAGCCTCTGAGACTCTCCCTGGTAATCTCTAAATCCTCTCCAGCCATAGGTCTTAGGTCCTAGAGCTGAAAGGGACCTTAGAGGTCATCTGTCTAACCCTCTCCTACTACAAATAGCCAAACTGAGAGACATGGCCACCTTCTATTCTCACCAGGCCCTGGGGGAAGCAGGAAGCAGATTGTTGTCTGTATACCACCCACATCTCACAGGATGGAGAAATTGAGGCAAGGTACAGAGAAACAAGAAGAGATAAGGGAACCAAACCCAGCATCTAGTCCCTGCCAAGCTCTCTCTCTCTCTCTCTCTCTCTCTCTCTCTTCTCCTCTCTCCCCTCTTCAAACTCCCCCCTCTCTCCTCTTTCTCTCTCTCTTTGTCAGAAGGAGGATTCCCAGTTCCCTGCTCCCTCTACCTGAACCCCTAGGGACTCAGTCCCAGGGATATAGGCTATATTTAGACAGAGAGAGGAAGGATAGACATGAGAGGATGTCAAGCTGTGCTGTCTGTGACCAGAGGGGTAATAAACTTGGAGTGGCGAATACCCAGGGAGTAAGCAGGTGCCCGGGTCCAGTGCACTGTGACCTGCTCGGGGTTGTGGGCACCAGGACCAGGTGTCTGGAAGAGGGGGCGAGGATCACAGGGGCGCCCCAGCATGGAATAGGCAGGCCCCCGACGCTGACTATAGGCATCTGGGTCTGGGCACTCATACTGGCCCGGCCCGGGGAGCTGAGATGGGTCCTCAGTGAAGCGGGCCTGGGCTGTTCGACCTGACACTGAGTAGCTGGGGCTGCAAGGTTTGGTAAAGATCTGGGAGCCCCACAGAGAAGGCAAGGTATAGCTGTTGGGGGCTGGGACCGAGTCCACCAGGCGGCATCGGGGGGTGCGCAAACCCAGGCTGTAAGCAGGAGGTCTTGGATGGTTGATGGGAGGCACCTTCTCCGGGCTGTAGGCACCAGGGCCAGGTGTCACTTCCAGATCTGTGGAATACAAAGGTTTAGAATCTCCCATAATAACTGTCACTCCCCTGCTGACAAACCTTCAGTTTATCAGTTCAAGCTCCCCCTGGATTTGGGATAAAATTCCAAACTTTATCTTGACATTCAAAGTCTTTCACTATCTGGGTCCAACAAATATTCTCAACTTTATTCTTCTCTACTTCTCTCATTCCTGCACTCTCTGTTAGAGAGACAGTATTGGGGTAGTAGATATAGAGGGCTGGACTTGGGGGGCAGGAAGACTTGACTTTGACTCCTGCCTCAGACATTTACCAACTTTGTGCCCCTTGGCAAGTGGCTTAACCACTCTGTGCCTCAGTTTCCTCATCTGTAAAATGAAGGAATTGTACTTGGCTTATAAAGATTGCTCCCAGCTCTAGACCTGTGATACTATTCCTGCCAAATAGGTGATTGTCTATCCCTTAACCTTGTCTCATCCTCTCCCTTTTTCACACATTTGTGCACACTGGACCATCTGCCTAGAATGGATGCCCTTTTCCTTCTCCTTCTCCATTGATATCCTTTCTTTCCTTCAGGACCTAGTTCAGGTCTGTTCAGAAGTTACCTTCTCTGCAATCACCCAGGGCAAAGTATAAGTTTCTTCTTCAAATATTCTAAGGACTTTTAATGTGAATCTGTCCTTAGTATCTCTCATTATTTCCCTTATATTATGGCTCCTTGTAGGTGGGGTCATTGTCCTTTTTCATGTTGGTATAATAATAATAATAATAATAATAATAGCACATACAGCACTTTTTGTAGTGCTCTACATATGTTATCCAACTTGATCCTCACAACCACCCTGTGAGGTAGGTGCCATTGTCTTCTCTATTTTACAAGTGAGGAAACTGAGTCAGAGAGCAATGAAATGCTAGCACTCCCAGCTCTAAGCACAATATTTGATCACTATATCAATACGTATTTGATGAATTGAATGACAACCTGAACATACAGAGTCTCAGGTTTGGAAAGACCCTCAGAGGACATTTAGTTGAGCTTGGACTTGAACAGGATTCCCTGTCTATCAAAAGTTTGGTTTGGGGGATTTTTAAAATAACCTGAGTTAAGTGATTTGCCCAGGTCACACAGCTAGTAAGTGTTTGAGGCTAGATTTGAACTCAGGTCTTCCTGACTCCAGGGCTGGTACTCTACCCACTGCCCCACCTAGCTGCCCTCTTCTTGACCTGGAATCAAGAACTTGGATGGGGAAAAAAAGTGACATTTTAATTTTCCCTCACCATTAACTGAAAATTAGCCTTTTCTTCCATTAGTTAACAACTGGATTCTGAAAAGGGGTCCATCAGATTCAAGGACACAACAAAAGTTATGAACCCCAGCTCTGCATCCACCACCTAGAAGCAATCATCCAGCATCCCCTGATTTCACCTCTGGTGAAGCCCAGCCACAGCCTTCCACAGTGGCCCATTCCATGTGGGGATAGCACTGATTGTTACAAATTCTTTCCTTACGTGTTTTTTGATATGTCTCCATGTAACTTCCACCAGCTTGTCCTATGTCTTTCCTCTGGGCTCAAGCACCTTCAGTCTGATTCCTCTTGCCCATGACCCTCCCTCTCCAGAACCTTGAAGACAAGCTACCATATGTCCCTTTCCTTAGTCTCTTCTTCTCCTAGGCTGAACATCACCATCATTCATACAGATGAGTTTCTCATTCCCCTCAACATAACAGGTTGATTTCTTCTGATTGTTAATGTCACTCATAAATTACAGCACCCAAAAATGGTATTCCACAAGTGATCTGGCCAGACCAAGGTCCAGTAAGACCATCACCTCCTTCAGTCTTGAAACGATGCTCATAAGCTTGTTTAATTATCATGTCACACTTCTGACTCATCTGGAACTCTTGGTCTCTCTGACTCTTTTCCTGCACCAATTATCATCTGACCTTGGCTTCCCCATCTTGATGCTGATTTTTTTAACCCAGGTGTAAGACTTGACATCTGCTTCATTAGTTCAAAGTTCTGTGATTTCACCCCTATGGATTCACCCTCCTCCAATGCAGACCACCACATATCTACAACTTGGAAAGTTGTGGCAGCTGACAAATTCACCACCCTGTGGCAAATCTGGTGATAAACCACTCCAAGTTTGGTTAAGCTGGTCCCGGGACAACGGACATACAGTTGGTCTCCAGACCCATACATGGAGATGTTTCCAGCTTGTGGAGACTCTCTAGAGTTTGTATTTGGCTGCTGATAGCCTTTGAATAAATGCTGCCATAAAGCAATAGAGTCATAAGCATTTGTATTAAAATGCAGCTCAGAAGATTTAGCTCATTGTTCTAGCCTGCCAAAAAATTTTTAGATATTGACTCTGGTAGAAGGGCCAGGGAAGCTCTCTCCAGTCCCGGTTAAGGTCCATTGCCCCCACTTAGTCACTTTCTGGGATGGTGTCTCATCTCTCTTCTAGCCTGAGTTGCACAAAAGAATAATCACTACTTCTGACTCAGCCCATCCCAATGACCTGCCTAAAGAACACAGACAAATTTGTCAAGTTTCTTAACCTATGGTATTGTCACCTTCACTGGTGGGGAGGGGAAACTCCATACTTATTTCCAGGAGAATGAGGGGACAACTTACCATCCTGCTAGTAGGGAATTAGTTACTGGCCTCAAATGAAGGGTCCTGGGATGGCTTAGCATGGGGAGGAAGCAGGATGATAAAAGACTGAAAACAGCACAAGTGGAGAGAACACTAAAAACATGGGACTGTTTACTTCTAATATCCAAAGGGTCATGGTAGGGAAGAGAGAGTAGAATTGTTCCGTATTGCCCCAGAAAAAGAAACTAAAGAAGTGGGGGAAGGGGTATTATAGGGAGGTTGGTTTCAGCCTAGTATAAGGAAGAACATTCTAATTATCAGAGGGGTCCTGTAATGAAATAAGCTTTTCTGAAACAAGCCCATCACTGGACTAGAAATGTCCAGTCTGGTGATGGCCTCAATAATACCTTCTCATTTTGAGGATCTATAAGCCACCTTGGGTAAAGGGGAGGTAGGGTTCCAAGAAGCACCAGGGTTTGGCAAAAATGTGTAGGAGAAACAAGAGAGTCAGATCCCTGGACAACTCACCTTTGGGCTTGGTGCGGGATTGCAGAGAGTAGGCAGGGGCACTGCTCCGGCCAAAACGGGTGATGTTGGGCTGCACAAAATAGCAGGGCCCAGGGCTGGAATCTCGTTGAGTCACTGGAGAGAAGTGGGGAGAGAGGCCAAAGCCCCAGATACCAGCCCCCTTGGTAACTCTTAGGTGAAATAGCCCCCATCTGTCTTGCCCTGCATTCCTTTGTCCTGTCCTTGAGTTCATCTCAGTCTTAACTTTTCTAACATGTTTTCTAATACAAGGTCTTAATTGTGCCACCCTACCCATTGTACATCCTGTGTACAATTTGGACTTCTTGTTGTTAAAAAAAATCTCACCTTCTATCTCCTTGCTTTTGTATAAACTGTACCCTCTTTACTGCTACCTCTTATAAACCCTAGTAAACCACTCAGTCAATCAAGAAGAATTTACAATGTACAAAGCATGGTGTTAAAAACTTGTTGTTTGTTCTTCATTCTGGAAGAGGACCATGACATCAGGAAGGTGATGCCATGACTTTCAAGTGACTTGGATTAAGTGACAGAGGGCTTGTGGAGACATCAACCTCACTTTCTCCTCTGGAGTCACCTGGGTCCAGTGGCCAGATATAGATCAGGACAACTGGAGATGGCCCTGGGTACAGTGGGAGACCTTGGCCTTTTTAAGCTAAGATCTTTCTCAGGTCTTAGTTTGATTAAAGCAACACCCATTCAGTGATTAAGGCTAGGTAAGAAATGAGGCAGAGAATGGCCTCTTTTACCTAGCCAAAAAAAAAATCTATCTGAGAGGGGACAACCTCAAGGTTTCTGGCCAAAACAGAAACAATTGCTATTTACGTTCTCTCTGAGCCATTACTGGACAATCAATAAGAGCCTGTGTGATTTGGTTTTAAGGCAGCATCCTTAAGAAAGAAGAACTCAAGAATTGGAGATAGAAAGGCAAAAAATAGCTACTGCCCTTAAGGTGCTTACATTCTAATGGGGAAGGCAACATGTAAATAACCAGATTTGTACAAATATGTATTCAGACTAGATGGAAGATAAACTCAGAAGGGAAGCAAAGCTCTCCTCCAGGGCTATCTCCTGTATGGGGCCTTTCTTGGTCCCTGCCCCATCTCATTCCCACCCCAATTACTTTGCAGTCATTTTGAGTATGTTTTGTATTTTCTTAGCTATGTACATGTTGTATTCCCCACTTGACTCAAGTAGAATATAAACTCCCTGAGGGCAAGGACCAGTTTTTATGCTTTTTTGGTGTTTGGTGTTTTTTTTTATTCTATCTTCAACTACTACCACGGTGCCTGGCACATAGTAGGCATCTAACAGATCCTTATTAAATTGAATTGAATTGAAATGACTTGATACAGGCTTCCCAGTCCAACTGTTCTTCAGTCCAGATGTCTTCCTCTGCCTTCCCCCAATAACAGCAGTCCCTCTTTCTAGAAAGCTTCACAGTTTCTAAAGCATTTTTCTCTCAGTGGCCCTGTGGGGGTAGGTAATGCACCTGTCATTATGCCCATTTTACAAAGAAGGAAACTGGCTCAGCAAGGTCAAGTTACTTGTCAAGGGTCATACAGTAGTAAGTGTATTATAATAATATTAATAGCTAGCATTTATATAGCATCTTAAAGTTTGAAAGAGTTTTATAAATATTTATCTCCTTTTATCCTTACAACAACTCCCATTTAGCTTAGCTATGTACATATTGCATTCCCCACCATCTCTCATTTTACAGAGGATAAAACTGAGGCACACCAGGGATTAGGGATTTATCTATTTGGGCCTGTGTCCAAGGTCACTCAGCTAAGTATCCGAGGCCAGATTTGAACTCACTTAGGTCCAGCGTCCCATCCCCTGTGCCACCTAGCCACCACAACTTTGTCCATCTATGTGGGGATACGAGCCATTTCACATTAGGGACAGTGACGAGATCTCTTAGGGAGAGATCTGTGAACTTACAGCCAGGAGGCCTGAGTTCTAGTCTTGGCCCTTTCCCTTAGTAGCTTTATGACTTAGAGCAAGGCCTTCCCTGAACCTCAGTTTCCCCACTTATGAAACAGGGGTAGAAAGGCTTGCATTTCCAATCTCACAGAGATACTGCCAGGAAAGCTTTCCAAAGCTTTGAATTTCTGTTTCTACCAGACCTAATAATAATGATAACAAGAATAGTGCTATATAATAATATATTATTATTATATTATAATATGTATCACAATATTATAATACATAATAAATGTAATATATAATATAAATATGACATTATAATATAACAATATAGCATAATGATATAATGTAATTATTATATCACAATATAATAACAATAATGCTAACACATTTATCTGCATGTTGTATCCCCCAGTAGAATTTAAGTTCCTCAGGGGCGGATACTATTTATTTCGGTTTTTATTTGTATCATCGGAACTTAGCATAGTGCCTAGCAAACAGCAGGTGCTTAATAAATGCTTGTTGACTGATGGGATGAGGATCCTATGTTGAAGTTATTATTATTAACCTAACAGTTAACATTCGCCTGGTGCTCTAAGAGCTGCAAAGAGCTTTCCAGGTATGATCTACTTGGGCTGGTGTGTCCACTTGTGTCCTCTACATGTGCTCATACACACAGGAACAGTAAACTCTGTAAGGGCAGGCCTTGACCATCTCTATAGCGTTGGCCCCCTAGCCCTGGAAGCAATGATAGACGTGCTGAGTGTTTATCAGACTCCAGTTTAAGCACATATGAATTAAGCATGTGTGTCATATGTTTCTAACCAGAGGAATTTGTATACCCACCAAGAAGACACCCAGACCTGTAGTCTCTAGACAGATTCATGGGATACACTGTACAGCTTACACATGTTCAGACAAACATACCTTTGCACAAAGAACAAACACACATATACACGTGTAACAGCCACGCTTATGTTGCGCTTCAGGGGTTTGCGATGTGTGGCTGGGGTAGGGCAAGGGTGAGTCACTCCATTTCACAGATGAGGTAACTGAGATCTGGAGAGATTGATGGTTCCAAAGAGAGTCACTGTTCAAACCAGGACTTGAGCCCAAGTCTTTTGTCTCCAGGTCAGTGTTTTTCTATGATGATTTTTCTAGATCTACACATCTACACACTCACACACATGTATGTACATATAACATACAGATGCCAGAGATAAGCAGCCATGCTTGTAGATACACTCGAGGAAGATACATTCATTGCATTTTGCATACGTAGACACAAATAAAGAACTTATGTCCACACTTGAATATGTGTATGCAGTCTAACACACAGATGTACAGATACACAGATAGGGGCATGCAGATATGCATGAGGAAGATACATGCATTGCATTGTACATACACAGGCACAAATGATAAATGCATACATGCACACATATAGATGAATACATATAGCCACACAGATACATGCATACACAATGTACCAATTTATATCTATATACAAATGCATGCAGAAATAGTACATATAGATACATAGAAATACATGCAGACCCACATATACACTTACGCATGTACGGTTGAAATTGGGTAGTCAGTAGCACACCCCACTCCTGGTGAGGAGGGGGTAAGGAGGAGAAAGGGCATTGGGCTTGGGAGGAGGGGGATTGGGCTGGGCCCAGGAGCTGAGAGGCCCAGGAAAGGGTAGGAGTGGGTTGGATATGTGGCCGTGGAGCCCTGTGACTGTGCCCAGCAGGGCATTCAGATACTCCTGAAGGCCAGCCAGAGCCCAAGGCCACATCTGCCCCAGATCTAAGCAATACAAAGAGAACAGACCTGAGAGCCAGTAAGATCCGGCCCAGGTGTGACCTGGCCCACCTCACTCTCCTTCCACCCTCTCACACCCTCCCCTTGGAAGAAAAGCAAGCTGCCAGCTCCTCTTAGTCCCCTCTATGCCCAGGGCTCCCCCATTCCTCTGCTCTAGAAAAAAAATCACTTCAGGTATCCAAAGCCAAGGAGAATGTAGCAGAGGGTGGTCCTTCCCTCACAGAGTCCATTAGAAATCTCCACACTCATTCTTCCACTCTCAGTGGACACCCTGGAGGGTCTGGATCTGCCCCACCATTCCCCATATCCCCAGGCTTCCCCCCTAGATGTCCTGAGATATGGGCAGAGTCCTGCACTGGTGCCCACAGGAAGATGAGAGAACTGAGAAAATGAGGAGACCTCCTCCCTCCTGGCCCCTGTACCCCCCAGGGGCCCTCCCTTGACCCACCCTCCCATCTCATCAGCCCTTTCTCTCCTCCCTTTCTTCTCTCCTCCCTTCCCCTGCTCTCTCCCCTCATCTGACCTCTCTCTCCTCATGTCCTCTTGCTTCCCTAAACCTGCCTCTCTCCTTACCTGCCTTTCCTTTCTTGCTCATTGGTGTTTTGTCTCTTCTTTCCTCCTGTCCCTTTCCCTCTCTGGTCCTCTCTGCTCACCTGCCTTCTCCACTTCCCACATCCCTCCCCATCATTAAATTCCCTCCTCAGACGTCTCCCTTCCCCCCACCCAAATGTCTCCTCTCTCCTTTCTTGCCCTCAATTCTGACTTATAGCTTCTTTCCCCCTCCTTACCATTGATGGGCCTGCTGAGGAAGGAGTATGCTGGACTAGCCTTCTTGGTGAAGTCATGGCTGATATAACCCACGGTTGAGGGAAGACAGAACAGGTCGGGACCCGGACCTGCAACCCCATGAAGGGGTCCTTCAATTCGATTCAGGGAGCACTGAGGGAGGCGGGCAGTACACTCCCCCTGGGCTATGGCTCTGCTCTCAGGGCCAGCTGGGCCCTTAGCCCCAGGTGGTTGCTATCCCCCCATTCTGCTGGCTTTCCGTTTGTTGGGTCTTCATAGGTCAAGTTTGGGGAGGGGAGGAGGGAGTGAGAGGGAATGGAAAGGATTCTGAAAGTCTTCGAGTCAGACATTTCCTGATCACTCCCCTTCATCCTTCTTGCTCCCAACCTATCTAACACTGTCAGGAGCCCTTGGAGAAGCCAGCCAGCCACTCAGAGATGTGGTTTGGGAAGTCCCTCTCCACCTAGGGGAACTGTCAGTTTAGGGGGATGGTAACATTTTCTGGGACTCAGTCATGGGAGCCCAAGAAGGTGTGACTTTAACCCATTCTGGTGGTCAGTATCTCCCATATCTGTTGTCTCCCCACCTCCCCGGTCTGCTGAAGGGCTAAGGCAGCTAGAAGGCCCAGGTGGCACATACCAGTCTCACACGATGTCTTCTTCTGGCCCATCTCACTCAGCTGGCACATGGTGGCCCGTCGGGCTAGAAGAGCACCAGGCAGACGGGGAGGAGGGGGTCCACAGCTCAGGGTGCCCATGGTGGAGGCAGTCCCCTGAGGATGAGGAGAATCAGGGAGGGAAAGGGGAGGGGGCTGGAGCTCTGTCCAACCATCCACCCCAAAAGCCTGCCCGTGTCTGTCACACTGCACCAGGCTCTGCTGGAACAAGATTCCCACTCAGGCAGCCACTGGCAGTAAGTTGATCCCTGTCCACTCCTTCTGGTGCCACCTCCCATCTGCACCTACAGCCCCAAACCTGCTCTTAGCAAAGGGAGTGGACCACACAGGGAGCTCCTTGTCCCCCAGGAGTGTGTCTACTCCCTATGGGAGGGGGAGGAGGAGGCGGCTAAAGGATCATATCCTGGGATCCTGGCAGCCTGGGCTTCCTAAGGGCAGGGAGCTCAGCCATCCCAAGGGAACAGGGAGCAGGGATTGAGTTTCTGGCAAAATGGTACGTCCTTCAGAAAAGAATTGGGTGTTGCTGCAGCTCCTGTCTTAGGAGGGGGCAGCAGAAATCTCTAGGACTAGGGTGCTGCAAACTTCCCAAGAAGCTGCTCCATACCCCTTGCTATAGAACAGAGCAATATTAGGTGTTCTGGGGTGGGGCAAGAATACCACTCCCAAACTTAACGGTTTTAGAAGTTGGAAATGTCCTTAGAACATAGATTGTCAGAGCCTGATGGAAGTTGAGAATATGACTATCAGGGCTGGGAGGGCCCTTAGAACACAGGATGTCAGGGCTGGGAGGGCCCTTAGGACACAGGATGTCAGGGCTGGGAGGGCCCTTAGACCACAGGATGTCAGAGCTGGGAGGGCCCTTAGAACACAGGATGTCAGGGCTGGGAGGGCCCTTAGAACCCAGACTGTCAGAGCTGGGAGGGCCCTTAGGACACAGGATGTCAGGGCTGGGAGGGTATAAAGCCAAGCACAAGCAGCTTTCCAGAAGAATACCACTGTGAGCAGCTTTTAAGGTTCTGATTACACAGTATAGTGAACACTCTATTCAATAACAAATCAAAGTGAAACATTCACAGTAAATCAAGGTACAGCATTCACAATGTTACAACTTATCATGGATAATCAAAATACAGCATTCACAACAACTTATCCCAGAAAATGGCCACATAGTTTTTCACCACAGTGGTCACAAAGTTTTGAACAAAGAACAATCGTTTAGTAACTCAATCATTCAGTCAGATCAATCATTTAATCCCTCCTTAAGGGACACAAAGTCAAAGTTCTCCAGTCATGGGGCACACCAAGTTACAAATCAGTCACTATTCCGTCATCATTCACTATTCAATCATCAGAAAATACACAAGCCCTCCACCCCTAGGTCACTAGTAAATTACAATTTCTCAGTCAGTACACAGTATCCAAGTAAAGTCTTCTTTTCTCCCTGGATCCCCTCCCATGGTCTCAGATCCTACCTGGATTCACCAAACTGTCACCTAGGTTCAAAGGCAGGCAGCTCCCAGGTCCTTGTCCAGCTCTCCAAGCACTTTTTGTACCACGCTGAAGCTCACAGCATCCAGTCCACCTTAAATCTTTCACAGTCTCTGTTCCCAGGAAGTTAAGGCTTAACAAAGCCACAAACAGGTTCATATAAAGTACTGACACCACAGTCATGCTTCCTCTGGCAGCTCCAGCTGGCCCTCAGACTCAGTGGCTCCTCAGCAGAAGCTCCAGCTGGTTCCCAGAATCAAAATCACTTTACCCAGGTTCTCAAAATAAAAATCATTCTCTCCAGCTTGGGCCTCTTTTCCTCAGCCTCCACAACCTTGCTCCAAGAACATCTGTCTCTCCCTCTCTAGGGCTTTTTCTTATATACAGTATAGCTCCTCCCTTTTCAGCCCCTTCCTCTCACATCAGCAACAGGAGTTCATACCTTCTGATTCTTTAAGAGGCCTAATTTGAACTAGGTGTTAAGTACCTGTCAGCTTAGCAATACAAAAGGAACTTCAAATTTCATTACTATTACATAGGGCCCTTAGGACACAGGATGTCAGAGCTGGAAGGGCCCTTAGAACACAGAACAGCAGAGCTGGGAGTGCCCTTAGAACAGAGGATGTTAGAGCTGGGAGGGTCCTTGGAACCCAGGATGTCAGAGCTGGGAAAGCTTTTTCAATCAAATTCAACTCAGTAAATATTGGTTAAGCACCTACTATATATGTAATAGCACCATATTAGATGCCTAGCTACAAAGAGAAAAAGAGTCTGCCCTCAAGGAGAGAAATGACCTGTTCCCAGATAAATGATGGTCTTCTTTTTTTTTTAAGAATTTAAGAATGGGCCTTATAATCTCATTGGTATTGGTAACTTTCACCAGTTATCAAAGCAGGTTAAGAACCCCATGGGCTACTTCTGGTCCCAACCGTCACCTGGGGCCAAGCCAGAGTTATAGTTCCATCTTAGCCAGGTCAAGGTAGCAGAGGCAGACTTGATGCAAGTCTTCCTGACTCCAGGCCCAGCACTCTATGCACTGGACCACCTAACTAACCACCAAAATGCATATTAGATAAATATAAAGTGATTTGAGGGGAAGCCCTGCTGACTTGGGAGGGATCAGGAAAGGCCTCTCCTAGGAGATGGCCCTTGAGGTGAGCCTCAGATGCAGAGGAGTTCAAAGAGGTAAATAAAGGTAACTAAGGACAGAACCCTGTCTGTAAAAGAAGTCTGGGTAGAGGCAAAGAGGAGGGACATGGGAGGTCACATAATTATAAATAGGTTTCCAGGGACATGAGGGGGGAATAACGTGAAATCAGCTCAGCAGCGGTAGGACAGGATATGATTGTGAAGGGCTCTTGGTGCCAAACGAAGGAGCTTATATTTTATCCTAGAAGAAATAAGGAATTTGCTGGAGCTTCATGAATTCAGAAATGACGGGAAGCAACCTTAGAGGCCGTGAATCCAACTCTCATATTTTATATTTTAGAAAAGTGAGGCTCAAGACTCAAGTGCAGTCATTGGAACCCCAAATGTCAAAATTGAAGGAAGCCTTGAAGACCACTGAATCTGGCCTTCTCACTGTAAAGACAGGGAAGCTGAGGCACAGGGAGGTCAGTGTGCTTACTGAGGGTCAAAGGTCGGGTAGCAATTTAATTCATGGGATAGCTAGGTCAGAAAGGCTGCCCAGGGTGGTGGACAGAGAGCGGCTTCAGAGTCAGCATGCCAGCTGGGTGACCCTAGGCAAATTCCTTCACCTTTCAAGGTCCCAGAACAGGTGGATAGAGGACATTTCCTCCCCAAACGTTCCCTATGTCAGTGAAATTATAGTTCTGGTTAAAAAAAATAGCCTAGACTAGACACCGGACCCCTTAACTCCCAGACTGGAGTTCTTTCTACTCCCCTACTTTTCAAGGCCACCCCACCTCCATGAAGACTTTCTTGATGTACTCCAGGACAATTTAAACTCCCTTACAAATCATCCATACCTCACATCAGGTAGAGCAGTTTCAGGAAGACTGGAATAGGTACCAGAGGGTCTGGGTCCAAAGGCTGCCTCTGCTACTGACACTTTATTCGAGCTCTGACTAAATCTCTTCCTCTCTTAGGGCCTCAGTTTTTTCATGGACATGATCATCTCATCCCTATATTTATTTCAAGGGGGTTTGTGAAGATTCTGTGCTTTCAAAATAAGAAACTTTTTTTTTCCACAGTGTATTTTTCCCTTCTGATACAATGGAGACTTGCTGTTATTTTTCTCATTCTTTTCTGAAAATAAAACCTTTAAAAGGAAAAAAAAGATACTCCCTTGCTTCTAAAGCTTTCCTTAACCAATAGTCCAGTCCCCTCATTTGGAAGACCCTCCCATTCTACTACCCAGCTCCATTATTTTAAGTCCTATCCCTTGTCCAAAGCCCAGCTTAAATGCACCTTCCCCAGGAAATCTTCCCTGACCTCCCCTAGGCAGAAGTGGTGTCTCCCTCCTCCATTGCACCCTGTTCCAACTGCTCTGGACCACTCTGGCACCTTACTTTGTATGGTAGTCTGTGTCTTACCACTTCTCAGAGTCTGAGTTCTCTAAGGCCCCCCCCCACCCACTGGTCTCCTCACTCATTTCTGTCTCTCCTACAGCAACCAGGACAGATTAAGTGCTCATGATTGCCCCTGAGAGGATGAATAGGAACAGATGTCCACACTCTTATATGGAATTCAGTTCCATGGAAGAGTGAATACTGTTATCCCTGATGTGATAAATCAGAAAGGGTAATCGTTCTGAAGTCAGCAAAAATGGCTTCAAATCCTGACCCTACTATATATTAGCTGTGTGACTTTGAGCAAAGCTTCAGAAGTTGGTTTGAAATGCTATCCACATCCAGAGAAAGAACTATGGAGTATGAATGCAGATCAAAGCATACGATTTTCTCTCTTTTTTGTTTTCTTTTTTTCTTTCTCATGGTTTTCTCCTTTTGTTCTGATTCTTTTTTCACAGCATGACTAATGTGGAAATATGTTTAATATTATTGTACACGCATAGCCTATATCAAATTGCTTGCCTTCTTGGAGAGGGAAGGGAGAGAGAAAAAAAATTTTGGAACTCAAAACCTTATAAAAGTGAATGTTGAAAACTATGTTTACATCTATTTGGAAAAAATAAAATATCATTAAAGTAGAAGGAAAAAAAAGTAGGTATAACCAGGTGATCTCTCCAGAGTTCCCAATCTGAAACCTATGAAATAAGTGAAGTGTCCTTTTTATACTGGCCTATATCCACTCCCTGGCTCACTCTTTCCTCTCTGCCTGGAACGTCCTCCCTCCCTCTTTTCTCCTGCCTTCTTCCTTCATTCCCTCACCACAAGGTTACCTTGAATATTTTATGTATATAGATACTTATATGCATATTGTGTTCCTCCTTAGAAGGGAGGGTCTTGAGGCAGGGAAACCATTAGGGAAATATGTTGCTAGTTCAGGTGAAAAGTGACTATGTGGGTTGTGAGAAACAGACCTATATGAGAGATACTGTAGAATTCAAAATTACAAGAATGGGCAATTGAATAGATATGTGGGGTGAATGAGAATGAAGGGTTAAGGATTCCTTGGCACCAAGGTTGTGGGCAATTAGGAAAATGGAAATGATCCAAACAAAGATGGGTTTTGGAGAGGTGTCTTCAGGACATCTAATCTGAAATGTCTAACAAGCAAAGGGTGCAGGAGAAATGGGGTTCAGGAGAGACTAGGGCTAGATATATAAATGTGGTGCTCATCAGCATAGAGATGGTGATGGAACCCATCAGGGATGATGAGATCACCGTGTGAGACAGTATAGAGAGAGGAGACAGGCTTTGAAGGGATGTGTCAGGGGCTTTTTCTTGTATCTGATAAATTTTAATGTTTTAGTTTCTATTCTGTGTTGTTGTCTGGGCCCTCTACTAGACTATAAGTTGCAGGAGAGAAGACTTTAGATCTTACCTACATTTTGTGTTTCTCGATTGATTATCACTGATTCATCCTATAAAATAATCTTTGATGCCGTTTTTTTGCCTATTGTTCCCCTCCCCCCCCCCATCCCCTATACCGTGAGCTCCTTTAAGGCAGGGCAACTGTTTTCTGCCTTTCTTTGTATTCCCAGACCTTAGCACACTGCCTAGAACATAGTAGGCACTTAATAAATGCTTGTTGATTGACTATGTCTCTTCCACTCTCCCCCAAACCCGCTAAAGACAGGATTCTTTAATTCAGTGGTTTGTTGAGTGGACATTCTTCATTTACAAAATGAGGTGGTCGGAATAAGGGTTTTTTAAGGTCTTTTCCAGCTCTAAATCTTAAAGTCCTTTGAAAAGAAATTAATTGAATCAGCTCTGGGCCTCCTGTCAGACCAACTCAAACACACAAAAGACTTCCCATGCAAAGTTCAGGACCCTTTCTGCCTATTAGGATATTCAGGGAACACGTGTGCTCAAATGAATGCTTCACTCCCCTTAATTAATCCATCTCCAGTCCTTGCAGGTCACTGTTCCCTGATCCCATCAGTCCCCTGGGGAGCCAGAGCCCAGACAGACCTAGTTAATGGACTGCTTCGTACATGTGTCAGAGCTCTGGGGAGAAGGAGCCTTGAACACTCATTTCAGTGAGCCAGCTCTGACAGGCTTCACAGGAACCAAAGTACTTAGGTCCGTGGAGGAGTGAACTCTGGCTAAAGGAGCTGCCATTCTGGAGCCCTCTCCCCTATAGGAGCTGGAGAGAGGAAGGGGTTGGGTTCCAGAGAGCATTGGAAGTGGGGTGTAGGCTTCCCACTCTCTGGAAACCAGTCCTGCTGGGCAGGATCAGCTGAGGAGAATGTCAACCAGGGGCAGTGAAATGCAAGGTTACCTCACAGTAATCTCATCAGACCCTACTGACTGGGCTCCCCACGCAGGCCCCCTTACAGAAAAATGCTTATTGAATTTATGGAATGGAACTCAGACCACATGGCCTAGTCCCCTTCCCTGGGAGGAGAGGGGAATCTGTACTTGTGTCCAAGGGTGAAACTTTTCTCCATCCTGTCTGCAAGCTATTGATAGCCTCAGAAGAGTTGAGAAGAACCACCAGAGTACAGAAGGAATTTTCCCCTCAAGGAAGAGTTCAGGGAAGAGAGGGTGGGGGTGGGAGTTAGCCAATAGAAAAGAAGACTTGGTGTGGGGGGGCATGGCTGTTGCCTGTAAATATCTGACTACCAACATGGGAAAAGATAGATCGTGAACGCTCCTACCATGGCCATGTTAGAGGCTCCCAAGAGGCATCTCTTTGGCTCAGGATGGCCAAAGGCACTTTAGTCCCAGGGACTGAGCTGCATGAGGTAAGCATCTTCCATGAAGAAGCTTGGGGCTGCCTGCCCAGGCCCTCTCCCTCCTGCCCTTACCCCTCCTAGCCACCCCAAAGAGGTCTTACTACTCTGTGTTCCTCCTCTGCTGCAGATGTAGGTAATTTGGGCCTGGAGTGATGGTGAGGGTAATGAAATTCCCAGTTAATGATGTGTGCACAGTGGGAGGGAAGGAGGAGGCAGGCAGTGCAGAGGAGGGCTGAGAAGAGGCTTGCTTTGCTTCTCTCCCAGCAGGTCTGATACACAGCTTCAGCTCCAGAGAGGTTACGACTCATTTATCAGGATATTCTCAAGCCCCGAGTCCACTGCCCATTCCCCACTCTCCCCGAAGGACTGGAGCCCATGTTTCTGATATAGAAGCATGGCAGGAAAGGGACTCAGATCACTTTTTCTTAGAGCTTTCAGGAGCAGAGACATTGCTATGAAGAAATAGGGCCTAGGAAACAGCAGCCCCACTCCAGTCAGCCACTGTCTCCTTCGAGGGACTAACCCAAAGAAAGATTCCAGGGTGGCCATGCTGTATCTTACAAGTCATAAGAAAATCAGGGAGTTGTGGCCCTTTTTCTTCCAATTAATCTGAAATACTGTGGCTTACTCTGGGTCCAGTGAGGGGGTCAGAGACAGCTTTTGTGATAGTCACAGCATGGGAGTTTAGAAGGACTTTGGAAGACAGAATACAAAATGTTAGCACTGGAAAGGACCTTAGAACAGGGGTTCTTAAACTTTCTGAGGTCTAGGACACCAGCAGTCTGGTAAGCTTGTGCGACCCCTTCTCAGAATCAGGTTTTTCAATGCATCAAATAAAATCCATAGGATTACAAAAGAAATTAAATATATTGGAATAAAGATGTAATTCTTTTTCTCATATAAGTTCAAAGACCCTTTGAATTCTATCTTCCCTGTTCATGGAACCTCAATTAAGAACTTTTGCCATAGGACACAGGATGTCAGAGCAGTGAGGGCCCTTAGAACCCAGGATGTCAGGGCTGGGAGGGTCCTTAGAA
>NW_027185588.1:5899680-5905983 GCF_028583685.1 Petaurus breviceps papuanus | reverse complement strand
AGAACACAGGGTGTCAGAGCTGGGAGGGCCCTTAGAACACAGGATGTTAGAGAGAGGAAGAAACTTGGAGCACAGAATGTCAGTGCTAGATATGATCTCTGAAAGACAGTATGTAGACTATCAAACCTGGAAAGATCCTCAGAGACATTGTAATCTACCACATCATTTTAGAGAGGGAAAGTTGAGACCCAGTTCTGTGGGGAATTGTCTAAAATATCTTGTTGGTACCTATCCTGACCTAGTCTATTCAAACTAAAATCCTCTGCTTCCAACTTTGAATGTGTATATTTGGGGTGGGGGAATGTGTGGCTATTGGGGGGAAAGGGAGTTGGGCAGTGATGGCCCAGAGTTTGAAGAACAAAGTCTGTAATCCTCCTGTAAATCTTTCCCCACCATCTCCTCCCTTCCATCTTCCTTACTCTTTTTTTTTTGCTTTTTGGAGGGCAATTGGGGTCGTGACTTGCCCAAGGTCACATAGCTAGGTTTTTTGTGTTAAGTATCTGAGGCTAGATTTGAACTCAGGTCCTCCTGACTCCAGGGCCAGTTGCTCTATTCACTGCACCACCTAGCTGCCCCCATCTTCTCTACTGCTGCCCTTCAGAGGCAGATGAATTTCTGAAGGCTTCATAAAAATAGTTCCACTTAAAAGTCAGAAAGACCTGATTTTGAATCCAGCCACATATATTACCAGGTTCGTGATCCCAGGTAAATCACCGAACCACTCTCTGCCCCAGTGTTCTCACCGTAAAATGGGAGTGATAATAAGAATAGCACCTACCTCTCAGAGTGGTAGAGCAGCTAGGTGGTACAGTGAACAGAGTGCTTGGCTTGGAATCAGGAAGACTCATCTTTCTGAGTTCAAATGCTGTCTCAGACTGTGTGACCCTGGGCAAGTCACTTTCCCCTGTTTGCCTCAGTTTCCTCATCTGTAAAAATGAACTGGAAAAGGAAGTGGCAAATTACTCCACTGTCTTTGCCTAGAAAACCCCAAATGGGATCATGATAATCAGACAGACTGAAATGACTGAACAACAAAAACTCAAGGTTCTAAGGATCAGATGGGATAGTATTTGTAAAGTGCTTTGCACAGTACCTGGTATATAGTGTTGTTGTGGAGTTGGTTCAACTTTTTGTGACCCTGTTTGGGGCTTTCTTGGCAAAGATACTGGAATAGGTTAGCCATTTCCTTCTTCAACTCATTTTACAGATGAGGAAACTGAGGCAAACAGGGTGAAGTGACTTGCCCAGGGTTACACAGCTAGTAAGTATCTCAGACCAGATTTGAACTCAGGGAGATGAGTCTTCCCGACTCCAGGCCTGGTGCTCTGTCCACTGAGCCACCTAACTATAGGATAAGTTTTCCCAAAGCAGAGACTATTTTATGTTTCTTTTTTATCTCTTTGAAATACCTGACACATAAGTGTTAGACACACAGTGAGCTCCAAGGCTTTCCTCTGCCCCCAAGACCAAATACAACCTCCCATATGGTCCTTTTGGTTCTTTGGGCCCTGACCTCTTTGTGCTTTCTTCCTAGTTCTTAGCCCCCTCCACTTATTCTATACCCCCAACTTCCTTGCTGTTCCTCAGCCTTGACACTCCACCTCTGGCTTCTTCATTTTTGCACAGGTTGTTCCTCATGCCTGGAACACTCTTCCTACTCCCCCTGTCTCAGCTTCCCTGGCTTCCTTCAAGGCTCAGCTCACCTTCTGTAGGAGATCTTTTCCAGTAGACCCAGCTCCTAGTGCATTCCCTCTGAGATTTCCACTCTTCCCCAAGCCCATCTCAAAGGGATTGTTATTGTTTGTCTCCCCTTTATGAAGAAGTACAACATCATGGAGGTTTTAATTTGCCCATGAATTGGGTTTAAGTGAGGCAGAGCTGCACAAAGTTGTCAGCCTCACTTTTGTTCAGAATCATCAAAGTCCGATAGCAGGACAAAAGTCATGACCAGGAATGGCCTGGGATACAATAGATGACCTTGGTGTCTGACCACGCTCTAAGCCCTCCACAACATCTGCTTCAGCCACCTTCCTGGCTGTTGGAACAAATTGTTCTCATCCTCCCGTTCTTCCAGAGAAAGCCTTCACATACTTGGGGCAGACACCCGTGAATTCAGCAATGAGTTTGAGATCTGTTGGCTCTCCTTAACCTGATTTAGCCCATCTGCCAAGATGGTTTTCCCTGGTGCAGCCGCTGTTCGTGCTACAGCTTAAAAATATTCCTTTGGTGGAGCATGTCTTCTATGTATCTAGTTATATACATGTTATCTCCCCCGTTAGATTGTAAGCTCCTTGAGGGCAGGGACCTTGTTTTTGCCTTTCTTTGTGTGCCTTGCTTGTAGGTGCTGAATTAATCTTGTTCACTGTGTTACTATTGTTAACTATGACTACTATAGCAAGGAAAGCAACCCTATTACATATACCACATGTATGTGTAATGTATATTACACATATGTTCAAACAAAATAAATTATTAGTTAACTAATAGTGCTATAGTAATAGTGTTATGTTAGCTAATGACAGTAAATATGTTAACTAATAGTATGATATTGGCTTAAAAAAAACCCTGGTCTTGGGGTCCACGGGCCAAACATTTAGTAGCTGGTACCTCAGTCTTTCTGAGTTTCTTTCCTTTTCAAGTCTATTCAGTTTAACAAACATGAGCACACTGTGTGCAAATCACTGCCCTGGGGATTTAACTGTAGAACTGGGATAATGATACCTACAGTGCAGGGTTGTTGTGAGAATCAAATTAGGGAACATTGGTAAAGACCTCTGCAAACCTTGAAGCACAAAATAATGTCATCTATTACTGCTGTTACTCACCAGGACCCTAGGTCCTCCTCCCAGCTGGAGGTCACACAGGAATGATTAAATCTCTCAGCAGGAGGTCCAAGATGTGGCTTGGCTTCTTGGTTTTTGTTTTTTCCCTCAACTGTCAAAGTGTGACTGTCTAATCAGAGTTTTCTCACCTCCCATCTTTACTGTCTCTGACCTCTGTGCTTAGTTCAAATCTCCCACCAGGACATGGGGCACCCTGCCTTTTCTGTTCCTGTACTGAGTTTCCCCAACTCTGATTTGAGTGTTTTTAAATGACATTAAATAACATATATAAGAACACTTTATAACTATAAAGTGCTATGCAAACATTCATTCAGACCTATCTATCAGACAGGATGAGATTGTGGACCAGAGCCAGAACTACAGTGACATGAGCTTTGCTTCAGGGAATGGAAACTTACAGGATAGAAAACTTTAACTTATATAGTCTTTTTCGTTCAGTTCCGAATTTTCTCCCTTCCCTTACCCCTTCCCAATCCAATGAGAAGACAAGGAAAGCAAAACCTATTACATATGCTACATGTATGTGTAATGTATATTACATATATGCTCAAACAAAAGAAATGTCCATATTAGCCATATTTCAAAAAAAGAAAGAGAAAGGAAGGCAGGAAGAAAGAAAAAGAAAGAAAGGAAGGAAAGAAGGGAGGAAGACTGGAAGGAAGGGAGGGAGGGAGGAAGGAAGAGAAGAAGGAAGGAAGGAAGGATGGGAGGAAGAGAGAGAGAAAGAAAGAAAGAGAAAGAAAAAAGGAAGGAAGGAAAGAAAATATGCTTTGATCTGATTCCATCAGTTTTATGTTTGGAGGTAAATAGCATTTTATATCATGAGCCTTTTGCAATTGTGGCAGGTCATTGTGTTGATTAGAGTTAGTCTTCCACATTTGATTATCTTTACAATATTGCTGTTAGATTGTTCCCTTGGTTCTGTTCACTTTACTTGGCATCAGTTCATATAAGTTTTCCCAGGTTTTCCTGAAACCATACCCTCCACAATAGTATTCCATTACATTTCTATACTATAACTTGTTCGGTTATTCCCCAATTGATGAGTATCCCCTCAGTTTTCAATTCTTTGTCACCACAGAAAGAGTTGATATAAATATTTTTGTATGAATGGATCCTTTTCCTTTTTCTTTGCTCTCCTTGTAACCCATATCTTCCTTTACCAGCTAGAAACAAATTATCTTAGTATCAAGCTAGCAAGAATAATTAACATAGGGTGGCTAGGTGGCACAGTGAATAGAGCACCGGCCCTGAAGTCAAGAGGACCTGAGTTCAAATCCAGCCTTAGACACTTAACATAAAACTAGCCATGTGAGCTTGGGCAAATCACTTAACCCCAATTGCCCTACCTTCCCCTTCCAAAAAGCAAAACACACACACAAAAAAAGAATAATTAACATAAAAGACACATTTTAATCATGACAAATAACTAGAAACAAAGAAAATGCCCATTATTTGGGGAATGACTAAACAAATTATGGCATAAATGTAATGGAATATAACTGTACCATTAGAAATTATGAATATGAAGAGTTCAGAGAACTTTTATTTAAATGAAAAAAAACTTACACTAACTGATGCAGAGTGGAAGTAAGCAGAACCAGGAAAACAAATATATACAGTAAGAACATTGTCAACTGAAAAAAATAACAACAAAAACAACTGAATGCTGTGGGAATTAAAACATTTAATTTTAGCTCAGGAGAAGAGAGAATGTATTCCACGCTGTTCTTTGCAGAAGTGGGAGTCTGTGGTCATAGAACATTGCATAAATAGTCAGACTTGGTTGGTTAATTTTTCTAAACTACCTATTATTTCTTTTTTTATTATAAGAGATGATTTGATAGATGGGGGATGGAGAGAAATATATAAAGAAATGAAGGTGATATAAAAATAAAAAATCAATAATTTTTATAAGTTAAACAAAACAGAAAGCTATAAAATATTGTTAATGGCACCCACCTGTGAGCCACCATAGCAAAGCTTCTTAAACTGAGGTCTGTAAACTTGTTTTCTTAATGTTTTGATACATATATTTTAATAGAATTGGTTTCCTTTGTAATCCTATGTATTTTATGTGATACATTTAAAAACCTGATTCTGAAAAGGGGTCCGTAGGTTTCACTTACTCCCGCCACTGTCCAAAGGTCTCATGATACCAAAAAAGGTTAAGAAACTCTGTATAGTAGTAACTTACTTGCCCTTCCTCTGCAACTAAAGTTAGCTTAGTTACTTCTTGTATCATTTTCACACGTGAATTACAAAGATGACTTGAGTGTGGTTAGTTACAGGCTGCATGCCCCAGGCACCAAAATTGCTAGTTGTAGCCCTGCATTTATTAACTACCCAAACTGAAATTTGTGTTCAACAGATTTTATAATTATTTCTTACATTCAGTTTTTAGAAACTAATATAATTCCTATCATCATCATGGATCTGTGCTTTCATTAAGGTAGGAATTCCTACCAAGGAAACTCCTTCCACTGATGCAGTTATTTAATTTAATAAGAATTTATTATAATATAAGTAATATAAAAGTAATTTAATAAGAATTTGTTGCTGTGTACCAGGCACTGTTCTTGCATCAGGGATACAAAGAAGAATGAAATAGTCCTAGCCATAAAGCAGCTTATATCCTAATGGGGAGAGACCAAAATGTACACAGATCAGTAAATATAAAATTAATACAAAGTAATTTGGGGAGAGCACTGCTAACAGTTAGGGGAAACATTAAAAACTTCTTATAGGATGTGATATTTGAGCTGAGCCTTGCAGTGAACTAGAGATTCCAGGAGTTAAAGGCCCAGGCATAGGAAATGTGATTTGGAATGCTAAGTATAGGAAAGAGCAAATAGGCCATTTTGGGGAAAGGTAGAATGTGTGCTAGGAAATAATGTATAATCAGGCATGAAGATAGATTGGAGCCAGATTATTATATAGGGCTTTAGTAATATCCGTTTTGGTGAGGGGAAATATTGCAAACAGGGAGATCAATTAGGAAGCTATTCCAATAATCCAGATGAGAGATAATGAGAGCCTGAACTAGAGAAGTGCATATTTGAATGGAGGGGTAGAGTGGGAAATTAGAAAGGTATGGAGGGATAAATGGCAGGATAACTGAAATTCTGACGTTCAGCAGCTGTAAGGATGATGCTGCCTTCAACATAAATAGAGAAGTTGAAGGGAAATATAATGAATTTTCTTTTAGAGATATTACATTTGAGATGCCTATGGAAGCCAGGTGGAGTTAGTTAGTCACTCAGTCAATAAGCATTTATTAAGCACCTACCATGTGTCAGTCAATAAGCATTTATTAAGTGCCTACTGTGTCAGACAATCCCTGCCTCCTCAAGGAATTCATAATCTAATGGGAAAGACAACAAGCAAACAAATATGTACAAAGAGAGAGACAAAGAGAGAGAGAGAGAGAGAGAGAGAGAGAGAGAGAGAGAGAGAGAGA
>NW_027185588.1:5883827-5899670 GCF_028583685.1 Petaurus breviceps papuanus | reverse complement strand
AGAGAGAGAGAGAGAGAGAGAGAGAGAGAGAGAGAGAGAGAGAGAGAAGAGGGACTAGGCAGAAGGGGGAAATAAGCATTTGCTAGGTTCTTACTATGGGTCAGGCACTGTGCTAAGTACTTTATAGGTATCATCTCATTTGATCCTCACAATCACCTTGGTACATATTATTATCATCCCATTTTATACAGAGGTTAAGTGACTTGCTTAGGGTCACAAATCCAGCACACTCCCAGATACTGCAGGTTCAATTCCAGACCACCACAGTAAAAAGAACATAGCAATAAAGTAAGTCACATGAATTTTTTGGTTTCCCAGTGCATATAAAAGTTATGTTTACACTATACTGTAATCTATTAAGAGTGCAATAGTATTATGTTTAGAAAAACAATGTACATACTTTAATTTAAAAATACTCTATTGCTAAAAAATGCTAACCATCATCTGAGCCTTTAGAGAGTTGCAATCTTTTGCTGGTGGGTCTTGCCTCCATGCTGATGGCTTCTGGCTGATGAGGGTGGTGGTGGCTGAAGGGTGGAGTGACTTCCTAAAATGAGACAATGAAGTTTGCCACATGGATTGACTCTTCCTTTCACTTGAACACTTAGAGGCCATTATGGGATTATTAATTGGCCTAATTTCAATATTGTTGTATTTCAAGGAACAAGGAAGCCCAAAGAGAGGGAGAGAGACAGAACAGCTGGTTGGTAGAGCAGTCAGAACACAGCAGCATTTATCAGTTAAATTCACCTTTATTATATGGGTGTGGTTTGTGGCACCCCAAAACATTTACAATAGTAACATCAAAGATCACTGATCACAGATCATCAGAACAGATGGTCACAGTGACTTGAACTCCTTTATTGGTGAGGATCACCACTGGAACCTAAAACTGAAAAGAATAAGTTGAGGCAGCTCAGAAACAAACACCCCCAGGCCTATTTCTCAGGGCAAAAGGGAGGAGAGCAAGGGAAGGAAATCCTTCCCCTCTCACCAGTTCAAGTCATGGCACCCGGATTATGGATGAACTAGACTTTTTGTCCTCTGGACACAAAAGAAAAGGGCACATAGGAAAAAATGAAGTTGACTTGAAGGTGTACACTGCCTCAAATATCCAGATCATAATTTATGTAACAATACACACAGAAATGGTGCTGGGCTCAAGGGGCCTGGGTTGCTTGCCCTTCTCTCTAGCCCACTAAAGGGCCCCTCTTAGTTCCAGATGCACACATGTCAACCAGGTTCAGTCCTGGGGAAGAATGGTCCTTAAAGAGAAGGATAAGGTTTTCTTTTCAACTCTCTCTTACTTTATACATTTCCATCCTAGAACCCTAGATAGAATCACTAGAAGGCTAGGTTTGGATTATATATAGGGTATCCCCAAAAAAGAAGAAATAGGAAGGTACTCAATGTATAGTGCAAATTAGATATTAGATAGCTTATTTCTTCCACACAAAAGAAATACATACTACAAGAGATTCACAAGTGCCCATCAACAGATCCTTAAACAAATAGCAATAATAATTTCTAACTTATTATGTTCTCTTTGGAGGTTGATATTTACATATCATTATCTCCAGGGCTACTTCCCAACTTCTATTAGAATTATTAGGCCAAATCCCTCTGGATCTAGGGATAACCCTGAATGGGATGGGATTTTCTAATACTGTCATTCACAAGCCCCCACTAGTATTCTTCCCATTGATTATAAGTCAGATTAAATTATTTTCAGAAAGAGGTATTTACTAAGCAGCTATGGCAAGGACAGTTGTTATGGAAACAATCCCCTCAAACCAGGGCATATTCTCCCCTTGCATACACAAGATCTCTGGGGAAAGTAGGCTCAAATTTAGAGTAAAATGGTAGTGGGGAACATAAAGGAAGACAAAGGAGTAACATGGCTCCTTGTTATTAGAAGACTTTTCTCTTCCTGGATTCTCCATGAGATTCTCTTTATTGTAGCTCTTTTCTAGATTCCAAAGATCAATAAGCTTTTGGAGTCCTTAATTTTCCATTATAGTGTCTAATATGTCCTTTGTATTATAATGGAAAGCAAGGAAGTACTTAGCACATTGTTTCAGCTACTTAAGTATTTAGCACCTTATTTGAGTCCCTTGTGATCTGAAGGTGGGAGGAACTTGCTAATTCAACAGGAAGGAGAACCACCATATATAAGGAGGAACCCAAGCTGGGACTGAGCAGAACTGAGAAGGGAACACTTGTGGTGGTCAGCACTCTATGTTGATTTGTATTTTTTTTTAAGCAATTGGGGTTAAGTAACTTGCTCAAGGTTACATGGCCAGTTATTTCTGGGTGTGGTGCTGAGTATCTGAGCCCAGATTTGATCCAGGTCATCCCAACACTGGAGCCGGTGCTCCCACTTGCTGAGCCACCTGGCCGCCCCTAAGCAATTGGGGTTAAGTAACTTGCTCGAGGTTACACGGCCAGGTGTTTCTGGGTGGGTGCTAAGTGTCTGAGCCCGGGATTCGATCTCCAGGTCTTCTCAACACTGGAGCCGGTGCTCTTACTCTCTGTGCTACCTGGCCGCTGTATTTATGATACTTTTTACAGAAGCTCTAGGACTTTACTGGAAACCCTGAAAGAGGATTTTCTTGTTGTCTGTTTACAGAAGTACTGGAGGAGGGTTCCAGAGGTCCTGGGACTATGTTGATGATTTGTGTTGACCTCTTGGATCTTGTTTGTGGGTCTGTGATTTCACAGGCAGATAGTGAATTGATGATGGTGCCAGCAATGTGAATGAATGTTGTTTTGGCTCTGTTAAGCTTTGTCTTCCTAGAAACAGAAACTACAAAGAACTTGAGGTGGACTGGACACTGTGAGCTTCAATATGGAATGGGAGCTGGATGAGAGGCTGGACGAGGAACTGGACAAGGAGGTGAGCAAGACGCTGAGAGCTGCCTGCCTGTGAATCCAGGTGATGGTTGGCTAGATTCAGGCAAAAGCTGGATCCATAGAAGAGGAACTATGGAATCTGGGACCCAGCCTCAAGCCTAGATGAAAAAATCTCTCCTTGGGTACTTAGTGCTGACTGAGATGATCATGATTTTCTGTGGCCTAGGGGGGGAGAACTTTGTACTTTGTACCTTGTGCCCCTTAAGGATGATTGGAAACTAATCTCCAATCCAGAAGAAAGAAGACTTTTTGACTGAGAGATTAAGATGATGTGCCCTAGGGGTGGGAAAACTTTCACCTTTGTACTTTGTGTCCCTTAAGGAAGATTGCTCCTTAAGGATGATTGAGTTAAGACTTACTGAATGATATCTTTTGTTTAAAACTATATGGGTACTTTAGTGATAGTTTGTTATGTTATATCATTGTGAATGCTGTACTTTGGTTTCTGTGAATGTTTTGCTTTGGTTTATTGATGAATAAATAGTTCACTATACTATGTGATCAGAACCTTAAAGCTATTCACAGCAGCAGTCCTCTGGAGAGCTGCTCATGCTTGGCTTTACACATATGACTCTTAATTCCCAAAGCAGATGCTGCCATCAGCTGTTTCCAGTTCATGTGTACCACTACTGATTCTAACAAGACTTCCAGGTCTTAATGACTCTCAAAATTCACAAGGTGACAACCCTGTAACACAGTTGCCTTTACCTGACATATTTTCTGTTTGACCTTGGTTAATCTGTCTCTTATAGCTGGATGTGTTGTCTTCTATTAGATTAGATAACTTGGTCAACAAAGATGGATATTCTCTCTCAATTAGAGTCTACCACTCAACTGCCCTATATGAGGTGTCTAGGTCTTCTGAGATTTATATTAATTTATATTAATTGAGGTGGGGGTGGAAACCTCTTCTCTTAGACTTAAAACATCAAAACTTGAAGCATTTTGTGGGATTACTAAATTGACATTTCACCTTTGCCTTTGCTCTCCATGTCCAAACAAATCCCTTTATATCCATGTTTTCTTGCAAGCCAAGCCAAGGGCTGGGCTCATTCTCCTGATGGTAATCATCTTCTCCAAAAAGCTCTGGAGTAGATGTGGTAGGTTCCCCCTTAAATGTCAACTGAGGACAAAGGAATTCCCAACATTTCAAACTCACAAGTTTGCCTCAAAGACTGGAAATATCCATCCCTGGATTATTACTCAGTCACTAATCTTAGGAAAGAATCAAAATAGAAAAAAGGTAGATCCAGACTCAGGCTTGTCTAAATGGGGCATTCGCCTAGTATCATGTGTTTATAGCCACCATGCTGACAAAATGAGGGAAAGACAGCCCTTCACAGGAAGCAGCTAGAAGAGCCACAATCCTTAGGTGGGAAGACTAGAGAAAGAAATCTAGAGGTCAATGTCACTAATGAATGGGACCCCCTCCCTTTTGGTTTAGTGGCTATTGTCAAGTAAGTACTGCTGTTGGCCACAGTTTTCCTGAACCTATCTACTAATCCATTAAGTGATTGGGGTCTATAGAAAGAGAAAGAGCAATAAACACCAGTGTAATTACAGATACTGGAAGTATTAAAATCAGGAAGGTTAAGGCTAATGATATTCATCATCATCACTACCAATACACTTTTGTAGTAGCAAAGAGCTGGAAACAAAGTAGATGCTGATTGGGGAAATGGACAAACAAATTGTGGTACATGCTTATAATGGAATATTACTCTAATTTAAGAAGGGACATAGATGATGAATATAGACAAGCATGAAAAGACTTACATGAACTGATGCAAAATGCAGTAAGCAGAGCTGGGAAAGCAATATATGCAATATCTACAACAACATAAATGGAAAGAACAACTTAAAAACAATACTGCATGTTACTTGTATGATTATCAACTATGATTTGCTTAGCTCTTCTCAGCAATACACTGATCCAAGATAATTCCAAAGACTCATGATTGAAAATGCTGTCCACATCCAAAAAAAAGAACTGATGGAGTCTGAATGCAGATCAAAGCATACTATTTCCACTTTCTTTATTTTTTCATAGTTCTTTCCTTTTGTTCCATTTCTTCTTTCACAACTAATTTGGAAATATGTTTTATCTGATTGCACATATATAACCATATAACCTATACCAAATTGCTTACCATCTTAGGGAGAAGGAAGGGAGAGGAAGGAGGGAGAAATTTGGAACTCAAATTTTTATTTTAAAAATGAATGTTAAAAATTGTCTTTACATGTAACTAGAAAAAATACAATACTATTTAAAAGAAAAAAAACAAAAAACCATGTTCAAAATTATAAAGAACACACTTGGCCCCAAAGAAAAGATATGAGAAGTCATTTCTTTGCTCTTTTGAAGAGGTAGAGATTCCCATGTGTAGAACATTGCAAATAAGATGAGATTTATTTTCCCCATGTGTTGATTGGCTTTCCAGTTTTTTTCCTTCCTCAGTCTCTTAAAAAAATTATTTGTTTTTGACTAATGTTTAATGTGAAGGTATTTGTAGAACCTATATTTGATTCCATGCTGCCATGGTGGGGGGGGAGGGGGGAGAAGAGGAAAGGAG
Source organism: Petaurus breviceps papuanus (assembly GCF_028583685.1). Taxonomy (NCBI): domain Eukaryota; kingdom Metazoa; phylum Chordata; class Mammalia; order Diprotodontia; family Petauridae; genus Petaurus; species Petaurus breviceps. The sequence continues at coordinate 5,894,184 of NW_027185588.1, read as the reverse complement.
AAAAAATTTGGAACTCAAGGGATTGTGGAACTGAATGTTGTAAACTAAAAGTAAATAAATTAATTTTTAAAAATTCTTTGTTATACAGGATAGCCTTCTGGGAGGGTAGAGTAGCAGAGTTTAAGGGGAAATGTGGGTGATTATAAAAAAAGATATCAATAGACAATTTTTTAAAAATTTATTTTATTTTTATCTTCAGTTTCAAATTCTCTCTCCCTCTACTTCCTCCCCCACCTATTGAGAAGGCAAGAAATATGATACCCATTATATATGAAGCCATGTAAAACATATTTCTGCATTAGCCATGTTCCCCCCAAAGAAAAATCAAGAAAAATAAAGAACAAAAAATTATGTTTCAATCTGCCACTCTCCCATATTCACCTTCAAACAACCATAAAATAGTTCCCCTAAACAAATTCTGGAACAGCAGAGCTAGCAAAAAGATGGAGTGAAACAATCTTTGAGCCAAGAAATTTGGAAGATTGGCAGGAAAGGTCTGTCTCACTCAGATAAAAGGGTCCTGTCTAGGACAGGAAGCATCCCTAGCAAGTCAGTAGCAAACTCCACCTCAAGCAAACCAGCAAGAGATCCTGAGCCCCAGTACAGTGGAGCATGCAAACACCAACATCAGGACCACCCTACCCCCAGGTTTCAGCATAGCCCCAGGGAAAGAGGCAACCTCTAGCAACCAAACCACCACATGCTTCAGTTAGCCCTGAAGAAATGCAGAAACATGCCACTAGCCTCAGCACACACCACACATCAGCACTAGGACCTTGGCTCAGCACCAGGTAAGTTTCCAGGCCCCTGTGGCCTACAGCAGTGCAAGCCACCCCTGACCCCATCCCCTCATCAAAGCACCAGATAGAAGGGTCCCCCATGAACCTCAGGGCAACATCAATGAAGCACCAGGTAAATATCCAGGACCTACAGCCCCACGACAGAAGCCTGAGACAATGCCCTCTCCACACTGGGAGCAGAACTCAAATTTAACAGAAAAGAAAAAGACCAAAAAAGATGAGCAAAAAAAGAAAAAAAGAATCTGACCATAGAAAGTTATTATGGTGACAGAAAAGATCAAACTCAAAAGAGGCCAGTAATGTCAAAACACCTATGGGCAAAACCCCAGACAAAAATGGAAAGTGGTCTCAAGCCCAGAAAGAACTCATGGAAGACCTCAGAAAGGAGCTTAAAAATCATATAAGAGAGGTAGAAGAAAAAACTGGGAAAAGAAATGGGTAATGCAAGAGAATCATGAAAAAAAAATCAGCAGCTTGGAAAAAGAAAACAATGATTTAAAAATAGAATTGGCTAAATGGAAAAGGAAATACAAAAATCCACTGAAGAAAACTACTCCTTAAAAAGTACAATTGGTAAAATAGAAAGGGAAGTACAAAGGCTAATTGAGGAAAACAATTCCTTAGAATTAGGCAAGTAAAAGCTGATGACTCTATGAGACATCAAGAATCAACTAAATCAAAATTCAAAAGAATGAAAAAAGAAAAGAAAATGTAAAATACCTAATTGGGAAAATTAGAGGCAATATCAGAATCATTGGATTACCTGACAGCCATAACTAAAAGGAGGATTTGGAGACATTATCAAGGAAAACTGCCCTGATATAGTGGAACCTGAGGGCAAAATAAGCATTGAAAGAATTCACCGATCACCTCAGAAAAGAGATTCCACAATATGCTTCTGTCTTCATTATGAGACTATCACTTCTCCATCTGAAGGTGGAGAGTATTTTATGTCATGAGTCCTTTGGAATTGTGGTGGATTATTTTATTGATCAGATTCCTAAGTCTTTCATAGCTAATGATCTTTACAATGTTGCTGTTACTGTGTAGATTATTTTCCTGGTTCTGCTCACTTCACTTTGCATCAGTTCATATAAATCTTCCCAGGTTTTTCTAAAACCATCCCCTTTATCATTTCTTGTAGCATAGTAGTATTCCATCACATTCATATATGATAGCTTGTTCAGCCATTCCCCATTTGGTTGGCATCCCTTAGTTTCTAACTCTGCCCCCATGACCCCCACGTGAAAGATCGGCTATATTTTTGTACATGTGGTACATTTCCCATTTTATTGATTGCCTTGGGATATAGAGCTAGTAGAAGTATTTCTGGGTCAAATAGTTTTATAGCCTTTTGAGCCTAGTTTCAAATTATTCTGCAGAATAGTTGGACTAGTTCACAGCTCTACCAACAGTGTACCTATTTTTCCCACATCCCCTCCAGCCTTTGTCATTTTCCTTTTCTGAATAAAGACTGTCTTTTTAAAAATACTAATGGTGATAATAATAAATACCATGCTAAATGACTGCAGGTCAAGAATACCACCATTTCAGAAGAATCAGACTTGCAGGTAACCCAATGGGCAATTGAAAGAAATATAGTGGCTATTCATAGGCTGAAGCATATTGTCAGTGGGGATTTATGTGTGAGAAGTGCTGGAAAAGACATCTTCAAGGACCCATATGACTTCAGCAGAGGTGGTCTCTGTTGGGAGGGCCAGGGATAACAGATGGAGAGCCTGTGGTATCTACAAATTATCAAAAGAACCAGAGGAAGGCCTCTGGCACCTGGGAAGATGGTCTGAGGAGGAAGATCTATGGAAAACAAGGCAGAGATCAGACCAGATGAGACAAGGATGGGTACAATATCCACCAGCGATGAGTACACGTGGACATGAAAGCCCTATGACTACTTCTAATCGACCTAATGAAATTTCTTCTTTCTGTTTCTCTCTCTCCATTTTTTTCTCTCTATTCATGTCTTTCTGTGTGTGTGTCTCTATCCTGTTTCTCTCTACCTCTATCTCTCTTTCCTATCTCTCTCTGTCTCTGTCTCTCCCTCATTTGTTCTGACAGACGCCAGATCCAAAAAGTTCTTAAGTTTAGAATGATGGGAAGCTTCAAACAAGAAGATCAGAATAAATGTAAATGTAACAGGGACTGACAAGTGAGGCCTCAGTCCTGGGACCATATGGATATTTTGTGAACCTACATAATCAAGAACCCTGTTCTCCACTTCGGAGCACACACAAATGGCCATGAGCATTTCTTGTCCATTTACTGCATGCCTTCTGGTTGGCTCCTGAGGCAGAAATGAACTTCAAGTCAACAGGTTTATTAAGTGCTTACTATGGGCCAAGTTTGGTGCTAAGTGTTTGGAATACTTGTTCTTTGTGTTTGTCCTTCCTTCTCAAAGAGGACTATGACATAAAGTGAATGGGATTTAAGTGAAGCAGGGCCATTCAAAGGCACTAGCCTCACTTTCTCCTCCAGAGTTATCTGGGTCCAGTGGCAACATATGGATCAGAACAACTAGAGATCGCCCAGGATGCAGTGGGGAACCTCAGCACTGGGCCTAGAATCAGAAAGATCTAAGTTCAAATCTGTTCTTAGGAGAAGGTATATTGAAGATGACTACAACCTCATGAGCTTTTAAAGGTCAGAACAATGAACCATCAGAGGCCCAGGAATTGAAGTTCATACTAAAGTTTTCAGGCAACTGAGGCCACTGAGGAATAAAACACCAAGTGAACTGTTTGACCCAGTGGAACAGCAGAGAACCATATCCTGATCCCTCTAGGGGGAAGACCAATCTGTTGGCTGTACTATATTCAGAAGTGAACTTGCTGGGGGAAATGCTTTATAGCAACCGCTCCAAGCATGTGCCAACTCTCTTCAGAGACTAAGGTGGCATAGGGCAGAGTGTGCTCCCAATTGGAGGGCGGGAATGCTTTGAATTTCTACTGTTGCTATTTCATTTTAGTAAAGATTCCTTTTGTGGACATGAGCTTTGTAATTCTTGTACTGATTAAATAAGCTAGAGCCAGACAATGGAGTAGCACAACAACTAGCCAGTCAGGACTTCTGATACCCAGGGCTGCTCGACATACCAGTGATCCTTTGGGAAGTAAACTTTAGCTGAACTCAGAGATGCCTGCAACTGCTGAAACTAGTCTTGACCAGCTCCAGGAGAAAAGCAAACATCTTGGTTTCTGGCTTTATCTAATGAGCCACAAACATCCCGCTTTCTGATTTATTGTATTTACAGATATCTTCTCCCTAGACCCCAACTTCCTGCCTCACTCCCCAATTTATTGTGTTTCTCCTTTAATCCTGACTTAGTCCTAAATACCTCAAATATATATAAATACCTCACTCTTTCCCACTCCCTTTTGAACAAGAGAACACTGTCTCACTGCTCCAGCTTGCAAGCTTCTTCTCAGGCAATAAATGCAGTTATAGAGTTAAGCAAAGTGAATTGTACCATGTACAAGGTAACAGCAATATTATAAGATGATCAGCTATGAATGATTTAGCTATTCTCAGCAACACAATGATCCAAGACAGCTCTGAAGGACTTAAGATGAAAAATGCTATCCATCCCCAGAGAAAGAATTGATGATGTCTGAATGCAGATTGAAGCATACTTTTAAAATTTTACTTATTTTTCTTGTGTTTAAAAAAAAATCTGTTTTCTTTCACAGCATGACTAATATGGAAATGTTTTGCATGACTACACATGTAAGCTATGTTAAATTGCTTGCCTTCTCAATGGGGGGGAGCAGGGAGGAGGGAGGAAGGGAGAGAATTTGGAACTCAAAGTTTTAAAAATGAATGTTAAAAATGTCAGGGGTGGCCAGGTGGCACAGTGAGTAAGAGCGCCAGCCCCAGCGTCAGGAGACCTGGGATCAGTTCCGGCCTAAGATACTCGGCACCCACACAAAAAATAACTGGCTGTGTAACCTTGAGCAAGTTACTTAACCCCGATCGCTTAAAAAAATGTTTTTACATATAATTGGGGAAAAATAAAATACTAAATAAATTAAAAATAAATGCAGTTTTAGAGCTCTGATTCATTATAGGTTCCCCTTTTGGACCTGGGGTTTTCTTCCATTTTAGCAGTTCACCAAGGTTTTTATTTTCATACTTTTTAAAAGCTAATTTATATTAATTGGTTAAATAATATTGAAACATTCATTATTGGATCAAGCAATGATGTAAAGGAGACACTAACTGTAATTGGTGATCATTATTAGGGAGAACGCACTGAAATGGGGGCTTAAGCTGATAGTGTTAGAAGAACCCCAGGGTACCCTTAATACCTTGAGGAAGAGATGTACTCTTACACTGGAACAAAGGTGTCAAAAACATAGTGACAGCTGCATGAAGTCACAATGCTCCAGAGTGTGATGGGAACCAGACTAAAATGTAATTGGGAAATATTTAACAAAATGAATAAGAATACAGTAGAACAAGGATTGTGTTAATATGTGATTTTCTAAGTCAATATGCACTGACTATGCTTTGGGGAGGGGGGAGCTGGTTCATCAGTCTAAGTGGGAATTGGTATGAGGGCCCTAAAATATATAATTAGCCTTGTTCTGAGACCAGATTTGTCAATGAGAGTAGGCTTTGGAATAAGAACTTACATAAGCTACATAAAGTTCTACTTAGGTTCAAAAAATATAGAATGAAGACATGGGAACATACAACAGTTCATGTGTAATATATCTGGGTATTTGAATAGACTGAAAGTTGTATTTAAGTCACCAGTGTGATATGACAGCAAAAAAATGAATGCAATTTTGAACCCCTTTGAACAGCATAGTCTCCAAAACAAGGGAGGTAATCATTTCACTATGTCCCATCCTGATCAGGTTACGTCTATAGTACTGGATTCACATAAACAAATTGGAGCATGTCCAAATGAGGACAGCCAAGATTGTGAGAAGAATGGAGAACATGCTATATGTGCATAGGTTAAAGGACTATGTGTATTTATCCTGAAGAATAGACTTTGGGGGACATTATAGCTGTCTTCAAGGATTTGAAGGGCTGGCTTGTGAAAAAGGAATTAACCTCATTCTGCTTGGTCCTAGAGGTTGGGACTAAGGGCAATAAATGGAAATTATGGAAAGTCCATCTAGGGTTGATTTAATTAATTAAGCTTTATTCTTTTTCTTCCTAATAATTAAAACTGACCGGAAGTAAAATGGGCTGCATTGGGAGGTACCAGATACTTGTCACTGGAGCTTGGACAATTACTTAGTTGGGTTTATTTCTTTGTCTTTTATAACAGCACAGTTATCCCTTCCACACTGAGACTTCCCCTATATATCAATATATGAAGGGTCAGTATAAGAAATGAAATGGGAATTTGAGGGAAGTTTTGTGGAAGCATCAGACAACACACCGCCTATGACCAATACTTAACTCAAATTTTACAATAAGGTACTGTAAACGTTCCATAAAAGAAAAAGAAAAAAAAAACTCAAATGTATCTGGTATGAAGGGGCCAAAAATTTTTACCTGTATTTTTCAGATCACGGGAGCATTGCGCCCCCTGACCCCTGTGATGTGGAAGGGATAACTGTAAAGAGAGTTCTTGATTATGTCTAGATAGGTTGGACTACAAGGCCTCTGAGGTCCCTTCTACCTCTGAGATTCTGGGATTTGGTAAAGTCTCAGGATTTTGTCAGGGTCCTATCAATTCTACTAATTCAAATAATTATGGACTGTTAGAGACTTGACTCTTTATATATATGAAATATATACATACATGCATATATAGATACACACATAAAACCTGAGGCTCCCCCATATCCTCTTTGTGATCATATGTATATATACAAGAGAAGGTATGTATATCCATATCTATCTGTCTGTCTATGTAGCCAGAGACAATACTGTTTGGACTAAAGATTGCTGTACTTTTGAATCAAACTTCCAGGTCCTTTGCTTTGACTTCCAGGTCCTTTGCTATTTATTAACTGTGACTTGAGGTCATTTCTTATCATTGAGCCTCAGTATCCCTCTCTGTAAAATGGACATATTTCCTGCTTAATCTCCCTTTCAGGACTATTAGGGGGAAAGTGCTTTGTGGTCAATGGCCAATCTTTTGCCTCAGAGACAAACATAACCTTAGGGTCAGATGGGATCTCTAAGGTCATCTAGTCCAAACATACTAGAACAGGAATCTCCCTGAAAAGTGGTCATCCATTCTACAATTGAAGGCTTGTTTGTATATTGTCTTCTTCATTAGAACATGAATTCCTTGAGGTCAGGGACGTCGGGGGTTTTTTTTGTTTGTTTGTTTTGTTTTGCATCCCCAGTGCTTGGTGTCTGGGTGCTTAATAATGTTAATGATGCTAATGACCTCCAGTGGTGGGAGTACACTAACAGCCTAAGGAAGCCCATTCCTTTTTGGACAGCTCTCTTTGGTAGGAAATTTTTCCTTAAATTAAGCTTAAATCGATCTTCCTGCAACTTCCACCTGTTGCTACTAATTCTACAGTTATTTATTCTTCAGCGAAGCTGCGCATCTATCCTTTCTTTGAGGCTTGCTGCCTGATTTCTCTTTCCCGGTGTGTAGGGTTGCCGCAGGGCTCCAGGCCAGCTGTTGACAGTTGACGCTCTCTCGTATCGAGTTTCTGCTCACGACCTTCTCCCCCCTCCGTCACTTCTTCCCCCTTTCCCCAGGGAGCAGCTCTCCTTCTGTCGATTGTCCGGCAGCCAGCCCCCTGACTCAGAATCACGCGCTCCTGCGGCTGTTTGCCTCCGTATGTAATGGGGGCAGCGCCCCAACAACAGAACCGTTGTTCTCCAGAAGGGTGAGAACCCGACTCGTAGCTCTCTTTCTCTCTGTGTCTCTGGTGTTTGGGTTCTGTGGGTATGTCTTGCCCATCCGCCTAGAGGGATGGATTGAGCTAGGATGCTTCAGTTTACAGCCTGGCTCCTGCCCAGGGAGAAGAGGATGGAGAAGGCCTTTGGTCATTGTGGGAACCAGAGATGGGGGAAGTTTCAATCACCTGGGGATGAATGAGGGGAGGGAGGGGAGTAGCTTTGGTACCCTAGCAACATGACTCCTAGCTCCTAGCAACCAAGACCTCAGCTCTTAGCAACCAAGACCTAGCCTAAGCAATCAAGAACTCACTCCCTAGCAACCAAACTCCAAGCTTCTGGAAACAAAATCCCTGCTCCAGGATCTGGGCACCCCAGCCCAGGCTCTGGCTAGTCCCAAAGCAGCATCTGGCAGAAAAGAAAGCGCTCATCCATGAGAGGGGTGTGTGACGGAGAGAGAAGGAAAGGGGGAGGGGATGGGGTGAGGAGAGAAGAAATCTGTGCCCCGCTGTATTCTGGGAAGCCAGCTCCCAACTGAAGCCACCTGGGGACCCCGCCAGACAAGGACTTCCATCTTCTCCCCCACCCCTCCATAAATATTTGTCGCGCATGGCATGATGGGAATTGTAGTCTTTTCCGTAGTCTCCCTCACACCTCACCCCATCCAACCACCGCCAAACTCAGGGCCCCGCCTCCCGCGGCGGAGCAGAGCACGCCGGGTATTGGAATGATTGAGGGCGGGATCAAGGCGGGCGCGCAGGCTGCTGGGAGTTGTAGGCGGAGCGGGGGCGGTGTGGATGCGCACGCAGCCGCGGCAGGCGGAAGTGGGTCGCTAAGGAGGCGGAGAAGCCGCCCGCCCGCCCGCCCCGGGAGCTCCCCCGCCGCTGCCTCCGCCTCTGCCGCCTCCGCCGCCTCTCGCCGCCGCTGACAGGTCCCGCGGCCTCTGGGCGGGGAGCGTGCGTGCGGGCGGGGCCCGGGCCGGGCTGGGAGCGGGGAGAGCGCCGCCCCGCGCCCCGGGGCTGCAGGATGAAGGGGCCGAGCCCGAGCCGGGGGCGCCGGGCCCAGGAGGCGGCACCATGACCGGGGAGAAGAAGAAGAAGAAGCGGCTCAACCGCAGCGTGCTGCTGGCCAAGAAGATCATCACCAAGGACGGAGGCGCCGTGAGTGCCCGGCCGGCCCTTCTGTCCCTTGCCAACTCTCGGGGTGCCCTCCTCCCAGCCCAGGCCTGCCAGGCCCCGGGTGCCCCCAGACCCAGCCAGGCCCCTAGGCCCCCTCCCTGCCAGACCCCCGGGTTCCCCCAGACCCAGCCAGGCCCCTGGGCCCCCTCCCTGCCAGACCCCCAGGTGCCCCCAGGCGCAAGCAGGCCCCGGGGCCCCCAGCCCAGCAGACCCACAGGTGCCCCCAGGCTCAGCCAGGCTCCTGGGCCCCCTCCCTGCCAGACCCCCCAGGTGCCCCCAGGCCCCTGGGCCCCTTCCCTGCCAGACCCCCCAGGTGTCCCCAGGCCCCTGGGCCCCCTCCCTGCCAGACCCCGGATGCCCCCAGACCCAGCCAGGTCCCAGGTGCCACCAGCCTCAGTTAGTCCCCTGAGCTCATTCCCTGCCAGGCCCCTGGGGTGCCCCCAGACCCAGCCAGGCCCCTGGGCTCCCTTCCTGCCAGACCCCTGGGTGTCCCCAGACCCAGCCAGGCCTCTAGGCCCCCTCCCTGCCAGGCCCCAGGTACCCCCAGACCCATCAGGCCCCTGGGCTGCCCCCAGACCCAGCCAGGCTCCAGGGTGTCCCCAGACCCACCCAGGCCCCTGGGCTCCCTCACTGCCAGGCCCCTGGGGTGCCCCCACACCCAGCAGGCCCCTGGGGTACTCCCTGGCTCAGCCAGATCCCTGGGCTCCCTCCCTGCCAGGCCTCCAGAGTACCCCCACACCCAGCCAGGCCCCCCTGCCAGGCCTCTGGGATACCCCCAGACCCAGTCCAGGTCCTGCCTGCCAGGACCCTGGGGTGCCACCAGGTCCTGTCAAGCCCCTGGGTGCCCTGACCACCTCCTAGTATATCTGCTTCTTAGCCCAGGCCCAGCCCCCCTGGGGTGGCCACTTCGCAGTCCAGGTCCAACCCCTAGCATGCTCTCACCAGCTCCTAGAGTTCCACTTCCTAGCCCAGTCCCTTGCCAGCCCCCTCCCAGGGGGTCCCCTTTCCCAGGAGGAGCCCTGCTAGGCCCCTGGTATGACCCAGACCAAACCAAGCCCAGCTTCTGGTGTGCCTTCTCAGCCCTGCTAGGCCTTTGGACTCTCCCCAGCTGTCTCTATAGCTCTCCACCTATTCCTCTAATGCCCTCTTTCATCTCCTACCCCTCCATGGTTCCCCATTCTTTCAACTAACGTACCAGGCCTCAGGTTCATCTGTCCCATAGGCCCTGTTCCTCTTAGTCTTGGCCCAACCCCACTCTTCCAATGCTCTCCATCAGTTCTTACATAGGCTTCCATCATTTATCTCTAGTTAGTCAACCAGCATTTATTAAACACCTCCTGTTTTCTAGGCAAGCACTGGGGATACCGAAAAGGGCAAAATATAATTCCCCAAAGCCTCAGTTTCAATGTCAGGCAGTTACCCACCCAGTCGTCTGCAGCCCCAGCCTCCACTGCCATCCCTCAGCACCCCTAGATCCCGGGCGGTGCCCTCTTTAATGCAGGCCAGGATCTGGCCTTCTTCTACCTCAATAATTTCTCA
>NW_027185588.1:5783888-5883817 GCF_028583685.1 Petaurus breviceps papuanus | reverse complement strand
CTCAGCCCCAGCCTCCACTGCCGTCCCTCAGCACCCCTAGATCCCGGGCGGTGCCCTCTTAATGCAGGCCAGGATCTGGCCTTCTTCTACCTCAATAATTTCTCAGCCCCAGCCCCAACCTCGGACCATGGCTTCTTAGTCACATGCCATTTCCCCAGCCCTGGCCTTTCTCCTGTACATTGACCATCCTGATGCTTCCTACTCCCTTGCTAGACTTTTTAGACCTCATCGTTCCCATTCCTTTTCCATACTCTTGTCCCCAGTCACTTTTCACTTTTTCCATCTATGCACACACAGTATGTCCAACCCTGACTCATTCCCCCTCCCCCTAGAATTCTACTGATCCGCTTCCCACCTGTTTTCCCATGTTGTCCACACTGTCACTGTGTCCCCAGGTCCTTCCCATTCTGTCTCCTACACTCACACACACCGTTCTTCCTTTCTTTTGGCTTCATTCCCCCTGCCACTGTCTCTCTGCTACCTCCATCCCACTGCCACTCTCACCTTTTGCCAGACACGTAAACATCCCCCTTTTACTCCTTCTTTCCCTTATGTCCTTCTGCATTTCCTATGCCTTCTTCCCCCTTCCTGCTCTTACTCCCTTTCATGTACCATACAAATTGCCCCATCCAAGCTTCCCTCTTCCTATCCTTCCCCTCCAATTCCTTTTACCTTTGTTAGTTACCTGCTTAAACAATAATCTTCCTCCTTTTCTTCCTCTTCTCCCTTCTGCCTTTGTCCTCTTTTCCCTCAGTCCCTAACTTCTCCCTAATTTCTTGCCCTCCCAACACAGATCCCAGCAGCCACCACTCCTTCTTACTTACCGAGAAGGGCAACATGGTATTTTGGAGAGGGGGTTGAAGTTACAACAAACAGATTTTCTGGTACTGACTCTGCCACTGACTTGTATGACCTTGTACTGTTGGATAAAGCTTTCCAGCCACTCAGAGAAATTCTTGTGCCCTGTCACCCACACTCATTAACTCTACATCTTTATTCCTTTGCTTCCACCCCAGTGAAACTGTCTGATTCTAATCATTCTGGCACGAACTTCAGCAAATCATTCTTTGATCACTCTTAGTTTGTCTCCTTCCATCTTTAATCTCTGGTGGTGTCTTTCCTCCAACCTGCCTACCTCAAGATACTTGAAATATGACTATTCCCACTCCCAGCCCCATGCTTTGGCCAGGTTAGGGAACCACCTATAAACTGCATGGGCCCAACACTACCTCCCTGGATGGGCCTGTGTCCCTAAAGGCATCAGTGTAAGGGACTGGACAGGTGTACAAAGAAAATATAAATTCTACATTGTTTAAGTGTCACAGGCATTGCCCACACTTCAAAGTGCAGCTCCGAGTTGTAATTTAGTTTAACCATTTGCTTTTGATAAAGTTCAGTATCTTATATTAAATGAATATATTCAACTGAGCTTTCCCCTATGTCCTATCCTGAGTCACACGGATTAATGCAGTGCCTTGAAGGTCCTGAGATTGTCCTGGGTGTTTGTTTTCAATTTAATTTCACTTGGCTCTATCTGCCATCAAGTAGAGAGCTGGGAATTGTATTCCAGCATCCTTTGGGGACTGAAACTAGCAGTCTTTTTCCCAGAGGAGAAGCAATGAATGGAACCAAGAAACCTAGTACTTGACTCTGTCACCATGGGAGAGAAATGAAATTTTGTGACATGATGTTTAGGTCCCTTGAGACCATGGGGTGTCTGGATGGGCCAAGGTGGGGCTAAAATTCATTGTTATCAAGTAGTCTGGTTGAGAGCCTGAGGCTGTCTCCATCTTTCTTTCTAATTGCCTTCATTTCACTGTTGGAATCCCCATTGGCTGAGTCTTTAGTATCAATAACCCTGAGTCTTGGGGGTCAGCTTCAAGGGCTTCACACTCTGAGCAAAGGGTAAACCCTATCCAGTGATGTGTTCTTGTATGTTCCAAGGCAGGAATATACATCCTTGTGTGTTCTTAGCCTATGGGACTGCCCTGAAGAGGGTAGTACTTACTGGAAGCTGAGTGGAGGGGTCGTTAAGTTCATCAGACCCAACAAACTCCGGACCAGTACAGAACTCCCCACGGCCATATCCCAAGTGCTTCGCTGACTTGGGCTCAGATGCCTGCAACGATGGCGTGCTCACAGCCTCACAAGGCAGCACGCGCTCCATTTTTGTACTGCTTTGATTGTTAGAAAAGTTTTTCCTCTATATTTACTTAAAATCCCCTTGCCAGGAACTTTCCTCCCCATTGTTACTTTGTTCTACCCTATGGGGCCACACAGAACAAATCTTCCCTCTTTGCCCATGATAACTTTTTAGATATTTGGAGATAGTGATTATGTCCTTTTCCCAAAATTTCTTCTCTCGCCCAACCATCCCCACTCATTTCAGCTTTCCCTCCTATGACAAGGTTTGGAGTCCCTTCATCTCATTCCACTGCCCCTTTCTGAATGTTAGTTTGTCATTGTACATCCTGGAAACAGGTCCAGAGAGCTGGGCACAGCACCCCTTATGTGGTCTGACTGGGACAGAAGACAATGGGGCTATCACCTCCCTCCTTCCTCCCCCTATGATTCTCATTGAGTAAGGTCAAGTTGGCTTTTTCAGAAATACTTCACACACTGTGTTGTTCAATTATGTTGAACCTGAAGGACAAAAATCTTAGGTCTTTTCCTTACGAACTGTTACCTAATCATAAACATTCCCATGCTTGTGCAGTTGATTTTTCGGTGCTTATCTACAGAAACATTTATTATAATTAAATATTATTTTGTTTGATTTGGCCATTGTTCCAGTCTGTTGGGATTTTTTTTCTTGGAGCAGAAACTGTTGCCCAATAATTTCTTAGTCTTTCTAGTTTACCTTTCATCCACATCATTGCATGGTTCACTTTGTAACCTCGATGGACTTTTCTCAAGGAGTTTGAGTTTCCATTTCACTGGTTCTACCTTTTAAGGTTGTTGGCCTATGATTTCACCCCCTCAGGCTTTTAAGACATATCTATCCCTTCTAAGAGAACCTTAGATTCGAGAGGAACAAGGCCACTATGGTGGCAGATAAAGGGCTAGAGGATGGAGACTCTATGTTTTTTTTCTGAATTGGTAGTACATATACCTCATGATAGCCCAGCCTTGCAGAGGAACCTTCATTTACTTGGCCAGGGCTGGAAATTCTTTTATTCTGGGTAGATGGGGAAGGAACAGAAGCACTGCACATTCTGGTTGAGTAGAAAAGGGTGAGTTCAGAGATCTGACCTCTAGTCCCAGCTCAGCTACTAATTCTCTTGTGGCTTGGAGGCAAGGGTTTTTTTTCCCCACTCTAGGACCATTTTCTTGTATATTAAGTGAAGGGGTTGGATTAAATAATATCTCAGAGGACTTTTCCTGACATGCTTTAACTATATTGTGTCAATGATTTTAGAAGTTGGAGGGTTTTTTTAAGCCTTATTGCTGGGTGCTGTGTGGAACATAGATTGGGCTCTATGACCTTTGAATTCAACAGACCTGAGAGTCTGTGGAAGTAGAAGGGATGGGTCCCTGCCCTGAGCAAGCATCTACTGCAACTGAGTCTCCGAAATGAGACTAAGGAATAAAATAATTAGAGAACAGTACCAAGTGGTGTACGAGTAAATGCTAAGTAATTACCAAGAGCAGCGTACACTGCGAGACATGGCAGCAATGTCAGTTGGTTCTATGTAATTATTTTCTTGTTACAAGAAGACACTGACTGGCATCTCGCAGAAATGACTGATATAAATGGAGGGGGGGGGGAGAGAGAGAGAGGGAGAGAGAGAGAGAGAGAGGGAGGGAGGGAGGGAGAGAGAGAGAGAGAGAGAGAGAGAGAGAGAGATGGATAGCGCCAGAAGTGCCACGGGAAACAATTCCTGGGGAAGACACTTTACCGACTGGCGTGCAAGCCTGTGTTAATGCCAGGAGTTACGGGCAGGGCTGCTGGGGATGAGGACTGTTCTTTAGGGTCACATCAGTGGCATTATCTGTTGAGAGAGTTGTTTTGATCATTGTATTCAACTGAAGGTGAAACAGGCTTCCTTATTTACTCTGGAAACAAGTCAATCTTAGAGAAGAGCCTTGGAAGAGCAGTCTTTGTAAAAAGAGTCCAACCTGTTCCCTGGCTCCTTCCTCACTGGAAGCTGAAGTTACAGGTGAGGCAGGCCACGTATGACTCCATCCAGAGTTACTGAAGCACCCTGACACATTGGTTTCTTAAATGTAAACAATCATCAGCAAAAACAAATGACCAAATAAATGTACAAAATGAGGAATAAATGCTTCTACAAAACCATAAACATTATGCCCTATATTTCAACAGAGTAGAATCAAATAGTTTAACGAATAACTCTGACACTCTGTTACCTTTGTCTGTGTTGTCTTTTTTTCTATCTAATCCTCATCAGTGTCTATTAGAGGATGTTTTTCTAAGTCAAGATTACCCAGGAGGTGGAGCCCCAGCACAGACACCAATGACCAGTTTTTGGTTCTCATTATTCATTGTTTGGGGAATAGGTAACTACCAAATTTAGAGGAAACACTGCCCTTGTCTTGGAGGACCTTGTTGTGTAGTAGTTACTTGTGTTTCTTCAAAAATCATCTTGGGGCCACCCCTTTCATGAAGCCTTCTTTTCTTGTCTCCCTAGCCTAAAATACTCTCTTCTTCAAATATTACAGTAGAACTTTGGGTCTCTGTGTCCTCATCTATAAATCAAAAGGGGTGGATGGATGACCTTTAAAGTCCCTGCCAAGTCCCAGTCTGTGTTCTTTTGCATCTTGTTGCATTCTCCCATCTTGTGTGTGTACATATTGTACATCCTGCTATTAGGAACTTCACAGAGGGAAGGTGGGGATTAGATTATCTCTGGTCTTTCATCAGCACACAGCATAGGGCCTCACACTTAGGCCCTTAATATTTAATTAAATGGTTGAAGGTGTTTTACCAGATGAGGGAGCAAGCATCTCAAAAGTCCCCACCTTGGTGGCGGTTGGAACAGTAACAAGTCAAACTATTTAGAGAGAAAAACTTGATTTGAGAAGCCAGAGATGGATCAGTGTTACAGTGCCCCTTGAGAAACTGCCCTGAGGGGAGTGGTTGGGCAGAGCTGAGCTTGGGGAGACTTTTCCCACTCCTTTTAAAAATTAACTCCTGAAAGAAAATCTGAAAGGCAGCAGTCACCTCAGCACCGACAGAATCATGGAATGTTAGATTGGGAAAAACCTGAAGGGAGATCTCCGATTAGCCACCTCGTTTTCCAGAGGAGCACACCAAGCCCCAGAGAAGAGGTTACAGGGTCACCCATGAGTTAACCCAGATGGCCTGGAATCCAGGACTCCACTACACTCAAAGAATAGTTTAAAATCTGGAGACGGCTGTTGTCCAACTGGGAGGGAGGCTTTGCCATTGCCACCGTTGTGGGTATATTTTAATGAGGGCTGATAAAACAGGCTTGACCACTCCACTTAAAATGTAGATGAGTGCATGGGCACTGAATTGAGGTACTGCAGTCCACTCCCCTCTCTGCCACTTATCTCAGCTGGAGAGATGGCACTAGTCACAGTGCCCTGCTACTGACCTGGAGCTTCTGGAGCCTGGCATTTGTGTTTTGCCTGGGAAAAGGATCTTGGCTTTTTATTTTTATTCTTTTTCCTGTTCCCGGGACTAGTTGGGAGGAACAAGAAGTGGGTTACCCAGAGCTGGCTGGGGCAGAACTACCGAAGAAAGCCCGTGTGGCGGTCCTGAGGAGCAAGCTGCCTCTCATTGAGGGGTCTCAACTCTCTTACCTGGGTGGCCTTTCAGGGAAAGAATGAAGCTGTTTGAGGTTTGCCAGGGTATCATACTAGAGGGGTGGGGGCTGGGGAAAGCTCAGTGGCTCTGTGCCAACTTTCAGACCTTGATGAAATCATTGGTTTTTGGCTATTCCTAAAGCAAACATCAGGCTTTTCCAAGTTGAGGGTACTGGCCAGGAACAAGGATTTCCATTTCAGACTGGCCCTGGCATTCCCTAGTTTGAATCTGATGTTTCTAAAACTGCTTGGCCTGGGTACTCTTGGCCCAGTTGTATCTCATGATTAGAGTAACATTTGAATCCCCAAATTGGGTGACATCTTAGCCTTCAGAAGACATCCACATCATCCCTTTAGGCTCTAACTATGCTAGCCAAGGCTGGCAGCACCCAGGATTCCAGCCAATAAAAGCTGAGTTTGTGTGCCACCTCTAAGGGAATGGGCCCTCGTGCCTGGTCCAGGCGTCCAGACTGTGCCAGCTACCACAGTTGCACTGAAGGGCACATAGATTCCTCAGACTTCTGGAGCCTTTGAACCTGTGACCTTATTGATAGAGCTGGCCAAACTTCTGGGGCCTTGGAACTAGAGGGGTAGCAGCCTGGGAGATGTTTACACTTGGCTTTTTGGAGCAAACAAGGCCCTTCCAAGTTCTTGATTTAGTTAGAACTGTTTAATCACCCTATTTCTTCCCTTCCCCCCCCCCCCCGACTGATTGCCTTGTTCTCTACCCTTCATCCACTTACCAGCCAGCCATGTTGTTTTTCAGCGACAGGGGATTGGCGAGCCTAGTGTGTACCATGCAGTGGTGGTGATCTTCCTTGAGTTCTTTGCCTGGGGCCTGCTCACAACCCCCATGTTAACGGTGAGTATTGATTACCCCCTTTTGGCCCCAGGACCTGGAGGGTAAAGATAGTTTGGCAGAGGAATGAATTCCCAGGAGAGGCTGGGAAGATTCCCATAAAGCTAAATAGTAGAGTAGATTGTCCAGAGCCCAGGCTGTTGCTTAGACGCAAATAAGATGGGGGGGGGGTCTACTTCTGTCTCTAAGAAGATGGCGATTTCCCTGAAATATTGAAGCCAGAGATTGACCTCAGTCTAGCTGCTAAACAGAAGGAAGAGTTGCCATTTTGTCAATGATGAACTGAGTAAGCAGTTTGTAGATGGACGGACTTGTGGCCAGGCTCACTTTACCTCCTGTCCAGCCATGCAGATCCCCACTCCCCAGGGAATGGAACATTGTGTCTTTGTTGCCTAGGTTAGGACAAGCTGTAAGAACACTGTCCCCTTAGGAAACCAGAAAAGCGTAGGCAGAATAAAATGAAACAGCCTGAGCCTGAGGCCATGGTCTGACCAGTAGCATGTAACAAGACCTCCCAGCCACCTCAGTCTTAAGGAACCCAGTAAAGGCTGCACTTGCCACTCACCAGGGGACTAGATCAGGTCTGGAGACCTGTTTCATTCCTCTGCCTTATTTGATTCCTCATGGATGCATGCTTTATCTCCTTGACCATATTATGAAAGTCTGGATCTGTGTTATTTCTTGATGGCTCTGTGCCTTTGGACAAGTAACTTCTTAAGGCTGAAACTTAGTTTTCCCATCTATAAAATGGAGAGGATAAAAGTTATATTTATTCTCTTTAAAATGTGTTGTAAGGATAACAAGAGCTCTATCCTTCAAATAGGGTTGGACTAGCCCCAGACTTACTCTTGTGATTATGAGTTTCCAAGATAATGGATGAAATTTTTATACTCTAAATTACTATAAAGGTGGCAGCTGCTTTTATTTTGAAGAACTGAATTATCCAAAATGTAACGTTGTCTACTTTTATTCTAAAGCACCCCATTTCTTACCTGCCCCTAGCCTGTGGACCTGTTTTAGCTTTGTTCTGAAGAAAGGAGTCCCTTGATCCCTCCCCTCCGCCCCCCACCACTAGGCACCAGTCCCAGCCCTGTAGTTGTGTGTTTCACCCCCATTTGAGTGCAGAACAGCTTTGACCCTATTCAGCCTAAAGTGCCTTGGCTTGGCCTTCTTTCCTATTGAAAGAATAAAGAAAAACATGGCTAGCACACCAAGTACAGAGCGGTTACTTTAATGAAAAGATTCTGAAATCCAAGCTCTGGGTCTCAGCTTTAAGGGGGACGAGGTGGGTTGGGTAGAAGAGGAACAGGATCTCTCAGCCAGCAACTCCTGAGGAAGGAAGTTTGTGGGGTGCCCCCGAACATGGCATGGTTTAATGGGCCAGTGCTCCCTGCTCGGAGGTCCCTTTTCTAGGAAATTACCTTTTTATAAACCACAGTGGCACTCAGAAACCTATGTTCTGGGTAAAATGCAGGAATGTTAGACCAGCGTAGAGGAAAATGGATAAAAACAGGACATGGGAAGGAGCCAGTTAAGTACCAAGCAAATGGGAAGAAAGGGCCGAGCCAAGCATCTGGGGGGGCCTCCTGTCCACAGGGTCTGGCAGCAATAGAACTTTTCTTTTCCCAAATGCTTTCCACGTGTTATGTGATTTCTTGTGTCAGGCCTACCAGGTGGCAGTGCTAGTGGTTTCCACATCCCTGTTTGCTAAAAAGAGCCTCAGACTTAGAAATGTGAAGTGGCTGGGAGTCAGCCGTGGGGCCAGGACCTGGCTCCTCAGTCACACAGATACAGCCCTGAGAAAAGCCAGCTTTGTGGGGTATGGGGCAGGGGAGGACTCCCTGCAGCACCTGGAGCCTCATGGCAGTTGATCCCATCCACAGGTGTTGCACCAGACATTCCCACAGCACACCTTCCTGATGAATGGCCTGATCCACGGAGTCAAGGTGAGGTTCAGCTGGCACCTGGCATGTGTGAGAGGCCCCTCCCCTGGTCCCCATTATGGCCCAGGGACAGGACCTGGCAGCAGCCCCAGGCAGCTTGTCCCCTGCCTGCCACTAGGCCATGGCCTCTGTCCAGCTCCAAGTGGACACATGGACATTGCCACAATAACAAAGGGGCCCCTTTGTGTGGGGGATTCATTGCTGAGCAAGGGAGTCATGGGGACAGCACTCTTCTTCCCCCATGTCTGATGGACAGAGCCAAGAGGGTGGGAGGAGGAGGCCAAGTTCAGCACGAGGGGTGTGTTTTCTCTAATACTAAAACTACTAGCATTTTTGTAGCCTGTTAAGGTTTGCAAAGTGTTTTACAAATATCTCATTTGATTCTCACAACAGCCCTGGAAGGTAGGTGCTGTCACAACCCCCATTTTACAGATGAGGAAACTGAGGCAGGCAGAGATGAAGTACCTTGCCTGGGGTCACACAGCTTGTAAGTGTTTGAGGCAGGATTTGAATTCAGGTCTTGATTCTGGGTTTGGTGCTCTCTCCACAGAGCCTGCAAGCTTCCTTCACAGTTCCTTTGTTCTGTCAGACCCTACCAGCAGCTTAGATGTAGGTTCTCTGGTAGCTTCTGGGTGGAAAGACTTGAGAGATGGGGCAGGAGCTCTGCTGGAAGTGGTGGCCGATGGCCTGAGAGCTGGTTTTCTAGCCAGGACCAGGATGGGGAGTAGGCTGGAGGGGGCGGCCAGGAGGCTCCCAGGACACCCCTCATCCTCATCGAAGTTTTCTTCTTGGAGAAGTGACATGGGCAGCCTCTTCTGGCCTTTTCTGTCCTCTCCTCATTTTTGTGTGATTTGGAGGCCTAAACACCACTGGCTCTTCCATCATTCTTTGGGAGTCAGGGAAAAAAGAAAAAAATCGTTTTATGTCCACTCCTTGATGCAGTTTTGGACCTTGTGGCTACCAGACTATCTGATATACTGCGGTGGCTCCCCGAGCCTGTAGCCTCATGCCAGCGAGGTACAGAGGCCTAGGGCCTGTAGACCACAGCCTGGGGGCTGTGCTCAGTCTAGAAGTCCACTCTGGGATGAGGCCAGCAGCTGCATGTGCTGTAAAAGGCCTGAGAAGCCACAAGGAGCCCTGGCAGAGGAGAAGGTGGTGCTTGGAAGTCTCCCATTCAGCCCATAGCGGTCTTCCCCCTTCCTAGAGAATAGGTGCAGAAGCTTGCTGGCATGTTCTTTTCTGCCCTCTGGGAGTGGCAGCTGCCCCCAGGCTCGCAGCCTCACAGAACCCTGTGCTGCTTCTCTGTGTCTTCCAGGGTCTGCTGTCTTTCCTCAGTGCCCCTCTCATTGGTGCCCTCTCAGACGTCTGGGGCAGAAAGTCATTCCTCCTCCTGACGGTCTTCTTTACCTGTGCGCCCATTCCCCTGATGAAGATCAGCCCCTGGTGAGTGAGGGCTTGAATGTGAAGGTGGCTCAAGGGAAGGCAGCAGCTCAGCCCAAGGGGCCAAGGCAGGGAGGCCCCCACAGGCTGCCCTGGGGCTCTCCAGTCTCCTGGTGGTTCCCTGGCCTCTAGCAGCCACAGACCCCTGAGGGCAGGGCAGGGCACAGCTTTCAGCTCTCACTGCTAAAGGAAGGAGCTGGGCCAGGCCTGCCCAAGGCCAGATGCAGTGGGTTTTGCCAGGGGAGGTGCAGGCCTATCCTGGGCCCGGGGACTGTGGGGGCTTGGGCCTGCTCTGGCCGAGGGCGTGACGTGCTGCGGTGATCCTTCTCCTTCAGGTGGTACTTCGCAGTCATCTCCATGTCTGGGGTCTTCGCAGTCACCTTCTCCGTCATCTTTGCCTATGTGGCTGACATCACCCAGGAGCACGAACGCAGCACAGCCTATGGCCTGGTGAGCCAGCCCCTCCCTGGAGAGGCGGGCCCTGTGGGTGTGGCCTGTCCCTGCAGCTGTCCTGCCACCCTGCCCTGTCCACAGAGGCCCAGCCTCCTGGCCAGGATCCCTCCCATTTCCCTATGCCCTCCACGCCTTCCTCCCTGACCCTCTGTTTCATCTCTCCCCTTTTAATTCAGTGGCCACCTCTGCACCATAGTAGCCAGGAATTTCTTTTTCTGTCCCAAACCTGCCGCTGCTCACTTGCCTTGTTATTGGCCCCACCATCCTGCCAGTCACGCAGGCTCAGAAGCTGGCACTCACCACCCCAGCAGTAAGTCAGGTGGAAAGTCCTACCAGTTCTTCCTCCCCAAAGAGTTCACGTCCCAGGCCCCACCTGTGTATGGCAGCAGCCTAATCAAAGCTCATGCTGCTTTTCACCTGCATGGCTCCCATGGCTTCCTGCCACCCACCCCAGTCACCCCCTCAATCAGGGGCTTCTCCTTCCTTCTGGGCCTTCAGGGCCAGCTCCTAGCAGCTTTCCTGGCTCCACCTCCCAGCCCCATGTGCTCTCCCCACACTCCCCATGATTATTTTGTATTTATGTAAATATGGCACATGCTGTCGCCTCCACTGGTTTGTCCCTGCTCGTGTATAGATGATGGCATTGAGACATACATAGAGCTGTGTGTGCATGCGTAGGTTGCAGGCTCCTACATACATACATGCTCGCACACCTGTAGCCCCTCCTCGGGAGCATGTTCTCTGGTCCCTCTGGCTGTAAGCGATGTCTTCTCTATGCGTCTCTGACACTCAGAGCCTCCACTCTGCTTGGTGCCCCAGTCCTGTCTTTAGCAGAGCCGGTGCCAAGCCAGCTCCCACTGACCTCCCTGTCACACCTCCCCACCTCCTCTAGCTAGTCATCCCAGTTTGTATCTTGCCCATAGCACAACATCCTTCGCAGAATTGCCCAGGGAAGGTAAAAAGAATGAAGGACTGAGTGAAATGAGCACAGACCCCAAAAAGCTGACTGTGTCTTCCCACTGTGGACATCAGCCAAAGCTCCTCGTGGAGAGAACCTTCTTTCTCTGAAGGCTGAACTTTTCCCCGTGCCATGCAATGCAAGCCGTAAGCTGGGGGGGGGCCAACTGAGCAGCTCCTTGTTCCTCATCCCCTCAGGTCTCTGCTACTTTCGCTGCCAGTCTGGTGACGAGCCCAGCCATTGGTGCCTACCTGTCCCGTGCCTATGGTGACACGCTGGTGGTGGTGCTGGCCTCAGGAGTGGCTCTGCTGGACATTGGTTTCATCTTACTGGCAGTGCCCGAGTCCCTGCCTGAGGAAATGCGGCCTGTGTCTTGGGGAGCTCCCATCTCCTGGGAGCAGGCTGACCCCTTTGCTGTAAGTGTGCCCAGCCCTCGCCTCTCCCCCTCCTCTTCCCTCTGCTTGAAGCCGTCTGATGGACCTGTATTAATGTGGAATGCCGTCTTAGTGGATAGACTGGGTACTAGTGGGCTTAGTACCTGCCCCTTTCCCCACTTCCTTAGGAGCCTTTTAGAAAACGTAGTCTTACTCAAAGGAGAGACTCTAATGGAAATTTCAAGCCCTGGGTTGGCCAGGAGGAAGGAGACGTTTTTGGTTTGTTGTTGTGGTTGCTGTTGGTGGTTTTTGGGTCCTACAAATCCTATCACTCCATGCCTTCCTACAGGGCACACTGCCTTCTCTAACTCTCTCAATCCCCATCTCGTCTCACTCAGTCTCTTCGGAAAGTGGGCCAGGACTCTACTGTGCTTCTCATTTGCATCACTGTCTTCCTCTCCTACCTGCCAGAGGCCGGCCAGTACTCCAGCTTCTTTCTCTACCTGCGCCAGGTGAGTGAGTCCAAGACCAGAAGCTGGAGCCACATTCCTTGGGCAGATCCAGCCATGGGCACACATGCAGCCTGGACTCTGGGCAGCCAGTGGAGGGTCCTCTGATCCACACTCTGGACTGGAAAGGGTGGGTCCAGGAGGCCAGGTAGATCACTCACTCACTCACCCTGCAGAGGTTTCTTCCAAGTAGAGAGTGACTTGGAGTCAGGGGGAGAGGTCTCTAGCCTGTGCGTAATGGGGCTTCTTGGGAGAAGGGAGTTAGGCAGTTGGACTCTGCCACTTGGGCGGACACAACACAAGGATCCATCGAGGCCCACTTAGGAAGAATTGACCGCCTGCCTATCCAGGACCAAGCTCAGCAGCAGCTGAACTCAGCCTCCAAGAATTAGGGGCGTGAGATCTGGAAGGAGCTTCGGCACCCTGCTGGTGCAGCTCCATGCCCCCTGCTCTCCAGCCCATCCCCCTTTTATGGAGGGCAGGCACTTAATAAGCGGCAGGAAAGGATCAGAACCTATAACCATTCTAGGTTCCAACTCTAGACCCTCACATAAGCCCAGATACTTCATCCCTTCTCTGGTCTTTGCAGGTAATTAGCTTTTCCTCAGAAACAGTGGCTGCCTTCATTGGTGTGGTGGGGATTCTGTCCATCCTGGCTCAGGTGAGGGTCCTTCCCCATCCCTCTCCCACAGCCCCACCCTGGGCCCCCCCCCTGCCCCAGATGGGGGCCTTCTCTTTCTCTTTGGCAACACGCACCCCATCCTGTTCCAGACGGTGGTGCTGGGGATCCTGATGCGCTCCATCGGGAACAAGAACACCATCCTGCTTGGCCTGGGCTTCCAGATCCTGCAGCTGGCCTGGTACGGCTTTGGCTCCCAGCCTTGGTAAGAGCCAGCTAGGAGCCCACCAGATCCCTCCTCGCCCCTGCCTGCTGCCCTTCCCCCTCCACTCGATACCCAGGTGGGGACACAGGACATGACACATCCTCTGCTGAAGAGGCCCAGGCCCCAAGGGGCGTGAGCATCCAAATGAACCTGCCTGAGAACCTTCTGGTGCTGCCTGGACTTCTCTTCCCCCCACATTCCCTTTCACCACAGAGGGGGAGCACCACTTCTTAGAAATGAGAGTAGTTTGTTCCCCCAGCCTGAGCCTCCTTTCTTCCTGGACCCCAGGGGGAGCTGTTGATCTGCTCTCTGGCCCAGTTCTCAGCATACAGATGTTGGGGGTTCGTGTCAATCCAAGGTCCTATCTCTTTCCTCCCCCAGGATGATGTGGGCCGCAGGTGCAGTGGCAGCCATGTCCAGCATCACCTTCCCCGCCATCAGCGCCATGGTGTCCCGGAATGCAGACCCTGACCAGCAAGGTAGCTCCAACCCTGCCTGGGCTGGGCTCCCCTCACAGCCCCTGTGCACACTGTGTAGGAGGTCTACCTCTTCAAAGACAGCTGTCCTCACATCTCTCCTGAGGCAGCAGCGAGGCTGGCAGGGTGGCCCAGATCACCACTTAGCTCAGTCCAGAAGGAAGGCCCATCCCAGCTGGTCCCACAGGCCCTGGAACTGAGAGGGGGATGCCCACTCATGGCACGGAGTGTCAGAAAAGTCTTAGAATGCTCCTTTCCCTGGCCTCCCCCCAGGTGTGGTTCAAGGCATGATCACTGGTATCCGGGGGCTGTGCAACGGTCTGGGTCCGGCCCTGTACGGCTTCGTCTTCTACCTGTTTCATGTGGAGCTGAATGAGATGGTGGCAGTCGAGAGCCTGGAGAAGGCCACCAAGCCCAACATGGCCAACCCTTCGGATGAGGTGAGGGCCACCCCTCCCTGCCCATACCACCAGCCTCACCCCAGCCTGGGCCCTTGGACTTAACCCCTTCCTGTCCTTTGCCCTTCTAGCGGAGCATCATCCCGGGCCCCCCTTTCCTCTTTGGAGCGTGCTCAGTCCTGCTGTCCCTCCTAGTGGCCTTGTTCATCCCTGAGCACAATCATCTCACACTGCGGTCCGGCAGCCACAAGAAACACAGCAATGGTGCCCAGAGCCACACGCACAGCCCCCAAGCAGGTGGCTTGGATGGGAAGGAGCCCCTCCTGGTGGACAGCAGTGTATGATGGGAAGGGAGAGGCAAGGCGTCTCCACCTCCATCCACCCTACCCACATGGATGGCGGTATGCTCTATGTGGACTGGACCAGAGGTGGGAGAGGAGGTGGTCACGGACTTCACCACTAATAGCAAATGAGAGGACCAAGAAGACTGAGGCCCTCAGAGCCAAACACAGATAAACACAGCTACCCACAAACTCAGTCCCAATGGTGCAAAGCTAGGCTTCTGTCATCCACCCAGGGCTGGAGAATAGGAATGAGTTGGGACAGCAGGCTAGTGTTAAACTCACCTGCTTCTGGGGAACCATGGACTTGGAAATGGGATCTGCCAAATCCTCATCTCGCCGGGGAGCGGGAGTGGCCGAATCTCAGGTCCTGGCCCACCCCCCTCCCGGGCTCTGACAACACAGTCCCGGGAGGCCCTTCTGATTCCCCCCAGGGATCACTGGTCCATTGGGTGAGGGGGGGGAGAATGGAAAGAGTGTTCTGGGGCTAGAGTACCCAGGATGGGAGATAGCACCCACCCCCACACAGGAAAGGAGCCCGCAACAGCAGACCCACTGCTGGCTATAGCCAGAACTGACCCTACCCCGTGGACCCCTCTTCCTTGGCACCCAACCAAATGTGCCTGCCCAGCCCAGGATACTCTCAGGCAGGGAGCACCTTGCTGATGGTATCATAGAAGGCAAAGAATTTCCCACACCTTTGCGAGGGGTCCCAACGTGCCCCCAGCAGCCTAAGATGGATGACCTCCTTCATCAGGCCTGTCCAGCCTGCAGGAGCCTGAGTGCCAAGTTTGTCATGATTCAACCCTGGAGGAGGGGGAAGGCTCGGGGATGTCCAGGTAAACAAAGGGGCCAGCATCTTCTTGCTGGTTTGTACCCATCTATTGGCCCTGTCCCAGATAACCCCGGTAGCTGCCGTCCAAAAAGCACCAGAGCTTGTGGGTCACTGGAATAACTGGCTGCTGGGGCCTCTTCTGGAAAGTGCTCTGGGCACTGTCCCTGCGTTCCTGAGGTCAGCTCTTGGGAGGGAGACCTGGCCAGGAACCGTTCCCCCAGCCCCCACCCCTAGAGGTCCAGGAAGTAGAAGAGGAAAGGCCAGAATGTCTCTTTGCCTGTGGTCACTCGAGAGCAGCAGCGGCCTCTGAGATACACAAGAATTAGCTCAGAAGGCCACAACAAAGCACCTTTAGGGAATGTCAGGCGGCCCATGTGATGCCAGAAAAGCAACCAGAAGGCAGGAGTTCAGATAGTTATCTGAAATAGCAGGAGTGACCCAGGCTTGACCCCCTTGGGTGACAACAGTGGATGGTTTTCCCCATGTTTTTGACTTGATTCCTGGTGCCCCTTTTCCTCTAGGACCATTCACTTGGCCTGGCTTCCTGATATAGGGAAAGGCTTTACGGTTCCCTTTGGGGAGTGGGGGAACGGACAGTGCAGGGTCAGCTACCATCAGTGCTCTGACTTTGTCCCTCAATTGTGGCCTGTGGAGGTCAGTTACATGTCTGGTACCATCAGCCCTGTGACTCCGACATCCAGTGAGGCACTGATGATTTCCTGGGCCCTCCTCCTCCTCCATCCCGGGAAAGACCCTGCCTAGCAGCCCCAGAATCCCCTGAACCTCCCTGGCCCTCTGTGCCTGCCTTGGTCATGTTTGCCCCCAGAAGGGTGTCCCAGGCTCTCCCACCATTCTCAGCCAAGACTTTAGTTTACATACAGAGCAGTTTGAGATCCCTGCCTACATCTCTTGTAGGGTAGAAGGGCTTTAAGTGGATCGCTAACTGGCCCCTCACCATTTATCCAAGAGCCTCCAGAAGTGAGGGACTGTGAGATCATGAGGGATTTTTCTGGCAGGGGTGGTGGCCAGACCTGCCTTGCCCTCAGCCTGCCCATTTAGTCTCCTTCATCTGGGACCACCATGCTGGAGCCGGAGCCAGAGCCATCCAGATGTGGAAATGAACCCACCCTGAGGGGAGGAGGTGGGGATGGCTTTTACATTTTGCACTTTAGTCTGTAGGGACAGGTGGACCCCAAAGTCCCATTTCTCATTCCTCTTCCCCTTGTAGCCCCAAGCCCAGTGACCCCAGGCCTCACTTGGGCGACCCCATGAGGGGTTTCTTTCCAACAGTCGATTCCATCCTTTGGGTGGGAATATCAGAAAAGCAAAATCTCACTCATCCTTTCACAACAATGTCACAGAAGACCACTCCAAAAAAAATTTTTTTTTTACACCTTCAAGTGAACAGACCACCTTGGGTTATCAGGCTGGGAGCCCCTAGGTAGCAGAGAGGTCTCCTGTGGTACCTTGGCATTTCCAGAAACAGCTGATCCCCTTACCCCCCAAACCACAAGGCAATGACCAGGCCCTGTAGCCTCAATTCCAGTGAGGCCCCCCTCCATCCCTGCCTTTGCAGGGTCCTACCAGGTTGCTTCCACTAACCTGACCTCCCACCCCCAAAAAAATCCCCTGAAGCATGTGACATCCCAAACTTCTTGCCTTTCCCCCAGTCCCTGAAAGGCATTAATTGCCAGGGCTTCATGAAGACCCTTGTGAGTCTGATAGGCCTGTGTGTCCTGGAAGCTGTCCAGAGACCACCATTTCTGTCGGTTTTATGTTACACTTTGGGGGCGGGGGGAAGCGTGAACCAATTTTTTGGAAGGGCATTTTTTCCCCCAATGCAGCTTTTCTGTTAAATCAGGCGGTGCCACTATCGGTATGTTGGCACATTCCCCACAATGGCACAATTCTCCACCGGGGCAGCCCAGGCCAGCTGTCCCAGGAATATCCCTGTGGCCTCAGTGCCCTCTGGTTTGGGGCCAAAGGTAGCCCCTTCTTCCTCTGGCCCTGCCATCCTCTCTGCCTAGTTCTCTTCTGGTTTAACATGCCCTCCTCAGGGACCTAGCTGGGGGATTTGAAGGAGTCCCAGTGGACCTGCTATTGCTTGAAACAAATGTGGAAACAATGATGTGAGTTGGCTGTTGGCAAGTAGCCATGGTTTGTCCTGCTTGGTCCTCCTCCCTCCAGAACCCCCCCACCCCCAAATTCCCTCCTGTGGCCAACCTTCTGTGTTTTCATTACGAAGGGACCAGCCCTCTCCTTTGGAATCGATGACGTTAACCCCCTGGTGTGTTGTTGATTTTGTGTTTTTAGCTGATAACTCAGTACATTTAGTTGATTTCAGATTGTGTTTAGATTCAGGTGCCCCCCCTCCTGGTTATTTATTAAACAGCTGCTTTCTTCTTGCAAAGAAAAAAAAATAACAAGTCTCTGCCTTTGTGTTTCTGCCTGGTGAGATATTTGTTTAGCATTGGCCCATCCAACTCCTGAGGTCCCTTCCCATCTCTGATGCTCCCGTCGTCAGTGAGGCCAACTTGGACAAAAAAGGCACCCTTGCCAAGTGACCCATCCCGCCCTACACTGAACAGCACACGCAAGCATGCTTTTTTTGAGTCTTAAGCCTGATGGTTTTGATGACTCCCAGCATCCTTGGCAGTAACTTGGTTGACCCTCGGAGTTGGCAGGTCAGCACTAGCTGTCCAAACTCCTTTGTTACCTTCCCTTCCAGGAAAGTTCCATGGGGCTCATCTCATTAGCCTTCAAAGAGGTTTCCGTAAAGGGAAATGCAGCAGTCTTGGCTCTTGCCCTCTGCTGGTCCCCAGTCATAATTTATAACTAGTGAAAGCCCCCTTCTTGTTTCTCCCAATCCACTCCCCAGCATGACCTACCTACATGGAATATTTGACTTCCAGAGTTGACACAGACCTTCATTTGTATGACCAAAACCAGGTAGATAAAATCCCAGAGGCAGAGAAGGTGCTTCACAGGGAACCCTCCTGAGGGGAGACCAGTAACAGCGTTTGGAACACCAGACCAATGGAAGTCGGGCTCTTGGGTCCTTTCAGGCTCCCCCACTGCTCAGCAGTAACTGCAGAGGGGCCTGGCTGTTGGCTCAGTTACTTGTAGAGCAGAGACTGTAAACTCAATCAAGAGACAAGCACTGCATAAGAGGCTTGGGCTACCAAGACAGAAATGAGCCAGCCAGTACTTTCAAGGGGTTCACGTTCAGTCAGAAAGAACAAATGAACCCATATTGACACAAATATATATGCCTATATATAGATATGTTCAAAATAGATATAATAGGGAGTTTTAGTGTGTGGGGATCAGGAATGGCTCAGTAGGAGATGGTGCTGGAACCGAACCCTGAAGGAGACTAATAGGGGGTGAGAATATGTTCCAGGAGGGGCGGCGAGGTGACACAGTGGATAGAGCACTGGCCCTGGAGTCAGGAGGACCTGAGTTCAATTTGTCTTAATAGCTGGGTAAGTTACTTAACCCTGATTGCAAGAAAGAAAGCTCAGAACCTAGAGATGGAGGGTCTTGGATTTATTGGGTAGGGGAATGTCATAATCAGACCTGTGATTCAAGAATGTTACATTGGAGAGCCAAGATGGAGAAAAAGCCCTGCTGAATGCCTTTAAATAATACCCTCAACAAATTCTGGAGTGGCAGAACCCACCAAAGGATGGAATGAAACAGTTTCCCAGCCAAAGACAACTTGGAAGTTTGGTAGGAAAGGTCTATCACACCGGGTTGAGAGTGGAGGCCAAGTCAGCAAAGACCCAGCCCCAGCAAACAAGGAGACATTGGGAGCTACTGAATGGGCCGCAGAAGTGGCTACTTCCAGGGCTCTCAGCCCACAGAGAGTAAGGGGTTGGAGCACCTGGTCAGAAGAAGATTACCGGGGGTCTTTTTGTTGGCACTGGGGGCAGGCCTCTGTTGCTTTGCCATACTCAGATCTGGGTCATTGTCCTGGGTGGGAGTTCCAGGGTGAGGAGGAGCACTAGCACCCCAGAGTTTGGGGCTGCAGTGGAGTACGGACAGTTCCAGGGCAGAAAAGAGTGCTCACAGGCCAGGAGAATAGTAAACACACCTCTCCTTAGATCATACCACCTTGGAAGAAGCTAAAACCTTCAGGTCCCTAGAAGTACCTCTGAAAACAGTTGCACAAGAGCCAAGAAACTTGGGGCTGTGCTCCCTCTGGAATCAGATCCCTACTTTAGCAAAGAGTTAAAAGTCAAGAAATAGGCTAGAAAATGAGCAAACAACAGGAAAAAAAAATCTGACCACAGAAAGTTACTATGGTGATAAGGAAGATTAAAACACACACACACACACACACACACACACACACACACACACACCAAAGACAATCAAGTCAAAACTCCTACATCCAAAACCTCAAAGAAAAATTTAATTGGTATCAGGTCATGGAAGAGTAATCAAGTAAAAGAGGGGTAGCTAGGTGGCGCAGTGAATAAAGCACTGGCCCTGGAGTCAGGAGGACACCTAAGTTCAAATCTGGCCTCAGACACTTAACACAAAAACTAGCCGTGTGATCCTGGGCAAGTCACTTTAACTCCAACTGCCCTCCAAAAAAAGCAAAAAAAAAGAAAATCAAGTAAAAGAAAAGAAATGAGAGTGATGCAAGAAAATCATGAAAAATGAGTCAACAGCTTTTAAAGGAGGCACAAAAAAAATACTGAAGGAAATAACATCTTAAAAAATAGACTAGGTAAAATGGTAAAAGAGGCACAAAAATCCAATGAGAATAATGCTTTAAAAAGCAGAATTGGCCAAATAGAAAGAGATATACATAAGTTCACTGAAGAGAAAAACTCCTTAAAAAGCAGAACTGGCCAAATGCGAAAAAAAAAAAAA
This sequence comes from Petaurus breviceps papuanus, assembly GCF_028583685.1. Taxonomy (NCBI): domain Eukaryota; kingdom Metazoa; phylum Chordata; class Mammalia; order Diprotodontia; family Petauridae; genus Petaurus; species Petaurus breviceps. The sequence goes on along the minus strand of NW_027185588.1, from coordinate 5,863,670 downwards.
AGGCACAAAAATTCACTGAAGAAAAAATAAATCTTAAAAAGCAGAATTGGACTACCCAAATTATTTTATAGAGCTAGGAAAAAATAAAAGTCATCTGGAAGAATAAAAGGTCAAGAATATGAAGGGAACTAAGAGACAAGTTGATGCTTTAGATGAACTGGTTACCAGCACTAGTGCAGATTCTATGTTTCTGGCACCCAGCTTGTCACAGCTCCTTGAAAACTCTCCTCTCACAGGGGACCAGGGAAGGGCTTTGTCACAGTGACTTGGCCACAAGAGACTACTTGGAACACTTTTTGCCTTCCATACCTGAGGAAATGTCTACTACCTCACTAAGTGGCGAGTCAGAGTCCCTCTTATCTGACCTTACTGAAAAAACAACTCAGATGCAGGACCTTCTTCCCAAAGACAGCATGTTTTATCCACAAATGCAAAGATTTTTTTGTAAGTCATTTGTACATATATGGAAATACCAATGCATAAAATTCAAACGGTATGAAGCTAATACCATAAGTTTTTTATAAACACACCACTCCTTTGAAATACACTTTGAATGGTGTAAAATTGAAAGGTCTGTACTGATGTAGCAGAACACCTTGTTGAATTTAAATTCCTCTACATTTGTTAATCTTATCAAGTTTGTTTTGTGTGAAATATATTTTCATATAAAAAAGATTAAGCAAAAAAAAGAATATGAAGGGAACTAATGAAAAGAAATGCAAGGGAAGGTGGCCTAGCCAAACCAGTTCTAAAACTATTATAAAGCAGCAGTCATCCAAATTATTTCATACTGGCTAAGAAATAGAGTGGTGGGTCAGTGGTTAGGTACACAAGACACAGTACTCAATGAAGATAGTAAACTACTGTTTGATAAACCCAAAGACTCCAGCTTCTGGGATGAGAATTCACCATTTGATGAAAACTGGAAAATAGTATGGCAGGATCTAGACATAGACCAATATTTTACACTGTATAACAAGATAAGGTCAAAATGAGCACATTATTTAGACATAAAGGGTGACACTATAAGCAAATTAGGAAAGCAAGGAATAGTTTACTTGTCAGTTTTAAGGAGAATAGAAGAATTTATGACCAAACAAGAGACAGAGAACATTACAAAATGCAAAATGGATAATTGTAATTACATTATATTAAAAAGTTTTTGCACAAAGTCAATTCAACCAAAATTAGAAGGAAATCAGAAATCTAGGAAATAATTTTTACAGCTCATGTCTCTGATAAAGGATTCATTTCTAAAATATATGAGAACTGAGTCAAATTTATAAGAATACAAGTTGTTCCCCAATTGATAAATGGTCAAAGGAAATGAGCAGGCAGTGTTCAAATGAAGAAATTAAAACTATAGTCATGTGAAAAGATGCTCTAAACTACTATTGATTAGAGAAATGCAAATTAAAACAACTCTGAGGTACCACCTCACACCTATCAGATCGGCTAATATGACAAAAAAAAAAAAAGGAAAATGATAAATGTTGGAGAAGATGTAGGAAAATTAGAACACTAATGCATTGTTGGCAGAGTTGTGAACTGATCCAACCATTCTGTAGAGCAATTTGTAATTATGCCCAAAGAGCTATAAAACACTGCATACCCTTTGATCCAGCAATAGCACTACTAGGTCCGTATTCCAAGAGAGATAATAAAAAAGGAAAAGGACCCACATGTGCAAAAATATTTACAGCAACTCTTTTTGTGGTGGCAAAGAATTGGAAATTGAGGGGATGCCCATCAGCTGGAAAATGGCTGAACAAGCTGTGGTATATGAATGTAATGGGATACTATTGTTCTATAAGAAATAATGAGCAGGCAGATTTCAGAAAAACGTGTAGAGACTTATATGAACTAATGCTGAGTGAAGTGAACAGAACCAAGAGAACACTGTACACAATAACAGCAACACTGTGTGATGACTAACTTTGATAGACTTAGCTCTTCTCAACAATACAATGATCTAAAGCAATTCTAAAAGACTCGTGATGGAAAATGCCATCTACATCCAGAGAAAGGACTATGGATTCTGCTGAATGCAGATAGAAGCAGACTATTTCCTCTCTTTTTTTGTTTTTTTTTTCTTTCTTGTGTTTTTTCCTTTTGTTCTAATATGTTTAATATGATTGTACATGTATAGTGCATAGCAGATTGTGTGCCATCTTGGGAAGGAGAGATGGGAGGAAGAAAAAAATTTGGAATTCAAAATCTTATAAAAGTGAACGTTGAAAACTGTCTTCACATGTAATCAGAAAAAAATAAAATACCATTAAGTGGGAAAAAATGTTAAAAATATTTTTAAAAGACTATATAAATGGAAGCTATTGTTCAGAGCTGAGACTAGATATATAAATGAATGACCAAACTGAAAAAAAAAAAGTAGAACTGACCAAATGTAAAAGGAGGTACAAAAGTTCTCTGGAGAAAATAATCCCTTAATTAGAATTGAGGGGCAGCTAGGTGGCACAGGGAATACAGCACCAGCCCTGGAGTCAGGAGGACCTGAGTTCAAATCCAGCCTCAGACACCTGACACACTAGCTGTGTGACCTTTGGCAAATCACTTAACCCCATTGCCTTGTCTACCCTACTCCAAAAAATAAAATAAAAATTAGAATTGAGCGAATGGAAACTAATGACTTTATGAGAAATCAAGAAACAATAAAACAAAACCAAAAGAATGAAAAAACAGAAGACAGTGTGAAATCTCACTATCAAATGGATCCAGAAGAGATAATTTTAAAATTATTGGACTTCCTGAAAGCCATGATCAAAAAAGAGCCTAAACATCATCTTTCAAGAAATTATCAAGAAAAACTGCCCTGATACTCTAGAACCAGAGAGTAAAATAGAAATTGAAAGAATCCACCAATCACCTAAAAGAGATACCCAAATGAAAACTCCCAGGAATATTATAGCCAAATTCCATAACTCCCAGGTCAAAGAGAAAATATTATAAGCCAGAAAGAAACAATTCAAGCCACAGTCAGGATAACACAAGATTTAGCAGTTTCTACATTAAAGGATCAGAGGGCTTGGAAAATTATATTCCTGAGAGCAAAGCAGCTAAGATTGCAACCAAGAATCACCTACCTGACAAAACTGAGTATAATTCCCCGGGAGGGAAACAGATATCCCAATGAAATAGAGGATTTTCAATCATTCTTGATGAAAAGATCAGAGCCAAATAGAAAAGTTGACATTCAAATACAAGATTCAAGAGAAGCCTAAAAAGGGAAATAGGAAAGGGAAATTATAAGGGACTTAATAGGGTTAAAACTGTTTACATTCCTACACGGGAAGGTATACTTATAACTCATAAGAACTTTCTCATTTTTAGGGCAGTTAGAAGAAATAGAAACTGACAGAGGTTACAAGTGTGAGTTGAATATGAAGGGATGATATCTAAAAAAATAAAATTAAGGATTGAGAAAAAGGAATGTACTGGGAGACAGGGAAAGGGAGAGGTAGAATAAAGTTAATTATCTCACAGAAGAGGTAAGAAAAAGAGTTTTTACAGGGAAGATGGGAGAGGTGTGGGGGGGGACACTTGAACCTTACTCTCATAGGAATTGGCTCAAAGAAGGAATACCATACACACTCAGATGGGTGTGGAAATCTATCTTAGCTACAGGAAAGTAGGAGGGGAAAGGGATAATAGAAGGGGAGAGGTGATAGAAGGAGGGCAGATTAGGAGAGGTAGTAAAAAGGAAAACATTGTTGAGGAGGGACAGGATGAAAAGAGAGAATAGAAGAATCGGGGGAGAGAAACAAGATGGAGGGAAATGCAGTTAGCAATCATAATTATGAAAAAAATTTAAGCAAGTTTCTCTGGTAAAGGCCTCATTTCTCAAATATATTTTTAAAAACTGAGTCAAATTTATAAAAATAATAGCCATTCTGCAGTTGATAAATGATCAAGAAATATGAATAGGCAATTTTCAGATAAAGCAATCAAAACTATCTATAGCCATATTTTTTAAAGTGTTCTAAATCATTATTGATTGGAGAAATGAAAATTAAAACAATTCTGAGGTGCTACTTCACACCTATTAGATTGGCTAATAGGACAGAAAAGGAAAATAATAAATGTTGGAGGGGATGCAGAAAAATTGAGACATTAATGCACTGTTGGTGAAGTGTGAACTAATTCAACCATTCTGTGAAGCAATCTGGAATTATGCCCAAAGGGCTATAAAACCATACATACCTTTTACCAAGCAATACCACTGCTAAGTCTGTATCCCAAGAGAGATAAAAAAGGAAAGGGACCTATATGTACAAAAATATTTCTAGCAACTTTTTTTCTGGTGGCAAAGAATTAGAAATCGAGGGGATGCCCATCAATTGGGGAATGGCTGAGCAAGTTGTAGTGTATGATTGTGAAGGAGCACTATTGTACTATAAGAAATGATGGGCAAGATGCTCTCAGAAAAACTTGGAAAGACTTACATGAACTGATGCAAAGTGAAATAAGTAGAACCAGGAACATTGTACCCCGTAAGAGCAACATTGTAAGATGATCAGCTGTGAATGACTTAGATATTTTCAGCAGTACAACGATCCAAGACAACTCTGAAGGATTTAAGATGAAAATTGCTATCCAGCCCCAGAGAAAGAACTGATGGTGTCTGAATACAGATTGAAGCACATTTTTAAAATTTATTTTTCTTGACAGTTTTTTTGGTCTCTCTTTTCTTTTACAATATGACTAATATGGAAATATCTTTTGCATGACTACACATGTATAACCTTGCTTGCCTTCTCAATTAGAGGGATAGGGAGGGAGGAAGGGCAGAATTTTGAACTAAAATTTTTTAAAATGACTGTTTAAAATTGTTTTTTACATTTGGAGAAAAATAAAATACTAAATAAAAGAAAAGAGGGAGAAAAAAGAGTATCAGTTTGGTAGTTGTGTGGAGGATGGATTGGTGTGGCTCTTGGACCAGGGTGGTGGCTGTGTAAGTGCAGAAGGGGACAAACCTAAGAGATGTGAAAGAGGGACATTTGGCAAATGAATAAGGAATCAATGACACCGAGGCTACAAACTTGACCAGGATGTGGTTCCCTCCATAGAAAGAAAAGCTCAGAAGAGGGTTGAATTTGAAGGGAAAGCAAATGAGTTTGAGATGCCTATGGAACACCTAGTTTGAAACGTCTAATAGGTAAGGATGTGGGACCAGAGTTCAGGAGAGACTTGGCTAGATGTATCTGGTAGTCAATTGCATTAGGTGATGAGGTAATAGAATTTAGAGACTAGGGAGGGCCTAGGACAGCACTCATTTGATGCTGGTTAGGATTTTTCAATAATAACTTGTTTTATTAAGATTAATACATCTTGGGGTGGCTAGGAGGCACAGTGAATAGAGCACTGGCTCTGGAGTCAGAAGTACCTGAGTTCAAATCCAATCTCAGACACTTAACACTGACTAGCCATGTGACCTTGGGCAAGTCACTTAACCCCAATTGCCCTGTCCTCCCCCCTCCGAAAAGCAAAAAAAAAATTTAATACATCTTAAGATTTGTTTTTTAAGATGAATAAATTTTATTTTTAACAATATTGATAAAACACAAAGTATACTTCCTAATACAGGCAATTAGGTGGTGAAGTGGATAGAACACTGGGCCTGAAGTCAGGAAGCCTCATCTTCTTGAGTTCAAATCCGACCTCAGACAATTACTAGCTGGGCAAGTCACTAACCCTGTTTGCCTCAGTTTCCTCATCTGTAAAATGAGCTGGAGAAGGAAATGGCAAACCTCACTCCAGTATCTCTGCCAAGAGAACCCCAAATAGGGTCATGAAGAGTCAGATACAACCTCCTCTCTACTTCCTAAAAACCATTCAGCAAAACAACACAGAACTGCATTTGTTATTGATAGCATCTGATAAATCCTTGTGGTACTTACTTCCAGAGAGTTGTTTCACAGTCTCTTACTAGGTTTTGTACAAAAATACTCACTTAAAAAAGAAAAAAACCATTTCCAATGAATGTATTATCATTTTCAGGCAGAGAGGCCGGGTGATGTGGTAGAGAAAGCCTGACCCTGGGACCTGGAAGCCTTGGGATCTTGTCACTGATCTGTAGTCTCTTGGGTAAGGTCATTTCCCTGTGAAGGCCTCTGCTCAACTCATCTTTAAAATGAGGTTTATCTCCACAGTCCTCCAAGGTCCATTCCAGTTCTAAGATTCAATGATCCCATGACATTTCTCAGCCTAGGAAGGGAGGAGGTAAACTGGGCTTTCCCTCTCACTTTATAGCTGAGAGAGCAGAGGTAGCTAACTTGCCTGTTGGATGTTGGTGGTAAGGGCAGTTTCTGATCTAAGGAAGGTATCCTACCCCTCAGCCCTAGGGAGCTTAGCATCAATCAGTGCAAGGGACAAGACAGTGACATAAATTTCAGTGCCAGCTAATCATTAAGGGCTGCGGATAAACGGGTAATCAAGGAGAACTTCCAGAGTCTTCAAGATAAGAAGGCACTCAGCTTGGGGAAGACTGGTGTTGGGTTAGGCAGAGGCCTTGGGAGTGCTAGTCACAGGGCCATGAAGGGATCTGCCAGGAGGGGAGCTCCGGAGGGAGGTAAGACGGGCATCTCTGCTAATGTGAGCAGGACCCCATTGGGAATGGGAGTGAGGTCAGAGATAGAGGACAATGGTTTGAGAAGAGGACACATGGTATCTTGATCGGATTTCTTCGGCCAGCTGACCGAAGCGCTTGATATTACCTGGGAGTTCCCCCCTAGGCCTTGACAATGAGTGTGTTTATCACCTTGGAAGGCACAGAAATCCTGGTCCTGAAAAGATGTAATCAGTGCCGGAGAAATTTTAGGGCTGGGAGAAGCAAGGTTGGGGAGCCACCTGGTGGTGGTAAGAGGCAGGTGCCAGAGACAAATCTAGGATGGACAACAGAACTTGAGAATGGAAAGGGATCAATCAATAAAGGACATTTAGACCAAATGTCTCATTTTATAGATGAGGAAACCAAGGCCTAGAGGTTCAGTGACAGCTAACATCCTACTGGAATCAGTCCTGACCTGCTTCACCACAGCCTTCAGCCCCGATGTTGCTGAAACCCCGCCACGGACCTCAGACCAGATTCATCTTTGGAACTCACACCCTCGGAGGTGCCATCCTGATTGGGGAGAAACCACTTTGTCTGGCAGCCACCACGTTTCTCTCCATACAGCCTGCCATCGGCCCCGCCAAAGCACCCTTCCCCATCCCATCACCTCCTTTGGGAACAGTAATAAAATCAAGACCACTGATGCTTCTAAAAAAGTGTCACCTTCTGCAGCCCTATGACTTCTCCCTCTCTGAAACCCCCGGAGCCACCACACCCCTTTATATGTGATCTCCCTCCTGTGGGAGTGTAAGCTGATTGAGGGCAGGAACCCACTTGCTTCTTCATTTGTACCCCTAGTGCTTAGCACAGTGCCTGGCATGTAGAAAGCCCTTAATAAAATACTCTTCATTTTTTCATTCACTCCTCCTCTGGGTGAGTTGCTGCCCTCGACCTCCATTTGAGGAAGTACCCAAGTCAATGCCATGCTCGCTTCTGCCCTGGCTCAGCCTCTGACTCCCTAGACTTTTCCACTTACTTTCACCTTCCTTCTCCTGCCTTTTCAGACCCCTCCTATGTGGTATCTTCTCCCATTTAGAGAGGAAGCAGCTGGAGGGCAGGAACTGTCTTTCTTTTTGCTTGTATTTGTATTCTCATTGCTTAGAACTGTATCGGGCACATAAGTAAGTACTAATAATAAAAATATATCTCTCTTATATTTCTTATCAGGGCTCTATGGTTTTCAAAGGCCTTTCCTATCCATTAATCTACCATGGATCCACAAAGATTTGCTGTGTGACATTTGCTGGAGTCCACAGGACCTCATTGCCTTTGGCATTAGCCTGAGGTAGGGGCCCACGGGGTGTTCTAGGATGACCAGCACCTCTGGTGTGAGGACTTGCCAAGCCCTGGTCAGAGCTGCGCATCCACTTTGGGGTCCACCTTTCCCCCAACGCTCATGCACCAGGAGGCTGTTGCATGTGCAGTGGCCACACCTCCGCAGACTGGCTAAACCAGGGTGAGGGTAACTGAGAGGCCTCAAACCCATCGGTGAGCTAAGGGAATGTCTACCCAAGCATGTGAAGAATTCCCCCAGCAGAATGGGCGGATATGAACAATTTGTTCTGACAGCCATGAAGTCGGCCAAAGCAGAGGCTGCAGAGGGCTTGGAGCCTGGTCAGACGTCAAAGACGCCAAGGTCTTCCACTGCGTCCTGGGCCATGGACAGACTTTGACCTTGCACTGGACTTGAATGACTCTGGAAGACAAAGTGAGGCTGAGGACTTCACTTAAATCCAAGTCATGTCCAAGTCAAGACTGCACCCCATGATGTCTCTGGTCCTCTGACAATGCAGGACAAACAAACAGCAACAACAGACTGGGGGAGGGCCTGAGCAAGAATTAGGATGCCCATTCCACAAAAGAGGAAGCCACAGCTTAGAAAGAGGAGGCATCAGTAGCAGACCCAGGGCTCAAAGCTGGACCCGCACTCATTTCCCACATCAGGGTGTGCAAATGAGCCTCTCCAAGCTAGCAGGGCCCGAAGTCGGGCTCTCTGCTAGGGAGGACACAGCTCCTAGTGCTCTGTGAACAGGCTTCCTCCCCTGGGTGGGGGCAGGGAGCCAGGATAAAGCCAGGAAGCAGGTGAGAGGATTTAGGGCCAAAAGGGCAAACGTCTGCCTCCACCTCCATGTGCTGCCAGGGAAGAGCCTGGGCAGGATAGTTGGTGGACTCACTGCTCCAGAGGACTGACTATGAGCATGAGGGACAAGAGAGACACCTGATAAACCCGGTCCAAATGTGGCAGAGTTCGGGGCTGGGTCAGGCAAGTGGCCCGAGTTCCATACTCAGAGGCTCCACCATCGCTCTTGCCTCTCAAAGCAAGAAAAGCATCCCTGCCCCTTCCTCCCAGGAGCAATGCCACCGGGCATGGTGAGGTGAGCCCTTGATCTGGAGCTGAAAGATATGGGCGGGCATCGGAGGTAAACTGCCTTATTACCTGCGTGACTGTGGCAAAGTCACTTCCCTCTTCCCTCAGCTCTAAAGTGAGGGGTTAGACTAGATCTGCTCTAAGGTTCCTTTCCGTTTTAATTCCACGATCTTAGGAGGTGATGTGGGAAACATTTTGGTATGGTAAAAAGTAGCTCAACCCGATCAAAAAATCCAGTGTCAGAGCTGAAAGAGCCTGTAAAAACACAGTGAGGCCCAGAGAGGAGACATCTCCTGGCTTCCACACCAAGACCTCCCTTGTAACTTCAGTCACGCCACCTTGCCTAGAATAAATTTCCCAGTCTAGAAAGTGGAGAACTCCTGGCTACCCACCCTACTGGTCAGAGGTGTCATAAGAATCAAATACATCCTTCTGGTAGGTCATGATCTCATTGAGGAATTTTTCCAAGGCAATGCCCCAAGTTCTTAGGGCCTCACTCTCTGGGGGCCAGCTGGTTGTCAGAGCCTTGGAACTGGGGATTCAGATATGATTTAGGAAGCTAAAGAGGGAAGTAACCCATTAATCACCGTCCTCAGTCTTCTCTGAGCCAGAGATAAGATGGGTGTGTTAGGAGCAAAAATAAACAGAGAGGACTGGGGTTAAGGATCCAGCTTCCCTGGGAAGCCCTCAGACTGCTCTGCTGGGATGTGCCCAGGACCCGGGCCTATTCTTCATTACCCTTGGGGTCTTCACTCCTGACCTTCACCTTCTGCTTGGCTTCCTGTTTAGCCTTTACTGGAACCAAAAAAAAAAAACAAACCTCAGGGAGGACCAAGGGAAAAGAAGAGTGGGTTTGAAGGGGATGCAGGAAAATGGAAAGCAAAGGGAGAAAGTGAGGGAAGCCGCCCACCTCCAGCAATGCTGATGGGATCCTTCGTGAGCAGGACAGGACTGGAAGAGACAGGGCAGGGCAGCAGGAAGAACAGGGGGGCTGGGGAGTTAAGGACCCAGGGTCGAAGCTCAGCTCCTTACTCCCTGAATGAGTCTGGGTCTGTCGCCTCACAGAATCTCAGAACTGAAACAGGCCTCAGAGCCAATCGATGAACAAATACAAGAAGTGCCTGCTGGGTTCCAGGGATCGTGCTGGCGATACGAAGAGAAAATCTTAATAGTCCTTGCCTCCCGAGGAGATCACATTCCACAACAGCTGGGACTGTGGAGTGCTTTAAGGGCTACAAAGAGATTTGCAAATATTATCCCATCCAACCCTAATGACAACTCTAGAAGGCGGGTGCCCTACAATCCCCATTTTACAGATAAGAAAACTGAGGCCCTGTGCCCACCACTGAATGCAATAATTCTTTAGAGGCAGTTAGGTGGCGAAATAGAGCACTGGGGCCTATCAGAAAGACCTGAGTTCAAATTCTGCCTCAGACACTTATTGCTGTGTGACCCTGGGCAAGTCATCTGGCCTCGGCTTGCCTCAGTTCCCTCCTCTGTAAAGTGGAGATCATGACGGCACACATCTCCCCAGGCTGTTTTGAGAATCCGATGAGACACCATTTGTAAAAGGCACTCAGCACTGTGCCTCACACAAAGTAGGCACTGTATAAATGACTCTTCCTTTCCATTTCCCTTCCCCTTTGCCATCTGATGAGGGCAGAGTGCCAGGGGACCTCTCCTGACTCCTTTATTCTGGATGCCCTGCCTCTCCTGATAATAGCCTAAGATGGCAGTAGTCTTAGGGGCTGTCATCTTCCCTGGACTGGGGTTTCCTCATCTATAAGATGAGGGGGTCCAGTCAGGCAACCTGGGATTTGTGGGTGTCAGAGTCAAGAGGGACTTTGGACAGGACACAACGTGTCAGAGCTGCAAGGGGCTGGGGAGACAGACAAGTCCAACTCCTTGCTTTTATAGGTGGGGCAGCTGAGGCCCAGAGAAGGGGAGATACTTGACCACAGTCACCCAGCAGACCCAGAACCTTGGACTTCCAAGCCCTGTGGCTGCCTCTGGGGCCTGGGGAGGGAGGCTGTACCCCAGCATGGATATTTGCCAAGCTTGCCCACGTAAGACCCAGCTTTACTCTTGTGATGACAGGAGGGTGGGAGATGGGAAATGAGGAGATACGGCTCTTAGGGCTGGTGAAGGATGCCAGATAAGGAGGAATTGGGGAAGATGGGACAGACCTTTGTCTAAAGTTCCCATGGGCAGGAAGAAGCAATTGCTGGAGCCTTTGTTAGAAGGTAAGGAGGCTAAGCCTAAAACCACCTCCAGGCTCCGGGAAGAAAGATGGGGAATTCCAGATTCTTGGCTGAAAAACCTTGACATAGGCAGATTATCAGTAAGCCTGGGCCTTATCATCTTTCCCAAACCCTGCTTCCCACACAAGTCCCTGAAGCCTTCCAGTAAGTGGAAGAGAAACTTCCAGGTGTCTCTGTGTCCTCCTGGTGACAAGGGAGCCCTAATGTCTCCTTCCTCCATGCTGAAGGCTACAAAACAATCTCTGGCTTTGGTCTCCAGTCTCCAAGGAGAGCTGTGACCAGGACCAAGGCTGCTCATATAGCCCTTTTGGGCTGAAGGCTAATGGGAATTTTACTTTGAAGGGGCAGCCATGCTGGAGACAGAGAGGGGGAAAAGTCACCCCACTTTGAGCAAAGACACCCCAAAACTGTGCCACCCCCATCATAGGATCATAGGGACTTCAGAGGGCCAACGACTTTAACACTCCCATTTAACAGATGAGAAAACTGGGACCCAGGGAGTGAAGGGCCTTGAGCACACAGGGAGTAAGCATCCAAGCAGGACATGAACCCAGACTATAGATCCAAAGCTTTTCCCATGCACCCAATGCTGCTCCACAGCCCGTGATGAAAGGGGGAGAGGAAGGATCTTTAGCAATGCCTCTGGGAGGCCACTCTTGGAAGGAACACTCTGAGACCCTCTTACCTAGACTGGGGCAGAGCCCTGCCCCTGGTATCAGCCTTACATGGGGACGGAGTATGGATGGTTGTGGGGAGTTCTTTACCACTGCTGGAAAGACCCCACACACACCTCTCCACCACCATGAGGGGGCTCAGGAGACTTCTCTTCAGAGCAAGCTGTATCTTTTTGAACTGGTATCTCTAGAGCCCAGGCTTCCCAAGATGCTCCCTGCAGCCAACCTATCCAACCCCCCGCCCCCCATTTGGAGCTAGGCCATCCCTTTAGTCCCTTCCCTAACTTAGTGCATCAGCTCCCCCAGGGTCCCATCTGTTCTCCCCAGGACTCAGCAGAGTCCCACCTTGGGCAGAGAGAAATCCCCGCCACTGGAAAGCTTCCAGGGGCTAATGAAGAAGGAGGAGGCGGGGTCAGACTGACTACTTAAGAGGGGTCTCCAGAAGGGGCTCAGAGAGAGACAGGAAAGGGGAGCCTCAGCTGCTGTAGGGTGGCTGCGTCAGAGGGCGAGAGCTATGAAGGAAGACGCCCTCCCTCTCCCCCTCGACCTCCTCTTCCTCTTCCTCCTCTTCCTCTTCCAAGGCCAGGGTAGTTGGGGTAAGTTCCCTGTCTTCTGACCCATTGAGTGATGTTGTCCCCAGAGTGCTGGTACCGCCTTTATCTCTGATCGGCCTTGTGGCCCTCAGCAAGTCACCAGGGAGTAGGGGAAAGGAGGTAAGTAGGAGACCCGAGTTCTGTTCTGCTCCTTCCTGACCTTAGGCCAGTTACTTAACCTCTCCCATACTTGGCTTCCTCATCTAGACTGATCTCTATGGCCCCAGCAAGTTCCTGAGCCTATGATCCTAACTCATACCCCCTCTCTGGGCCTCAGTTTCTCTATCTGAAAAATTAGGGTTTAGATACACAGGGCATTTTTATTTGCTCCCTCGTTCATTTGTTCATTTATCTCCAAGGTCTCTCCCAACTCAGACATTCCATACTTTGGGTTCTAAGGTCCCTCCCAGTTCTTATAGACTATGTTCCCAGCCAGCCCGGCTCTGATCTTCAAACATTCTTTCTAGCTCTGACATTCCATGTTCTAAAGCCCCTTGAAGCTACAGAACTCTGTGGGTTGGATCCATGATTTGTGTCTGGGGGCCCTGGGGTTACAGAGTTGGGGTACAGATCAGGATCTCCGATCCCACCAAATGATGGTGGAAGGAGTGAAGGGGATGGGGGAGGCAATCAAGTTAACCACCCAACCGTAGGGCCACAGATGAATGGGAACTCCCTCATTTTACAGAGGAGGAAATTGGCTCAGTGAGAAGTGATTTGTGCAAGGTCCCAGTTAGTTGGCATCCACTGCGCCTTGATGTCCCTGGGAATGTGTGTGTGATGTCAATGGTAAAAGCAATTTGACATCAAGGGGTCTGGGGGTTAAATCCTGACTCTTTGACCTGGTGAAAACCACTTTCCTTCTCTGGCCTTGAGTTTCCACATCTGGAAAATTAACATCTCCAGTCTCTTCGGGCTCTAAGTCCAATGTGTTAGCTGATGCTAAGCCCTGAGCCCAGCTCCCTGCCCGCCCCAGAGCCCCTCCTCTTCTACCTGTTCTCCTTAGGGGAGCCTGGGAAGGCAGAGAACCCTTTGCGAGTGGAGCCGAAGCAGCCAGTGGTCCAAGTGGGAGGTTCCATTCAGCTCCGATGCTCTCTGGCCTGCCCTCAGAAGGAAGCCACAGTACAATGGAAGGGGCTGGATACCAGCCTGGGTCACGTCTCTTCAGTACCAGGCCTCAGCGTCCTCACCATCCCCGAGGCCACATTCTCTATGGACGGGATCAAGGTGTGTACCAGCACATGCCAAGGCAGGACCTACCAGAACAAAGTCAACCTGCTGGTATACGGTAAGTCCCATCCTGGCAAGAAAGCTGGGCAGGCACAAGGGCCCCTGGCAGGAAACAGAGCCAGCAGGGCCCCAGCTCTGCCCCAGCTACCCAGAGCTGACCCTTGGCCAATCCCACCTCCTCTCTGCAGTTTAGCTTTCCCCACTAAAGAATGGGCAGGGTAATCGAGCCTATTGGGAGTACTGGATCCAATAAGCAATGAGGAAGTTGCATGAACATAAGGGTTAATTGATTACTGCTAATGACCCAGGCTGAGCAGAGACAGGAGACCTGGCTCTGATCCCAACTCACTGTGTGGGGGCCGAGCTTGGGGCGGGCCCCTTCCCTTTTATGTGCCTCAGTTTCCGTATTTGTAAAATGAGAAAGTTAAGGCTAGTTAATTTATTATGACCTTTCCAACTCTAAGATAGACAGAAATTGAGAGAAAAGAAGCCAAAGAGAAACAGACAGAAAAGCAGAGATTAAAAGGAGGGACAAGAAGCCCCTAGGTGTCACCATAGTGCACAGAGCACCAGCCCTGGAGTCGGGAGGACCCGAGTTCAAATAAGACCTCAGACACTTACTAGCTGTGTGACCCTGGACAGGTCACTTAACCCTGATTGCCCCCCCCCCAAAAGTGACAAGGGGCAGCTAGAGACACAAATAGCTAGAATCCAGGACCATTCCTCATCAACCTCACTGACTTTTTCAGCTTTTCCTGACAAACTGGAAGTGTCCCCAAGCACCCTGGTCCCTGGGCAAGGTGCCACCCTGGTCTGCTCAGCCCGAGAGGTCTTCCCTTATGACAGTCTGACCTTCACCTGGTACCGGGGCGATGAGAAGCTGGGAGGACTGCAGTCCTTGGACGGGGAGATGGGACTTGAGCAGGAGGCAGAGACCGGGGAGGAGCTGGAGGTATACTGGGTCACTGAACGCTGGGCCCTGCCGGCGAAGCTTGTGACCCTGGGACCCGAGTTCCGCTGCCTGGTAGAGATGAAGCTGGAGCAGCAGGTTTTCAACCATAGCCGGGCCATAGCTGGTGAGTCCTCCACTCAACTCCCGGCCAGCCCAGGCCCTTTGGACTCAACCCCCTCCTCCAGGCCCACCTGGAAGCATTCGCCTTCCTCCCAAATTCTGGGCACTCATAACATTTGCCTGACCTGGTTTGAGACCCTTAGGGAGGGACAATGTCTCCTTCCTTCCTCTGGAAAAGGATCTCTTCCTTCCCTCCAGCAGACCCATGCCCCATTTCTCTTAGTGGGGGGATGGGGAGGAAGCAGCCACTCATTAGGTTGGGGGAAGGGTACTGAAGAACAGCCTTCTTCCTCAAAGCAGTAAAAATACCCCCCTTTCTTTTCCCAGTCATTTCCAGGATGACATCCCCAGAACCAAGCACCCCTCTGCCAACAAAGACCACTGCGGGGCTGGCTCTGCCCGCCTCAGAAGCCTCTGCAGTACCAGGTTACAGTCCCAGCGTCCCTGACACCACAGCCCTCCCCCTAACTTTGGGCCCTGGGTCTTCACTATCCCCTGCCTCAAAACCCAGCTCTACTTATCCTTGCCTCCCCAAGATCTTCCCATCCTGGGAGCCAGGAGACAATGGGGGGGCCCTGAAGTTAATATGCCAGGCAGACTGTGAGCCTGGGGCATCGGTGCACTGGATTCAGGCCCCAGGCAGGCTGGCAGACTACCAGAGACAGGAGGCTGGGACTCAAGCCACCCTAATCCTACTGCATCCAGGGCCCCACAACAGGGGACTGTACCAGTGCCAACTTGAACCTGGGGGCCAAAAGGACAGTTATTACCTGGACACGTCCATCTGTGAGTCCTTGTGGGATGTCAGGGCAAGGCCTGTGGGGAGGGAGGGACAGTGACAGGGGAGAGGGAGCAGAGCTTGGGCAGGCTGAGAGGTTCATCCCTCATGGAACCCCATTTCCTTTCCCAGGGTCTGATAGGGAAAAAATAGACAACTCAGCAACCCTATGGACAGGTGGCTGCATGCTGGGGCTGATCCTCTTGACCTTCGTATCTTACCGCCTGTGGAAATGGCTCAGGGCTAAGGACTCTGCCAGTCCCCAAAACTGCGCCCAGATGTGAAAGCACACTCTTGCCACAGCCCCAGTTAAATACAAAGCTCTGGATCTTTGCCAGCTTCCAAGGCTGGAGAGTGGGATCCTTGGTTTCTGCATGGCCCAGTATAAGAAGTGGGGAGGCTATCCCCCATCCTGAACCCCGGGAATGAGGCGACCCTGCACCTCCCCTGGGTCTGCCAAATGGACACAGGGAAAACCAACTGCCTGCCCCCAAAGGACCCAGGAAACTGGCTCCAGCAGCTTTTCCTGTGGCTACACAGAAGAGGCTGGGTAAAGGCAGTTTGGGGAGGTCTCCTCTCAACTGGGTCACATCAGATGGCTCTTCTCTGGGCCAGGGGGGAGGATGGAGGCAGGGAGGCTATCCTGATCACCCCAAGGATCTGACTAATAAAGAACTCATCTGTGTGTGGAGCTGCTGCTTGTGCTCAGTGAGAGTCAGACAGCTCAGACTGTCAGAGCCGGGAGGGGAATTAAAAGAAAGACAGCCAGGAGTGACTGGGCCCTTAGAGATCACTAATCCACATTTAATACAGAGGCAGAAGTAAGAGGACCACGGTTCAAATCCTATCTCTGATACTTATTAACCCTGTGACATGGGTAAGTCATTGGACCTAGATGGAGCGGTCGATAAAGCGCCAGGCCTGGAGTCAGGAAGACCTGAGTTCAAATGTGACCTCAGACAACTACGGGCTGTGTGACCCTGGGCAAGTCACTTAACTTTGGTCTGCCTCAGTTTCCTCAGCTGCAAAATAGGGATAATAGTAGCATCTACCTCCAAGTGTTATTGTGAGGCTCAGATGGTCTTTGTAAAATGCTTGGCATACTGCCTACACCTCATAAATCCTTGCTTCCTTCCTTCCTTTGGCCTCATTTTCCTCAATTGTATTGAGGAAAGGACCATCAAAAGGATGAGGACCCCTCTAGCTCTAGATCCAGGATCCCACAAGTCCCTATATAAATGCAGCAAGTTGTCTCTTGAGTGCTCGCCGTGTGCTTGGCACTGAACAGAACCAACTCCCTGAATCCCAGCCCACAGGGAGCTAACGTTCCAAGGCTGAGGGGAGCACGGGGACACGGGGACACGGCTTAAATACAAACTAACGGGGGTGGGAGCGGGGCAGGGAGGACCAGCAGTTCTCTGGATCCACAGAACCCTCCCACTGGGCCTCACCAAGACTGGGAAGGGAGTGAGGGGCTCCTTGGCACAGAGGTGAGGAAGGACTGCTGCAGCCTCCCCTCCTCAAATGTCTCCCCACTATAATCCAGCCTCCACAGTGACTAACGTGATTTTCCTGGTACACAAGCAGAGCATCTGAAAGCCCTGAAGCACGGTGGGGACGTGGCCCAATATGCTCTTGGGGAAGGGGGCCTGGGAGGCCTTGGAGAAGAGGTTTGGAGCAGGGAAAGCCTGGAGGTGGGGAGATTGATAAGGAAGTGACTAAAGAAGTCCAAGTGAGAGGTAGTACTAAGCGTCTCCACTAGGGCCACAGCCCTGTGAAGGAGATAAATGGACAAAATCTGACCAGTGATTGGATGGGGCAGCTAAGGAGAAGGAACTGGCAAGGACAGCTCTGAGGTCTCAAGCCCGGTGAAAAGGGTTTGGACAAGGAGAGTCTGGCCACAGGTGGAGAAGTCTAGCCCATGAAAGGTAGAGGGGAGATCACAGGGCTAGAGGCCTGGGGGACCTGAGGGGGTCAGAGAACACCAGCTGGGAGGAGGAAAGGACACAGTGAGGGGGACAGGTCTGGAGTCCAGTGGAGCTGGGCCTTCATACGGACTTCACATTGGAGTATCTCCTTTCCTCCTTCTCTTTGCTCAAACCCAGTTAAACCCAGGAATAGCAGAAGGGCCAGGAAGAAAGTCTAAATTACCCAAAGATGAGGAAACAGGCCCAGGGGGAGAGTCTGCTGAGATATAAGCTCAGCATCAGAAACTACCACTGTGAGCTGGGGAAGATTCAGTCTCAAAGCAAAGGGAGGGCTTCTCATTAGTGGGATTTTTTTTAAACCAAATGTTTATTGATATCTTTTTTTACATTTCCTACCTTTGCCAATGTATCCCAACCGACCATCTCTGCCTGGAGGGCCATCCTTTATAATAAAGAATTAAAATTGAGGAATAATTATAATAGCTCAACAAAACTAACCAGTATTCCCCCAGAAGTCTGGAGTTCCATGCAGCACTCCCCTCCATGCTCCTCCACCTCAGCAAAATGTGAAGGGCAGCTGTCTTCTCACAGCTCTTCTTGGAGGCCAAGCCCAGGCATTATCATTTCAGTGATGACAGTACACGAGGCAAGGAGCTGTAGCCACCACTTTGACACACAAGGTAGCATATGTTATCACGAGATACTTCCAAAGGAACAGGCTGGCTGGGGAAAGCCCTGGGCTAGAAAGAGAAAATACAGTAGACCTGGAGCTGGTCCAGGCCCTTCTTTTGGGGAGCATGTACCCATAGGCAAGACCATTTCTCCTAAAAATGAGTGTCAGATTGAATGACCAAGGCTGAGGGGAGCACGGGGACACGGGTACACGGCTTAAATACAAACTAACTGGGGTGGGAGCGGGGCAGGGAGGACCAGCAGTTCTCTGGATCCACAGAACCCTCCCACTGGGCCTCACCAAGACTGGGAAGGGAGTGAGGGGCTCCTTGGCACAGAGGTGAGGAAGGACTGCTGCAGCCTCTCCTCCTCAAATGTCTCCCCACTGTAATCCAGCCTCCACAGTGACTAACGTGATTTTCCTGGTACACAAGCAAAGCGTCTGAAAGCCCTGAAGCACGGTGGGGACGTGGCCCAATATGCTCTTGGGGAAGGGGGCCTGGGAGGCCTTGGAGAAGAGGTTTGGAGCAGGGAGAGCTCCTGGTCAATGGGAAAGTAGGAGCAGAGACATTCCCCTACTCACTTCTCCTAGAGTAGTCTAAAATCACTTCCTCCAATTTATTGGGAGAAGAAGAAAGGGAGCGATAGATTAGGATAAATTATCTCATATAAAAGAGGCAAGAGAAAACTGTTACAAAGGAGGGGAAGAGCAGGAAGGTGAAAGGGAATGGGACAACTCGTTGAATTTGGCCTAAGGAGGGAATAACATACACACTCAATTGGGTATCTTACACTACAGGAAAATAGGGGGTAGGGGATAAGAGGGGGGAAGATAGAAGGGAGGGCAGATTGGGGGAGGGGGTAGTTAGAAACAAACATTTTTGAAAAGGGACAGGGTCAAAACAGAAAATAGAGTAAGTGGGGGGTGGGATAGGATGGAGGAAAATATAGTTAGTCTTTCACAATATAATTACTATGGAAATGATTTGGGTAACTACACATGTACAATCTATATTGAACTGCTTATCTTCCCAGTGGAGGTGAGTGAGGAGGGAGGAAGGGAAACGAATATGGAACTCAAAAGTTTTAAAAACAAATATTTAAAAATGTGTTTTTTACATTCAAGTGGGAAATAAGATATACAGGTACTGGGGTACAGAAACCCATCTTGCCCTACTAGAAAGTTAGGGGGGTGAAGGGGGAGGATATAAGAGAGAACAGATTGGGGGAAGGGGTATTCAGTAGGCTTGCTATTTTGGGGTGGGGGGTAGGGGAAAGATGGGGAGGGAAAAAATTGTAACTCAAAATCTTGTGGAAATGAATGTTGAAAACTAAAAATAAATAAATTTTAAAAAATAAATAAAAATTTTAAAAAATTAAATCACTTTCTCTACTCCCCACACACACCCGTGACCTGAGGAGGAAGCATAATTCCCACTGGCCATAATCATCCATGTCAAAAATGGCAATAAGTTCCTCAGCGTAACGTGAAAAAACTTGAGTTAATTTCCTGAACTACTGGCTGCTCTTTGTGAGTTTCCCAAAATGCTAAAAGTAGAGTCTCCATTCTGAGTAGGAGACCATACCCTGGCCCTGAGGAAGCCCTCATTACTAGGTGAGCTAGGTCTGTTCTTAGTGCCCAAGAGGGTGACATCCACTGTTGTCAGAAATGCACCGGTCTGAGGGGCAGATGGCAGAAATCCCCCCTGCCCACCCACCAACAGTGTCACCTTAACAGGATGTCCCTCCAGTCCAGAAATGAATACCTGGGGAACTGAGATGAGAGTCCGTCACCGTCTCATGCCCTAACGTCTAAACCACATTCTCAGAGTCTGGAAATGGATCCCCAACAGAGTGTCCTCCCATTCCAAACTGAAATGGACCAGAAACCAAGCCCGGGAAGAATCGACGATTTCATGCCAGTAACTACTAAGTGGCCAGGTATGGGGCTAAGTGCTGGCAGAGGAACAGAACAGGCCTTGTTCTGATGGAGCTCTCAGTCTATGGAGCAGATAACTTGGAAACGCTAATGTACAAACAAGGCACTGGAAACACCAACGAAGGGAACAGGCTTCCTACAGGAGGTGGGATTTTAACTGGAGACTGAAGGAAGCCAGGAGGCAGAGATGAGGGGGCAGCAGTGCGGGCACGGAAGATGACAAATGACATGCCCAGGAACAGTAAGAGGCCAGTGTATGTGCCGGAGGCACAGGGTTGGGGGTGGGGCATGCTAAGAAAACTGGAAAGGCCTTTCAACACCAAACAGGCTTTTATACTGGATCCTGGAGATGACAGAGAGCCACTGGAGTTTACAGAGTGTGGGGGCACTGGGGTGGGAGGGGCCCTTGGTCAGAACTTTACTTAGGAAGATCATTTTGGCAGGGGAGTAGAGGATAAACTGAGGCAGGAAGTCAGCTGGCTATGGCAAGAGTCCAGGCATGAGGTGATGAGTTTGCTCTAGAGTGGTGGTGATGTCAGGAGAGAAGGGGGCATATATGGGAAATGTTACATAGGTAAAATCAACAGCACTTGACAATTAGATTAGGGGGTGGGGGATAAGAGACAATGGTGAGTCCAGCGATGACATGTGGGTTCAAGCCTGGGTGAATAAAGACAGTGGGACCCTGAACAGTCATGGGGCAGTTAGGAAGAGGGGAAGGTCTGGAGGGAAAGAGAATGAATTAAGTTTTGGACATGTTGAGTTTAAGGTGCCTTAATATAGATAGCTCAAGATAACCAAAAGGGAGCTGGAGATTCAAGACTGGGGATCCGCAAGAGAGGTTAGAGACAGATACACAGACTTGAGAATCATCGGCACAGAGGATAATTGAATCCACAGTAGCTGATAAAGTCACCAAGTGAAACAGTATAGAGGGAGAAGAGAAGAGGGCCCAGGACAAAACCCTGTGGAACACCCACAGAGGGTGTGACCTGGATAAAGATCCAGCAAAAAAAGTCTGAGGAGCAGTCAGATTGGTAGGAGAACCAGGAAGGAGCAGGGTCACAAAAACCTAAAGGGAAGAGGGTGATGGACAGTACCTAAGGCTGCAGAGAAGTCAGGAAGCTTAAGGATTGAGAAAAAGTCATGTGATTTGGCAACTAAGAGACCTTCAGTAACTTAGTTGAGAGCAGTTTCGGCTGAATGATGAAGTCAAAAGTCAGACATAAAGAGTCAGGAAAAGAATGAGAGGAAAAGAGGTGGAGGCGTCTATTCTATAGATGTCCTTTTTAAGGAGTCTGGCCACAAAAGGGAGGAGAGATACAGAGTGACAGCCTTTTGGGATGGATGGATCAAGTGAGGGGTTTTTCAGGACAGAGGCCTTGTAGGCAGTAGGGAAACAACCAGTAGAGGAAGGGAGGATGAAAATAAGCGAGAAAGTGGAGATGACAGGCAGGGCAATCTGCTCAAGGAGACTAGCCGGAATGGGTTACTTGTTCCCGATAGAAGCATAGCTCTAGGTAATGACTGGTGGCTTTCCCAGACTCCCACTCCATCTAGGACTGATTCCAGCCAAGATTCACTTTTCTCCTTGACCATCTCACTAGTCCAGGCCATCACCACCCTTGTAACTTTCCAAATAAAGATGTCCTTTCCTGACCCCCACTCCCTACCATGGCATGTCAGCTCCTCCTCACAGCAGACTGCCTTTGAATCTGTACTTGTATTCTCAGTGCTTGGCACACAGTAAGCACTCACTGCTTTTTCATCCATTCAGAGCCTCATACCTAGCATTTGCTAAGAAGTTGCCTAAAAGTTTTCTTCAGTATTTGCTGTGTGTCTCTTTTCTAATACTCTAGACCAGGGTGTCTCCCTCAGACTTGGGGCTCCACAAGGGCAAGGGCTGTCTCTTCCCTCATAAATGGGGCTTTCACAAGGCAGACACCAAGTCCACCCCACATACCAGAGGCTTCCTGGGGAAAAGGGCTCTTTCCCTCCCACCTCGAATCTAGGGCAGGGGCTATGACATCTGCAAAAATGTGTCTCCATAAACACAGAGGCTGCCTCTCAGTTACACCTAAGGCTCTCTGAAGCAGAGACCACGTCTAGCTCCTGGAATTGACACTCCCATTAAGCAAAAAAAAAAAAAAAAAAGGTCGTCTGGACCTCGGGGAGGGGACACAGACACAAATACTACAGGTATTTGGGTTCTGTCGTCCAGAACAGAGTCGTGTTCCAGTCTCAGACAGGTGGGAAGCTGAGCAGATTTTAACAATAATAATAATAATAAACAAAAACCAGCCTTCCAGGCCGGTTTCCAAGCTGGGTGTCAGAAGTCGGAGGCACAGCCAGAGAAGCCCGCGTCTCTGGCAACCAGGAGCAGTCGTTGCTAAGGGGAGGGCCCTCCGCCCACACTCAAGATGGCGTGCCAACAGCGTCATACCAGGAACAGCTTTCCCCAGCAAGCCTATAGGGAGGCCAGTCTAGTGTCTGGCAAAGGTCATCCTGGGGGCCTGAGCCCATAGTCTCCGCCTCACTGGAGAGGATTTAGGTTGGAGGCAGCGTCTCTTCACTGACACCAAGGCTCTCTGTAACCCACCTTTGCACCCAAAGCGCTGGCGACGACGATGCCGCCAGCAGCCAACGTGGCTGGCACACCGCTTCCTGCACCGCCCCGTGCCAAGATGGTGGCGCTTCCGGCCCCTGGTCGGCCCGCAGGCAAGATGGCGGAGAAGCGGCGGCCCACGGCGCCGGTGGCGGGGGCTTCAGAGGCTCGGCGGGCGAGCCCAGCACGGGGCCTGGTTACCGAAAGCGAGGAGGAGTTCCTGCGGCAGGCCGGGGTGACGGCCATGCTCCGCGCAGCGCTGCTCAAGGTGCTGGAGGCGCGACCCGACGAGCCGCTCCCCTTCCTGGCGCACTACTTCGACAACCTGGGCCTGCGCTCGCCAGCCAACGGCGGTGCTGGGGAGCCCCCGGGCCTGCTTCTCCTGCAGCAGCAGCGCATCGGCCGCGCCCTGTGGCACCTGCGCCTGGCTCACCACTCCCAGAGGTGCGGGGGTCGGGCCGGGCGGGTAAACCGACCCACGGACCCACCGAGCGGCTGGGCCGCAGCCTTCGTAGACTACAAGTCCCAGCGTCCTTCATGCGTCACGGGGCATGCTGGGAATAGTAGTCTCCGACATAGACATACACACCCCTTTCTTTCCCCCCTCCCCCTTTGGGTGTGGGCGGCGCGCTGCATGTTGGGCCTTGTAGTCTTTCCCTGCCAAGACGTGGAGACCGACCAGACTTCTATGAAACTAATCCCAGCCCTTAGACTCCCAGGCGAAGCTTAGAACCTAGGACGTAGGATGTCAGAGTTGGGAGGGACCTTGAAGGTCTCAGTCTAAGCCTTTCATTTTACGTGGGAGGCCCAGAGATGGTCTCACGTTACCGAACAGCCCCAGAAAAAGGACCTTTGAGGTTGGGTAGTGAGTGTGGAAGGTGGGGGAAGGGAATCCCGGGGACAGCATCCCAGGGTTCTAGCCTCAGCTCTAGTCTGAGCAATGCATTTCACCACTCCAGGACTCAGTTTTCTCCTTTGTATAATAGGGATAATTAGATTTTCCCTGCCACTGATAAAACACTAGTGACTTAAATGCCAGGGGTCTTCCCTGGGCCCTAGTTTCTCCATCTGTAAAATCATAGATTTGGACCAGAAGAGGACCTTACAGATAATCTAATCCAATCCTCTCATTTTCTAGATTTTACAAATCCAGGCCTAGAGAATTTGAGTGACACATACAAGGTCACACAAGTAGCAGTAGGTGGCAGAGCCTGGTTTAAAACCCAGGTTCCTCTCTGCCTTTGGAACCAGCCTGCCTTCCACTCCCATGATGCTTTATGAGTCATTAGATGTTAGGGTCTCCACTCCCTACTTATCTTACAATTCTATCTTTTTTCTTGATTCCCACAACGAACTGCCACACAGCCACTTTAGTACTGGAATGAAAAGCCAGGCCTCCTGACTCCATCCTCCCAGCTTGCATTGGCCCTTTTTCAGCTCTGAATGAACAGACTGTTAACCCCAGGCCTCTTGTTTCTAAGAATGGTTTGCCTCTAAAATGCCAGGAGTGTAATTTTGCACTCAGGAGGGAACCATATACATACCCCAGTTTTTATTATTACCCTTTATTGTTTTAAGATCCAATCATCATTGTTTTGTATTCTGGAACATCTTTATACCCTTACCTCATTCATCTTCCCAATAATCTAGCAGATGACAAATCCCTTTAAGCTGACTTTACACAGAAACAAAGCCTGGGTAGGAGGGAGGAGCAGATACTGGGTCAGACAGGAACCTGTCTGGGAACCTAAGTCCCCCTGGATCCTCTCCCATTTCTCCAGAGAACAGCTCATTAGCTTTTTTGTGGCCCAGAAGCACAGTCCCCTCCCACCATTGTGCCAGGGCAGTGGGGCTCCGACTAGCATTTTCTCCTTCCCTTTCTGCCTTTCCTGCCAGAAAAGGAGGGGAAGTGGAGAACACTGCCACAAACACCACTCTCCTCTGGAGGCCACATCAGCGCGAATAAGGGGGTGTCAGCATCAGGTTTGGAAAAAGGTTCTGGACTGGGAGGCACAGACCCGACTTGCTGGGTAACTTTGAGCAAACCTGCTCCCTTTTGTGGGCCTCAGGGCTTTGAACTAAGGTCCCTTCCAGGTGTGATTTTCAGCAAATTCAACAAACCATCCTATATATGCGATGCAGAGGAGTGTGCTAGGCACTGGACATACAGAAACAAAATGACCCAATCTTTGACTTGAAGGGGCTTGTACTCTACTGGGGGGGGGGGGGAGCAGAGCCAGGATATGACATGACCAGAGATCAGTGTAACATAAGGAATGGAGGGGGCCGAGGAGAGTTCAGACAAAGTACTTAAGTGGTAGGGAGAAAATCATCAGAGGGTTGGGGAGAGTGGGGGACATTGGGGAGAGAGGTGCATTGATTAGGAAGAAGTGTATGGAAGGAAGCCAAGTTCAGAGGACAGCCAGCAGCCCAGGTCCAGTTGACTGAGCACAGAGGAGGAGTTGGGGGGGGGGGGGGGGGGGATGTGAATTAATGGTGGAAAGATGGTCTGGAGCTAAATCCCAAAAGGCTTGAAATGCTAGATTGGAGAGTTTAGATGTTATCCTCCAGGCAATAGGGAGCCATAGGGGGAGTGATAGTCAAACCCATACCTGAGGAAAATTAGTTTGGTAGCTGCCTGATGACTGAAGAAGAGAGAGACAAGCCTGGGAGGCTATTGAGTTGTCTGAGTATAAGGTGTTGGGGAGTCGAGCTAGACTACTACCCCGCTGTCACATAAAGAAAGGGATGGGGACAGCTAGATGGCGCAGTGCCCTGGAGTCAGGAGGACCTGAGTTTGGATCCGGCCTCAGACACTTAACACACACAAAACCTACCTGTGTAACCTTGGGCAAGTTACTTAACCCCAATTGCCTTCCAAAAAGCAAAAAAAAAGGGGGGGGGATGGAAGAAGGAGATGTGATGTTAGAAGTGCTAAGTATTAATGCCTGATCAGCTCATTGGGGTGGGGAAAAGGCAGATACTTCCCAAACACTGGAAGGATGCTGGTACCCTCGACGAAAACTGGGAAATGTCAAGGAGGGACAGGTTTAGGGACAGAGGAACAGGCAGCCAATCTGGCCTGAGGGTTCGAATCCTGTCTCTGTCACGTGTCTGGGTGATCTTGTAAGACATTCAGTTCTTGGGGTTCCAGCTAGATAACTTCCCTGGTCCCTTCCAGCTCCAAACCTATGCTCCTGTGATGAGTTCAGTTCTGAGCCTGTTGGAGATGCTGAAAGGCCATTCAGGTGGAGACATAGGACTGTGCAGAGAAGGGCTAATAACTCAATATAGACTTAGTCATTCGTGGCCAGGGGGAAGGGCTGGTGAATAAGCCCATGGGAGGAGATGAGATCACTGAATGGAGAAGGAAAGGTAGCAGTAAAAGTAAGATTTTAAACAAAAGTATCATTGAGTCACCATATATTTAGAGGTCTCTTCTAACCTGTCACTTTGTGGTTCCATCCTTTTTCTACCTCATCTCAACTGCATGAGCCAGTCCCATTATTTACTCTGACGTCTAGGCCCTTTGTGAGGAAAGAAAATCCCACGGCGCTCTGGGAGACAGAAGTGGCTGTCAAGGGAGCAGGCGTAGGGGTAGTGGACCCCACTGGGCCACCACCAGCCCCTTCTGGCCTCCCCCAGCGGGGTGGCTTCACAGAACAGCAGAAGAGCATAAGGGGAGAGGAATCCTCTAGCGACAAGTGGGAAGAGTCCGTCTGGCGGATTGTGAGCTTCCTGCCCCAGTGCTATTGGTTAGGCGAGCTTGGAGGGTGGCCAGAAGCCCTTCAGAACAGACATCCCCCAGCCCTGAACTGGAGGAGCCCCCAGGTCTGAGGTAACACAGGGACCTGCCCTCAGCCTGAAGGGGGAGAGAGGACATTTAGCAACCTGACATTTTAAAAAACCCAACATGGACTGGCTCCAGAGGAGCTCTGGAGCTCTCCTGAGCGCTGAGAAAGGGTCTGGGCCCTCAGGGGAAGCTTGTGCAGGCTGCTGGGAGGGGCTGGGTGGGACAAACATGGCGGTGGGATACTGGTGCAGAGGGACAGGGGAGGCAGGAGGACTCAAGTCACACACAGTTCACCTGCAGCTTTGTTTGCCCCCCCCCATCCTGCAGGACTGCCTTCAACAACAACGTCAGTGTGGCCTATGAGTGCCTGAGTGCCAGCGGCCGGAAAAAGAGGCCAGGCCTCGATGGGCGCACCTACAGTGAGCTGTTAAAGCGCATCTGCAGAGATGGGGAAGCCCCAGAGGAGATTGTGTCCCCCCTCCTGCGGAAGATCCAGTGCCGGGACCACGAGGCCGTCCCCTTTGACATCTTCCGCTATGGCATGCTCACCTGTTTTGTGCTTCTGGAGTTTGTGGCCCGGGCAGATGCTCTCTACGAGGTCCTAGATGACTCAGGCCAGGCTGACCGCCGGGTGTGCCAGGCAGTGCTAGACACCCTAGAGGGGGCCCTCTTGGCTGGTGATTTTGAAGCCCCCAGTCGATACCTCGAAGCCGGATCTCAGCTGGGCCCCGACTGCCTCGCTCTGGCCATGGACCGGGCCTTACTGGCCCGCAAGCCCAACTCGGCCATGCTAAGGGACGAGTTCCTGGAGAAAGCTGCTACCCTGTTTATTGCCAAGGTCAGGCCTGTGGGCTAACCCCAAAGCTGCCAAACCTTTCAGGGATCAACCCGGCCCATGTTATGGATTGGGATAGTGGGGATCAAAGGGCAAGGCTATCCCACCCTTCCTCTTGGCCCCTGATTCCACTCTGCCCTCAGATACCTCATTCCCTGAGCCCTCACTGGGAAAGGCTGTATGTCTGGCTTGGGAATTCCTAGGAGGACCTGGGCTGCTGGCAGCTCAGACTGCTCAGCTTCTCCCAGAAGGAAAGTGCCATGGCATGTTGGAAATGCCAGGGAACCTGACGGACTAAAGACCAGCTCTTTGTCAGCCCAAACTTATTCAGTCTCACTTCTTCTTGGGATCCAGCCTTGGGGAGATCAGCACCCTCTCTCTAGCCCCCGAAAAGCCTCTCCCTCAGGTGAGAATCAGAATCCAGGCGGTTTCCCACAGAGGCGAGGGCTCAGGTCCTGAGACCATTTTCTGGGCTGAAATTGGGAAATAAAGCTCCCCAATCTGCCCATGGCTCCATCCAGCTTAGCATTGAGGCCTGACTCTCCCCAGCTGTCCACCTGTGGCTTTCCCCTGCCTGCCACTGGTACCCTCTCTGCTCCTTGGGCTGGGGCTCCCATTTGTCCCAAGTTTCCATCTTCACTCTAATAAATTCTTTATAACCTCTCTCCACCACTGTCTCTATGGATGAATCAAGGCAGCCTTTTCCTCCCTGCTCTCAGCGTCAGCCGAAAAAATGAGCTTCCCTGATTGGGACAGAAGCTTCCTGTCCCCATCTTCCTTAAGTAGACGTCACTCAGCCCCAGGCAGGGCCTTTCATCAGACCTATAATTCCTTGAACTCCATTCCCTGGCCTGAGAGATGAGAAATGTTGACTTGGGTCTCTTGAGACAAGGTGGCCCTAACTAATGCTTTGTACAGGTTAAGAACATGGTCTTGGGGTGGGGGGGGGGGGAGGAGTCCAGACCACAAGCCTTACTCATCTCTCTCCTTCTCATCAGTTACCTGTGTTCAGGACTCACACACGGAAGCCAAGAGCCAGTGGGGCCTAGAGTCAGGCTGCTGGAGAAAGCCATGAAATGGTACCAACATACCAACTACAGATTCATGCTTGACCTTTGCTGGGCCCTCCAGTCCTGGGGCTTGCCTGGCCCGCTCTCCACTGTGGCTTCCACAGACCCCACCCCTTGTGCTCCACCCAGACATACTCACACATTCACACTTAGCAGATGAGCTCATCCAGCAGGAGCCGGAAGCTCCCTCATCTCTTTGCCTCCAGTCTCAGCAGGTCTCTCCCTCTATCCCCATCCTTCCTGTCTACAAAGGAGGGATGCTTCTGGCCAAGGCTAATGCTTCCTCCTATTCCTGACATCCTAGTTCATCCCACCTCCTCTGGAGACCTTGCTCCGTAAAGAATGCCCACTCTTTGGCACGTTCCAACTCTCCCTCTCCAATGAGAACACAAGCTTAGTTCTGCCCCATCCTTCAAAACAAAACAACTCTCTAGAAACCTTGCCTTCTTACCTAACTCTCCAGCAATCCCTTCTAACCTAACAGTCTGTAGTGGGTATTGTGAGCTAATGACCTGGGATTGGAGATGCCACCAGCTTTTCATACCCATTTCTCTTTCTTGTTGCCGATTGATAAACCAGCAATCACACCAAGGAGGGAAAGAATGGCCCAGCACAAAACTCTCCATCCAAATGTGGCCTATTGAAGGCTAGCCACAGCCAGCCAGGTCTGGGGTCAGACTGAAGGCGGCTCAGCACAGGGCTATTCCAAATGAGGGACACAGGCTTTCACAAAGAATCTGGTTTCTCTCTTGTTTTTACATCATTCCCATACACCTCCCTCCCCAGTAAGCTGACCCTTGTAACAAAGAATAAAAAGGGGCACACAGAACAGCTCTTCAAAGCTAACCAACCTATCCGTGTCCCCCAGCCATAGTCCCCCCCCCCACTCCGCCTCCACACAAAGTGGAGGAGGTGATTTTCCGAGCACCCTATTCAATCCAGGCCATTTTACAAAGGGAGACTCCATCGTTGATGTTTGCTGGTGAATAGTAGCATTTTTCTTCAAGATGTGTATCTCAAAGGTCAACGGCAAGGCCTTCATCTTACCCAAGGCCTCGGACTGGAGTCTCTGAGCCTCTCTTGTCTGTACATGCCTGGAGCTCGAGGGCCTACCCCTCCATGGGGCTGTCCCCTACCCAGCTTTATTATCCCTTTTGGATTAAGAGACAGGGACACAAGGATCTTCCAAATAATTCAGGAGCATAACTAGTAGCAAAAAGTAAAGGTCCCATTAAACATTCAAGAAAAGGCAGCTAGATGGCACAATGGATAGAGTGCCTGGCCTGGAGTCAGGAAGACTCCTCTTCCTGAGTTCAAACCTGGCCTCAAGACAGTTACTAGCTGTGTGACCTACAAGTCATTTAACCTTTTTTGCTTCAGTTTCTTTATCTGTAAAATGAGCTACAGAAGGAAATGACAGACCACTACAGTATCCTTGTCAAGAAAAACCCAAACAAGGTCACAAAGAGTCAGACACAAGTGAAATGACTGAACAAAATATAAGGGGGGATAAAATAATTCCACTAAAATAGTTTTTTTAAGTCTCCATGGGTATATATGAGTGGAAGGAATATCTATGTCAGTGAAAGAATTAAAGGATCCTCTTTGAGTGAGTATAGGCCAGTTATCAATTCATCTGGAAGCCTTAAGTCCAACAGGCATTAAGGATACAGAGACAAAAATTCTGGCCCCCAGGGAGTTTTTACATTTGATCAATTAAGGGAGACAACATGTATTTAGATAAATATAAACAATAGATACAAAAGAGTAATTGGGAGTGGAGGGGGGTAGAGATGGGAGGGTGGAATGGGAACCAAGAAAGGCTTTCAAGGTGTGTGCTGAGCTGAGTCTTGGAGCAAAGAAAGGGTTCTTAGGGTCCTAGGTGAGGAGGGAGTACTTGCCAGACAGAGGCTAGAGCCAATACAATGTTATGGAGATAGGACATGAAGTCCTCAGTGTGTGAGGGGTAGCAAGAAGACCAGATTGACTGGACTGCAGAATTTGTGAAGAGGAGTAAGGTACAAGGCTGGAAAGGTGGGGCAAGGTGCTGAAGGATTTTAAATGCCAAACAATGGATTTCATAATTTATCTTACAGGCAATTTGGGAACTGTTAAAGGTTGCTGGATACAGGGGTGACATGGTCAGACCTGGGCTTTAGGAAAATCATGTTGGCAGCTGGATGGAGCATGGGTTGGAGAGAGGAGAGACCAATTGTAAGAATCTAGGGCAGAAGCAATGACAATGAACCAGGGTAATGGTCAGATGTGAGAAATGCTGTAGACATAGAAACAGTAAGATCTGGCAACTGAATGAATAGGGTGAGAGAGGGTGAGGAGTAGACGAGTCCAGTAATGTAAACATGGGTGAGGGGAAGGTGCTGACAGCATCAACAATGGGGAGGTGGGGAGAAGGGACAGTTTAACATGTTTATGGGACATCTAGTTGGGAATATGGTGAAGGCTAGTTTTTTCCTTCAATATTTCAATAATGATTTCAATATAATTGGTCCATTGTAATCCTCAATATTTTATTTTTATGCATTTAAAATATTCTTATTTTAACATGTAAATGGTAAAAAAATATTATATTAAAAATATTATTCTGAGAACGAATCCATAGGCTTCACCAGACTGCCAGAGGGGTCCAGGGTACAAAAAAAGATTAAGAACTCCTTCAGTAGGGAGTTGGCCATGTGGGACTAAAGCTCAGAAGAGAGACTAGGGTTGGATATCTAAACATAGGAGTCATTTACATGAAGATGAGAGTTAAACCCATGGGAACTGATGAAGCCATCAAGTGAGAGAGTATAAAGAGATAACATACATATTTCTATCATGTTTGAAGTCTTTTGCTTCAAAAGGGGAATTTTTTAAAAATTAATTTTGATTGATCTTTTGTTTTATATCACCTACATTTCCCAATGTGTTCCTCCTCTTGTCACTCAAGAACTTTTATATGATTTTTTTAAGAGAAAAAAAAAGTTCCTCAAAACTAACCAACTTAGCCAAAAAAAAAAAAAGGCTGATATTATATGTTTTTTTCATATCTCCTCTTTGGGGCCAAGCTTGGTCATTACAATTTTGAGGCAATGAGTTTTAACTATTTCTGTTGTTCTGTTTACGTTCTTATTGTCTTGTATTTATTGTTTTCCTGTTCCTGCATACTTTCTTCTGCATCAATTCATATAAGTCTTTTGATGCTTCTCCATTCTCATATCTGTTCTTAAGCATAGACTATTCCATTACAGTCACGTACTACAGATTTGTTTAGTCATTCTCCAATTGATAGGCATTTTTTACTTTGTTTCCAAATCTTTGCTTCCACAAAAAGTGATACTATAAGTATCTTAGTGTAGGGGCATCGGGTGCTGGGCCTACAGTTTGGAAGACCTTAAATCAGAAATGGCCTCAGACACTTTATGCTATGTGACCCTGGGCAAGTCACTTAACCTTTGTTTGCCTCAGTTTACTCAATTGTAAAATAGAGATAATATCACCTACTTTGCAGGGTTGTGAGGATCAAATGAGATATTTGTAGGCACATAGTAGGTTCTTAGTAAATGCTTGGCACATAGTAGTTTTTTTCTTTTTTTTTTTTTAAAGCAGTTGGGGTTAAGTAACTTGCTCAAGGTTACACGGCCAGTTATTTTGTGTGGGTGCCAAGTATCTGAGGCCAGAACCGATCCTGGGTCTCCTGATGCCAGGGCCGGCACTCTTACTCACTGCACCACCTGGCCGCCCCAAAGGAGGATATCTTTTTTTTTTTTTTGGAGGGCAATTGGGTTTAAGTAACTTGCCCAAGGTCACACGACTAGGTTTTTTGTTTGTGTGTGTTGTGTCTGAGGTCAGATTCGAACTCAGGTCCTTTTGACTCCAGGGCCAGCACTCTACCCACTGCGCCACTTAGCTGCCCTTTAAGTAACTTGCCCAAGGTCACACGGCTAGGTTTTTTGTTTGTGTGACATAGTTTCTTAATAAATGCTTGTTCCCTTCCCCTCTTCCCTGATGTATGCTGTTTAGTCATTCTTCAGTTGTGTCAGTCTCTTCACGGCTCCTTTTGGGTTTTTTCTTGGTAGAGATACTGGAGGGTTTGCCATTTCCTTCTCCAGCTAATTAGATAAGGAAACTGAGGCAAACAGGATTAAGTGATTTGCTAAGGGTCTTAACAGCTAGTAATTATCTGAGGCCAGATTTGAACTTAGGTCCAACCTGACTCCAGGCTAGGTGTTCTGTCCACTGCCCACCTAGCTGCCCTCCTTGGTATATAGGGTCTTTCTTTTTGCTATTACCTCCTTGGGGTGTATGCCTATGAGTCAAATCTTTGGGTCAAAGGGTACAGATGGTTTAGTCAGTTTCTTCACATAATTCCAAATTGCTTTCCAGAACAGATGGACCAATTCAAACTTCCACTGACAACACATAGGTGGGCATTTCCATCTTTCCACAGACCCTTAAACTTTGACAATGCCTATCTTTTGTCATCTTTAAAAGGTACATTCTTATGCACCTATTACATGAATCTTTCATAATAGTTCTCAGGGCCACAGCTTTTAACTTCACCTATAAGCATAGCTCTACAGAATTCCCATTAATACTTTCTTCATACAAGGCAGCAGCCATTCAGGGAGCAGGTCTAGACAGGAAGTCTTTTGTTCAGTACTTCAGATATGTGGGTGACCATGGGGGCATATATATGGGAGACAGTCAAAGAGGGATCCTGTTATGCAGTCCTATCTCACCCCTTCCTTTGACCACCCAACTTCTCTGGTCAGTGGCTTCTTCCTCACCACCACTCACTCCTCAAGCCTTGGCAGTACAGTTTTCACTCTTATTACTGGACTCAAGGTAGGTTCTGAAAAGCCACCATTTCTGCAATCACCAAATCCAAGGTCTTTTTCTCAGCCCTCATACACTGTTCTCTCTGCACCATTTGACACTGCTAATCAATACCTCTTTTTATATGGCATCTCCTCACTTGGCTTCTATGATGTAATACTTTAATGGTTCTCCTCTTACCTCTCTGCCCACTCCTCCTCTGTCTCCTTTGACACTTCTCCTGAAAATATAGATATTTTCCAATTCTTTGGTCTCTTCTTTTCTAGAGACAAAGTCGTGGGTAATAAAAAGAGCACCAAATTTAGAGTTAGAGGTTGTTGTTTAGTTGTGTCTGATTCTTCATGACCCTATTTGGGGTTTTCTTGGCAGAGATACTAGAGTGGCTCATCATTTCCTTCTCCAGCTCATTTTACATATGAAGAAACTGAGACAAACAGGGTTAAGTGACTTGCCCAGGATCATACAGCTAGTTAGTGTCTGAAGCCAAATTTGAACTCTTTAAAGTCTTCCTGATTCTAAGCCCAGTGGTCTATGCACTATGGCACTACCTAGCCAGCCACCCATTAGAGTTAGAGGACCTGTGTTCAAATCCCAGCTATGTTGTTTACTGCCTATCTGCTCTTTGGCAAGCCTTGCACTCTCTCTGTGCCCTGCCCCCCCCCCACACACACACCTTTTTTTTTCTATTTCAAATCCTTTATTTCACAAACTTAAACATTAATAAAAATTGAGTAGATTGTAAATTAAAGGTTTTGTTGTTGTTTTCTAAGATACTTCTTTTGTAAAGGAACCAAATTTGGCAACTATACTTTTAAAAAAAATCTGTAAAATAGGGGAGGTAGAATATATAATCTTTAAGGTCCCTTTCAAATTAAGTTCCTATGATCAATTCCACTACTATCTAGAATTTGTTATTAATAGATTTTTTATCATTTTAATTTTAGAGATATATCCTTCCCAGAGAGACATTCTTTGTCAAACAAACAAGCAAACAAATAAAACAGAAAGAAAACAGGGAAATTAACCAGCAGATCAATGGAGTCTGATAACATATGTACTGTTCCCCACCCACAGTCGGCAGGCACACAAACACAAACACAGAAATGAAGGGAAGTACATTATCTCATCTCTTTTTCAGGGGCGTGGCAGTAAATTAGGTCATGATTACACAGTATGTTCAGTTTTATTTTTGTTCTTTCCTGAGTCATTGCGTACATTGTTTCCCTGGTTTGGTTCTGTCAGTTACATTCTATGTCAACATGTCTTCTATACTTCTCTGAATTCTTCATGCTCATTTCTTACAGTGAAGAAATATGCCCTCCCATTCATGTACCACAATTTGTTAAGCTATTCCCCTATTGATGGACATTTAATTTATTTCCCATTCTTTGCCACCACAAAAAGTGCTGTTATGAATATTTTGGTGAATCTTAAGCCTTTTTTTTTTAATTGTGTTTGGTCACCTTGGACCTAGCAGGAGAATCATCACTTATTAAGCACTACTATATTCAAGGCACTATAATATGTGCCAGGAGATAAAAAAACAAAAGAAGTCAGTCAGTCTCTGCCTCAAGGAGCTTGAATTCTTCTGGAAGGTTACAAAGTGTACACTGATAAGTGAATACAAGGAAATTTAACAGGGGCAGCTAGGTCAAGCAGTGGATAGAGCACTGTCCCTGGACTCATGAGGACCAGAGTTCAAATCTCACCTCAGACACTTATTAACTGTGTGAACCTGGGCAAGTCATAACCCCAACTGCCTCCCAAAAAACAAATAAAAGAAATTTGAGGAAGATAAGAACTCTAATAGCTGAGGTTGATCAGGGAAGGTTTCATAAAGGAAGTGATATCTGAGAAGACTTGAAGGAGGAAAGAGATTCTGTGAGCTGTGAATGCCTGGAGGACAGGAGATGGATATCAAGTCCAAGGAACAGTCAGTAGTCCAATTTGGCAGGAACATAGAATATATGATGGAGAGCAATATAAAATAAGGTTGGAAAAGTAGGTTGGAGACAGATTGTAGAGAATGTTAAATATCAGATTGAGAATTTTATATTTTATCATAGACAATAGGGAGCTATGGAGGATTTTGAGCAAAGGAGTAGCATAGACAGCTTCTTGCCTCAGGAGGATTGATTTGGCAGTTGTGTGGGAAAACAAATTGATTAAAGAGGAGAGACTGGAAACAGGGAGACCAACTAAGAGACTAATACAATAATCCAGTACAAGGTGATGAGGGATTAAACAACAGTGATGACAGTGTAAGTGGAGAGAATTAGACAAATACTAGAAATTACATGGAGCTTAACAATTATATCCTTAATGTGAATGGATTAAACTCTCCATCAAGATAAAATGACTAAGAAAACAAAGCCTAAAATTTGATGTATGCAAGATATATATATATTTAAAACATATAGACACAAAGTAAAAATTAGGGCTAAAACAATATCTGCTTTTTTTGAATACAGCATTTGAAAAAAAAGCAAAAATTGCAATCATGATTTTAGATAAAGCAATAATAAAAATGAATAAATTAAAAACAAACAGGGAAACTACATTATGCTCAAAGACATCATAAATAATGAATCAAAGCATTATTGAATACAGGGATATGCTAGCATAGTTATTTCCTAACATGAATATATTGTCTAATTTATTAAAGAAAAAGTCAGATGAATTGCAAGGGGAAAAAAGGACATTGTAAGGGAAAGGGGAAGGCTGGAAAGGGAAAAGGCATAAGCATTTATATAGTACCTACTATATACCAGGCACTATGCTAAATGCTTTATAAATGTTATCTTACAAACAAATGTTATAAATTTGGTCATTTGATCCTCACAACAACCCTTCAAGGAAAGTACTATTATTAATCTCATTTTACAGTTGAGGAAACTGAGGTCAACAGAGATTTAAGTGTCCTGCTCAGGATCATACAACAAGGTAAGTACAGGTGGCTAAATCTGAACTCACATCTTTGTGATGCCATGTAGGCACTCTGTTCACTGACACCTAGCTGCCTGAAAAAATTACTGTAGAAAATTTTTAGTATTTATCTTGTAGAGCTAGATAATTCTAATAGAAAGATAAATAAGGAAAATATAGAGCTGAACAGATTACCAGAAAAATAAAATTTGAAAGATTTGTGATAATTTCTGAATGGGAACATTAAAGAAAAATATATAAATTTATTTATTATCTATCTATCTATATCCACCCATCCACCCACCCACCTATCTATCTATCTATCTATCTATCTATCTATCTATCTATCTATCTATCTATCTATCTATCTATTCATCCTGTGCTGGATATAAAGAATGCATAAATCAGAAGTAGTAAGTAAGCAGAAGTAGTAAGTCTGTCTTTTCCAGACCACAATGCAGAGAGAAGCAGAATTGACAAGATTTGGTGACAGATTGTATAGGGGAGGGAAGGTGTGTGTAAAGGAAAAGTCCTGGGAGAATGGTGGTCCCCTCAATAGAAATGGGGAAATTTGGAGGATGGACAGATTTAGGGGTAAAAAAATAAAGAGTTCTATTTTGGTTATGGGACAGGTGGTGTGGTCTAATTATAAACTTGGTAGCTAGTATGTAGGTAATAGTATCCATACCAGACTTATTTCCCTCTTTTCTGACAGAAAAGAAGGTTGTTGGTTAGTTGATTAAACTGAGAAGTGTAATATATGATTTAGCCAGCAGATGGCTCTTCCCTCAAGCCGCAACCCTCCTGGTTTCATCAGAGTAAGGGAATGTACATTTGTTTGGGCTTTTCCAATGGCTGGAATGACCACGTTGCTAAACACCAGGTGCTCATCTGTAAGCCCTCAGAATAATAAACCTCTCCTCAAGATTTCAGGTGGTGAAGCACTAGGTGCAATCATCATTTAGCCCAGAGAAAAAGAAATGGAACACCACTCTGAGAAATTAGTATCATAGAAACTTCAGTTCGGGACTCAACCTCTACCCAGCATTTTGGAAAATGTGCTCTTGGTCAACTGAACCCATCCATAAAACTTGGAAGAGTGATTTTTAGTGGCCACGTGATTAATTAAAACACAGCACAACGAATCAAAACTTTGATTTTGAGCAAATTTGTGAAGAAATTGTATTGTCTGATCATTTCCATTCCCAAAACTCCTCCCAACTGCTGGTAGATGGGGAAGAGGGAAAGGAAGGGAAGGGAAGGGAAGGGAAGGGAAGGGAAGGGGATTGCAAGGTGAGAACCTGCATAAATCAGTTCTTCAAAGAATCAGAAAATGGTAGAAGTATTCAGGCATGCCAAGCTAAAGCTGAACCAACACTGCCCCAGTCCAGAGGATCTGGCCTCAGGTGGGTAGTTGTTTACCTATGCCCATCCCTGGAGCCTCCTCATCTTGCTCTCCTCCCAAGTCAAGCTACACAGAGAAAAGATAGCCTCCAATCAATCAATCAATCAACAAGTATTTATGATGTGTTTACTCTCTTCCAGGCAGTGTGCTAGATACTAGAGACACAAAATAAAAACCAGTCCCTGCCCTCAAGGAGTTTACATTATGGAGAAACCAAGATGTACATAAAAAGATATAAACAAGATATATAAACATAAAGGTGTGTGTGTGTGTGTGTGTGTGTATTTGTGTGTGTTCAGGGAGGAAGAGGATCTACATTAGAAGATGAGAAAATCAGAAAAAGGTTTCCCACAGAGTCCAGAGCTTGAAGGAAGCCAGGACACACCAAGAGGTTAAAAAAAAAATCCAGAGCATTCCAAGCCTGTTGTTGTTCAGCAGTTTTTGTTTGTTTGTTTGTTTTGGTCTTTATTAATTTGTTAACTTTTAGTTTACAAGATTCATTACCACAATTCCTTGAGTTTCAAATTTTCTCTCCCTCCCCCCTCTCCCCACCATGGCGGCATACAATCAAGTATAATATCTGCAAATACTTTCACATTAGGCATTAGTCAGGTTATAAAGAAAGATTATATCAGATGGAGTGAAGAATGGGAAAGAGGAAACAAAACCAAAGAAGAAAAAGAAAAAGGGCTGGTAATTTGCTTCAATCTGGGTTCAATCACAGTTCTTTCTCTGGATGTAAACATCTTCTCCATCATGAGTCTTTTGGGGCTGATTTATGACTCTGGATTGCTGAGAAGAGTCCAGTTTATCAAAGTTGGTCATCACACATACCTTGTGTCTGTAATCATGTACAAATTTCTCCTGGCTCTACTCTTCTCACTCAGCATCAGTTCATATAAGCCTCTCCAGGTAAATATGAAGTCCATCTGCTCCTCATTTCTTATTGCACAATAGTATTCCATAACATGCATATACCACAACTTGTTCAGCCATTCCCCAATTGATGGGCACCCACTTAATTTCCAATTCTTTGCTACCACAAGAAGAGCTGCTATAAATATTTTTTGTACATATGGGTCTTTTTCCCTCTTCTATGATCTCTTTGGGATACAACTCTAGAAGTGGTATTGCTAGGTCAAAGGGTATGAAATTATTTATAGCCCTTTGGGCATAATTCCAGATTGCTTTCCAGAGTGGTTCCAGTTCACAACTCCACCAGCAATGCATTAGTGTTCCAATTTG
This sequence comes from Petaurus breviceps papuanus, assembly GCF_028583685.1. NCBI lineage: Eukaryota > Metazoa > Chordata > Mammalia > Diprotodontia > Petauridae > Petaurus > Petaurus breviceps. The sequence goes on along the minus strand of NW_027185588.1, from coordinate 5,824,813 downwards.
TCCACATCCTCTCCAGCATTTGTCATTTTCCTGTTTTGTCATCTTAGCCAATATGACTGGTGAGATGTGGTACCTCAGAGTATCTTTGATTTGCATTTCTCTAATCAATAGTGATTTAGAGCATTTTTTCATATTCTTATAAATATCTTTAATTTCTTCCTCTATAAACTGCCTGTTCATATACTTTGACCATTTATCAATTGCGGAATAACTTGTATTCTTATAGATTTGACTCAATTCTCTGTATATTTTAGAAATGAGTCCTTTATCAGTGACATAGGTTGTAAAAATTCTTTCCCAATTTTCCACTTCCCTCTTAATCCTGGTTACATTGGATTTGTTTGTACAGAAACTTTTCAATTTAATGTAATCAAAGTTATCCATATTGCATTTTATGATGCCCTCTAATTCTTGTTTGGTCATAAAGTCTTCCCCTCTCCACAAATCTGACAGGCAAACTATTCCTTGCTTTCCCAGATTGCTTAGAGTATCAGCCTTTATACCTAGATCAAGCACCCATTTAGACTTGATTTTGGTATATGGTGTTAGATAATGGTCTATGCCCAGTTTCTGCCATACTATATTCCAGTTTTCCCAGCAGTTTTTGTCAAATAGTGAATTCTTATCCCCAAAACTAGGGTCTTTGGGTTTATCAAACAGTAGATTACTATAGTCATTGACTACTGAGTCTCATGTTTCCTATCTATTCCATTGATCCACTACACTATTCCTCAGCCAGTACCAAGTAGTTTTGAGGACTGCTGCTTTATAGTACAGATTAAAATCTGGTATAGCTAGTCCACCATCCCTAGCATTTCTTTTCATTAATTCTCTTGATAATCTGGACCTTTTGTTCTTCCAGATGAATTTTGTTACTATTTTTTTCTAGCTCTATAAGGTAGTTTTTTGGTAAATTGATTAGTATGGCACTAAATATATAATTTAATTTAGGTAAAATTGTCGTTTTTATTATATTAGCTCCACCCAGCCATGAGCAATTGATGTCTTTCCAATTAGTTAGATCTGACTTTATTTGTGTGAAAAGTGTTTTGTAGTTGTGTTCATATAGATCTTGGGTTTGTTTTGGCAGATAGATGCCCAAATATTTTATAATGTCTACAGTAACTTTAAATGGGATTTCTCTTTCTATCTCTTGCTGTTGAATTTCATTAGAAATATATGGGAATGCCGAGGATTTATATGGGTTTGTTTTATATCCTGCAACTTTGCCAAATTTATTTATTGTCTCAAGTAGTTTTTTACTTGATTCTCTAGGATTCTCTAAGTGTATCATCATATCATCTGCAAAGAGTGATAGCTTGGTCTCTTCTTTGCCTAATTTGATTCCTTTGATTTCTTTTTCTTCTCTAATTGCTACTGCTAACATTTCTAGTACCAGATTGAATAAGAGGGGTGATAGTATACATCCTTGTTTCACCCCTGATCTTATTGGAAATGCTTCTAGCTTCTCCCCATTACATATAATACTTGCTGATGTCTTTAAATAGATGCTGCCTATTATTTTAAGGAAGGATCCATTTATTCCTATTCTTTCTAGTGTTTTTAATAGGAACGGATGTTGTATTTTGTCAAAAGCCTTTTCTGCATCTATTGAGATAATCATGTGGTTTTTGCTAGTTTTATTGTTGATATGATCAATTATACTGATGGTTTTCTTAATATTAAACTATCTTTGCATTTCTGGAATAAATCCCACCTAATCAAAGTGTATTATTCTTGTGATAAGTTGCTGTAGTCTTTTTGCTAATATTTTATTAAAAATTTTTGCATCTATATTCATGAGGGAGATTGGTCTATAACTTTCTTTCTCTATTTTATCTCTTCCTGATTTAGGTATCAGTACCATATTTGTGTCATAAAAAGAATTTGGTAGGACTCCTTCTTCACTAATTTTCCCAAATAGTTTGTAGAGTATTGGAATCAATTGTTCTTTAAATGTTTGATAGAATTCACTAGTAAATCCATCTGGCCTTGAGATTTTTTCCTAGGGAGTTCACTGATGACTTGTTTGATTTCTTTTTCTGAGATGGGGTTATTTAAGTAATTTACTTCCTCTTCAGTTAATTTGGGCAACCTATATTTTTGTAAATATGCATCCATTACACTAAGATTGTCAAATTTATGTGCATACAACAGGGCAAAATAATTCCTAATTATTGTTTTAATTTCCTCTTCATTGGAGGTAGGTTCACCCTTTTCATTTTTGATACTCATAATTTGGTTTTCTTCTTTCTTTTTTTTATCATATTGACTAAGGGTCTATCAATTTTATTGGTTTTTTCATAAAACCAGCTCTTAGTTTTATTTATTAATTCAATAGTTTTCTTAATTTCAATTTTCTTAATCTCTTTTTTGGTTTTCAGTATTTCTAACTTAGTATTTCATTGGGGATTTTCAATTTGTTTTTTTTTTTCTAGCTTTTTCAATTGCATGCCCAATTCATTGACCTCTCTTTTCTCTAATTTATTCATGTATGCACTCAGGGATATAAAACTTCCCCTAAGAACTGCCTTTGCTGCATCCCACAAATTTTGGTATGTTGTCTCATTATTGTCATTCTCTTGAATGAAGTTACTGATTGTTTCTATGATTTCTTGTTTGACCCACTCATTCTTTAGGATTAAATTGTTTAGTTTCCAATTAGTTTTTAGTCTGTCTTTCCATGGTCCTTTATTGCATATGATTTTTATTGCATCATGATCTGAGAATGATGCATTTATTATTTCTGCCTTTCTGAACTGAACTGTGAGGTTTTTATGTCCTAGTACATGGTCAATCTTTGTGTATGTGCCATGTACCACTGAGAAGAAGTATAGTATAAAGTATATTCCTTTTTATCTCCATTCAGTTTTCTCCAGAGATCTATCATACCTACCCTCTCTAAAAATTCTATTCACTTCCTTAACTTCTTTCTTGTTTATTTTGAGGTTGGATTTATCAAGTTCAGAGAGGGGGAGATTAAGGTCTCCCACTAGTATAGTTTTGCTATCTATTTCTTCCTCTAATTCCCTTACCTTCTCCTTTAGGAATTTGGATGCTATACCACTTGGTGCATATATGTTAAGTAATGATATTGTTTCATTCTTGATGGTGCCTTTTAGCAGGATATAGTTTCCTTCCTTATCTCTTTTAATTAGATCAATTTTTGCTTTTGTTTTATCTGAGATAAGGATTGCTACCCCTGCTTTTTTTATTTTAGCTGAGGCATGATATATTTTACTCCAGCCTTTTACCTTTACCCTGTGTGTATCCCTCTGTTTCAGATGTGTTTCTTGTAAACAGCATATTGTAGGATTATGATTTTTAATCCATTCTGCTATCTGCCTCTGTTTTATGGGAGAGTTCATTCCATTCACATTCACAGTTATGATTATTATCTGTTTCTTTCCCTCCATCCTATTCCCTCCCCTGTTAATGCTTATATTTTTTTCTCCCATTCTCCCTTCCCCTCCTTAATAGTTTTCCTTTTGACCACCGCCTCCCTCAGTATTCCCTTATCAGCCCCCCTCCCTTTTCCTCCACTTCCCCCTTACTTCTCTCCCTGCTAACCACCCCCCCCCTTTTGTAGCCCTTTCCCCCTCCTACTGCCTGTAGGATATTTTTATACTTAATGAAGTATGTTATTTCTTCTTTGCACCAAGAGTGACAGGAAGAGATCTCATGTGAAGCTCTTCTCCCTCCCCTCTTTCCCTCTAATATGATACGTTTTGCATCTCTTCTCCATAGAGTCCTATGCTTAACTGGTTGTTATTCCCTCCTTGCACCAGACCCAATGAGGGAAAAGCTCATATAATACTCATCTCCCTCCCTTCTTTTCCTCTACTATATTGTTTTTATGTCTCTTTGTGTGGCATAATTTACCCTTTTCCACTTCATTCATTCCTCTTCTTCCATTGCAGTCCCTTTGTAGCCCTTAATAAGATTTTTTTTAATTGTCATTTTGGTAATTTATACTCATACCCTCTACTTGTCTATAAACAGTTTGCTCTTATTAAATAACAGGGTGTATGTGTGTGTGTGTGTGTGTTTTCCTTGTTTACCTTTCTATGTCACTCTTGCGTCTTGTAATTGGAGGTTGAATTTTCCATTGAGCTCTGGCTTTTTCATCAGGAAGGTCTGGAAATCTGTTATATTGTTGAATGACCATCTCTTTGCCTGGAAGAATATGTTCAGTCTCACTGGGTAGGTGATCCTTGGTTGTAACTTGGATTAAAAAAACCCGAGCTCTTTTGCCTTTCGGAAAATTGAATTCCACTGCCCCTGATCTTTCAGTGTAGAGGCTGCCAAATCCTGTGTGATCCTCAAGTCCTGTGGACCCTCGATATTTGAATTGTTTCTTTCTGGGCACTTGAAGTATTTTCTCTTTTACCTGGTAGTTCTGGAGTTTGTCCACAACATTTCTAGGACTTTTCAATTGGGGATCTCTTTCAGGAGGTGTCTGGTAGATTCTTTCAATTCCTATTTTACCCTCAGGTTCTAGTATCTCAGGGCAGTTTTCCTTAATGAGCTCTTGGAGAATGTTGTCCAGGCTTCATTTTTTCATCATGATTCTCTGGTAGGCCTATGAATCTCAGATTATCTCTCCTGGATCTGTTTTCCAGGTCAGTTATTTTTCTATTGAGATATTTTACCTCTTTTTCTAATTTTTCATTCTTGTTGTTTTGTTTGACTAATTCTTGGTTCCTCATAAAGTTATTTGTTTCAATTTGGTTGATACTAGTTTTTAGCAAATCATTTTCCTCGGTTAGTTTTTGGAGCTCCTTTTCCATATCATATACTTTTCTTTTTAAGGAGCTGTTTTCTTCATTATAATGTTTTTCTAATTCTGCAATTTTGATTTTAAAAGAATTATTCATTTTGTCTTCTATCTCTCTCATTTCGTTTTCAAATTTCCTTTTGAGCTCATCTAGGAGAGCTTTCTGTGCTTGGGACCTGTTCCCTGTTGATGTTTCAGCTGTGGGTGTGCAGTCCACATTGTCTCCTCTCTCTGAGTTTGGTTCCTCCCTCTGAGGATAGTAGGACTCCAGAGTCTTTGTAGTCTGCTTTCTGCCCATTTTGAGGCAGGGCCCTTGCTAAGCCCTTCCTCTAGGGTTCCCAAGCCTTTACTCTTGAGGGTTTTGCCCTGGGGCAATAGTTACTATGTTTTCTGGGTCAGGGGTAGAGGGGGTTGGAGCAGGCTGGGTTCACTCTGCCATCCTGGTCCTTCGAGGTCCTGATAAGGGCTTTTTAAGAATTTCTTGGCTATGGAGTGGTAGTCCCAGGAGTGTTTGCTGTCCTGGACAGGGGCCCTGCATTTGGTTCTTACCTTGCTCTTTCCAGTCCCAGCCCTTTGGTGATAGGCCTGGTAGTGGCCCTTGTGGTTGGTGGGATGACTTGCCCCCCTCCTGCCTCTGTGCACCGTGCCTTCCTGGCCTGCCTCTCTCTGTTCAGCAGTTTTTTAGGCATGTCCAATGCTCCATGACCCTATTTGGTTTTTTTTCCTTTTTTGGAGGAAAAATTGGGGTTAAGTGACTTGCCCAAGGTCACACAACTAGTTTTTTTGTGTGTGTGTTGTGTCTGAGGCCGGATTTGAACTCAGGTCCTCCTAACTCCAGGGTTGGTGCTCTATTCACTGTGCCACCTAGCCACCCCCATTTGGGGTTTTCTTGACAAAGATACTAGAGTGGTTGGCTATTTCCTTTTCCAGCTCAATTGACAGATGAGAAAACTGAGGCAAACAGGGTGAAGTGACTTGCCAAGGGACACAAAGCTAGTAAGTGTCTGAGGTCAGATTTGAACTCAGGAAGATGAATCTTCCTGACTCCAAGGTTAACAGTCTATCTACTGCACCATCTAGCTGCCCATTCCAAGTACAAGGCACAATCAATGCAAAGGCATGAAGACAGAGGAGATGGAAAATCCTGTGTGCAGATTAGCAAGCAGGCCAGCATGACTGAAATGTTGAGGACCTGAAGGGAAGGAATTCCTAAAGGAGTATGGAAAGGTAGGAAGGGACCAGGCTGTGGAAAGTTTTAAATACTAAGAAGAGAAGCTGGATGAGGCACATCCGTCTTCCTTTAGAGTCTTTCTAAAAACTATCACCCTGGGTGGCAGCTAGGTGTCACAGTGAATAGAGCACCGGCCCTGGAGTCAGGAGGACCTGAGTTCAAATCCGACCTCAGATATTTAGTACTTACTTGGACAAGTCACAACCCCAATTTCCCTGCCTTCCCCCCTCCAAAAAGGAAAACTATGACCCTTGGCTTGCCCAAAGAGGAGAGAAACAACACTAGCATTCTCCTTACATTTTCCTCTTAGAAGCCTTTGATTTCATCAGCCCATTTGTCACCTCCCCAAAAAAGTAGCCATTTCCTGGTCCTCTTAGGTGTCCTCTCCCCCTAATCAAATTTCTGTTTAAGTTGTGACCTCGAGTTTCCCTCCCCATCATTTACCCAGCCCCAAGATTCTAGACTCACACAGACTGGGCTCCATCAATACCAAGATCTGACCCTCTCCTTCCCCCCCCAAAAGAGTCAGTATCCCTCTCTTTGGTTCATCACCCATCCTTGGAGTTATTCCGGGAAAAGCTCTAAATATAGCTTATGCTGAGCTCATGCTTTGGTTATCCCAAATGTAGGTTAAACAGGATCCCATCTTTGCAGGTACTCAAGGTGGTAAGGCAGAACATAGAAGACGGCCAAGGACACGCAGGAGCCCAGAAGTGGATCTTGAAACACATACCCAAATAGCCCATTCATTGCCCTCAAAAGGGAATTGAACTTGGTGGGAGAATACTGCCAGTGAGGCCCTTTGATGTTTTAATCCATAGGCCTCCCACAGGATTCTGCACAGCCCCTCTCACCTGATGATATGGATTCCCTCCCCAACCCCAAGACACTTAACCTCTGTCTGCTTCAGCTTCTGCGATACCTATATAATTATATATAAACATAAAATGGGGTCATTGTGAAGATCAAATGAGATAACATTTATGACATGTTTAGTGTAGGGCCTGGTGCTATATAAATATAAAGTGTATATTCTCTTTCCTTTCCCCTTCTCGTCCTCTCTCATACTAGCTCCCTGTTTCTGCTCTCTCTCCCTCCACATCAGCCTTCATTGATCCAGGATGCAAACATACCTGGGGCTGTTGAATACTCATCGCGATCCCTCTGGGTCTGCACTCCCCTAATATAATTTATTGGTTGGTTGCTGTCCTTTGTTCTCAAAGAGGAACAAAATGACATCACTAGGCTAGAGTCAAGTTTCAGTGTGTCTGACTGTGTCTGATCAGACCAGTACAAACTCAGAATGCTCTACCACATGTTGGGCACAAAGAGTCCGTGTGAACATTTGGGGTGGATTCTCTAAATTTGCCCATCTCGTGTTTCCTTTGAGCTTTTTCAGTTCTGCCTTGCTCATAGAACACAGCACCTTCTCAGATGTGAGCATGCCATACTGGGACGCCTTGTGCCAGTGTCTCCCTTGTCACACAATCAATTCCAAAGTGTGTAAGAGAGACCTTGAGAGGGGCAGTTAGATGGTGCAGTGAATAGAGCACCGGCCCTGGAGTCAGGGAGAACTTGAGCTCAAATCTGGCCTCAGACACTTGACACTTACTGTGTGACCTTAGGCAAGTCACTTAACCCCGATTGCCTCACCAAAAAATAAAACAGTAAAAAAAAAGAAAAAGAAAGAGACCTTGAGAGTGTCTTTGTATTGCTTCTTCTGACCACAATGTGAATGCTTATCCCTTGTGAGTTCTCCATAAAAGTCTTTTTGGCAAGCCTATGGTTTGCATTGGAACAACTCGGCCAGCCCATCAGAGTTGTGCTCTCTGAAGCAGAGTTTGAATGCTTGGCAGTTTAGTTTGAGTAAGGTCCTCAGTTGGTACCTTATCCTGCCGTGTGATCTTCAGAATCTTTCTAAGACAATTCAGATGGAAGTAATTCAGTTTCCTGGCATGGTGCTGGTCCAAGTTTCATAGGCATACACCAATGAGGTCAGAATCACGGCTCTGCAGACCTGCAGTTTGGCCACTCACTAATTATGTGTGTGATCCTCTTTATTTTCTAAGGGGCACGCTGCATCAAAAATGTTCTCTTTCCAGTGATTCAGAAACTCAAATGTAAGAAAATTCTTGAATTTGGTGTTGTTAACCATGAAACAAATTCCAAGACTGATGCTGCCCAGGAATCTCCCTTCTCTGACAAGGTGGTTAGATTTCAGGATATAGCTTGCCTAAATAGTTCAAAATCCCGACCCCTGGTCACCCCACACTGCACACTGGAGTTTAGTGTTTTGGACCATTGTCCATGAACCAAACCCTCTTAGACTGAGTGAGTATGCATGTGTTTTCCTCTACATGTGCTTCTACAGGATCTATCAGTACCCAAATTACTACCACCTCTTGGAACAAGAAATCCACCCTCGGGATCTTTTGATTCTCAGACTACCTGCAAACTCATACTACTGCCACGTATCTCGGCCTCAATGCAGCCACTTCTAGACCTAGGGAAAAAGTACAAGGGTGAGGGGTATGGGTGCTGTGTACATCACAGAATTCCCTACCCCCAGAGGCAGAGCACCTGATGTCTTTCTTCCCGATAGGAGAAGGCAAAAATGAAAGCCCCAGCTTTCTTTATACACCAGAGTGATGTGGCTCCTCTGAAAAGTCTGCCTACCTGAGTGCCACCCAATTCTTTTTGGAGGCAGCCTTAGTGGTCACCAAGAACCAATCAGGAGTTCTAGGTCCTCTCAGCAAGGCCAGCTGAGGACAAGTCCCTCCAACTTCATCAAGTTAATTGGGGAACTCTCCAAATTAATCAGGAACTCTCCTAATCAATCTCTCACAACATGTATGTACTTACCCAGTTGCACCAGGTAAGAGTCAGAGGGCCTGGGTTTGAATCCCTTCCCTGCTACTAATGGATTGAATATATGAAACTGGGCAAGTCACTTGTCTCTTTTCTGGGCCTCAATTTCCTCATCAGCAAAAAGAGGGTCTTGGACCACAAGGCCTCTGAGGTCAAGTCCAGCGCTAGCAGTCAGATCCTATAGATTCTTCAGGTGTAATAGAAGCCTCTTGAGGACTGTGACTGTTTTTTATTTTGTTGTGATTGTTCTGTCTTTCAATTATTCCCAATGCTTAGCACAGTACTGGTCTTAAACACAGCAGGTACCTAATAAATGCTTGTTGACCTGGATTGCATTTGTTCATGAATGGATTCACCCAATGGCCTCTGAGGTCTTTTCTACTTCTGAGATTCTGTGAATGCTTTGGAGACCCTTGTGTCTCTACATTCCATGTTTTGACAATCTCCCTCATTTTTTTAATTAAAATATTTTTATTATTCTTTTTAGTATTTTCTCCACTTCATAATATTTTATTTTTCCATTTACTTATAAAGATAGTTTTCAACATTCACTTTTATAAGATTTTGAGTTCCAATTTTTTTTCTCCCTCCTTCCCTTCCCCACTCCCCAAGACAGTATGCAATCTGATACAGGCTATATGGATACAATAATATTAAACATATTTTCACATCAGTCATGTTGACCCTGTCCCCAAACAAATCCCAACTTAGCTCTTCCTCCCAACCTCCTTATTTCTATTCTAGGCACCACCCCCACTCAAGCTTGCCCCCCCCCCTTTCTTCTTATTCACATCTCATCCATCACCAAGTCCTACTGATCCCAACTCCAAGACACTTCTCCTCGAAAAAGATAGCAACGTGACATAGTAGCTAGAGTTCTAGACTTGGGAGTCAGAAAGACCTTGGTTCAAATCCAAATCCTGCCTCTTAGCACTTGCCACCTAAGTTAGTCATTTAACTTTGCTGAACTTCTGTTTCCTTCTCTGTAAAATAAGGATGACCTGCAATACCAGCTTCACAGGCTACCTTGAGGACCAACTGAGATAATGCATGGGAGGTGCCGTATCAGTGTAGGTTACTAGAGTACTGGGCCTTGAGTCAGGAAGACCTGAATTCAAATTTGGTCTCAATTAGCTGTGTGTGACTCTGGGCATGTCACTTTACCTCTGCCTCAGTTTCCTCATCTGTAAAATGGACACCTAGGTGGCACACGGTAGACATTGTGCTGAACCTAGAGTCAGGGATACTCCTCTTCCTAAGTTCAAATCCAGCCTCAGACACTCACTAGCTGTGTGACCCTGGATAAGTCACTTAACCCTGTTTGCCTCAGTTTCCTCCCTGTAAAATGAACTGAAGAAGGAAATGGCAAACTACCCGGTATCTCTGCCCAGAAAACCCCAAATGGGATTATGAAGATTCACACATGACTGAACAAGCAAACAAAAATGAGGATAATAATAGTACCTACCTCACAGAATTGTTGTGAGATCAAATAAAGTCTTTAAAAATTATTTTAAACATTAAACAGTTTTAAAAAATTCTTTCCCTCCCTCAAGTCCCTCCCCCACCCACCACTTAAACATTCTTTAAGTGCCTAGCATAGTGCCTGTGTATAGTATGCTTTATAAATGCCCTTCTCCTCATCATTTCTCATCATAGACTACTGGTCCCCCTGTTTCCAAGTCACTCCTGATAGATTCAGAAATATTTTCTCAAAATATGTCACTCTTCTGTTCAGACACCTTCAATAACTCCCAATTGACTTATTTAAAAAAAATAAAGCCCATCCTTTTCAACCTGGCATTTGTCACCAACCCACCTATCCAATTTCTCTCCCCCTGCCTCCCTTTGAAGAATCTCCCTGTTCCAGTCAGACTGGTTTATTAGCAGCCTCCAAAACATGTTGTTCATCTCTAGACAATCTCCCCTTCCCCTTTCTTGGAATGTTCCTACGTTGCCTAGGTCCACCTCCTCTGCTGAGCCTTCCTTGATTTCCCCCTCCCTGAACTCCTACACTGACAAGCTCACCTTCCAGTGAATCATATCCGGCTTTGTGACAGTCCCTCCCTTGTTGTCTTGAGGTTATTTACATCGTGCCCTGTCATGTAATCTTGCCAGGCTCATGTGCAGGGTGCCAACGAGGCTGTGAGTTTCTGAGGGCAAGGGAAAGATGATTCATCATCCATCTCTTGTCCCTGTCTTGTCCTTCCTCCCTGTACCTGTCAGGTGCTGAATCTCAGAGTCTCAACTGGAAGGAACCAACTATTTTAACCCAGGTATAAGCACTGATCCCCTCTTTGGTGTGAGGGAGGATCATCCCCTCTTCCTGCTGAAGCAGTTGATAGACCCTCCCCCTCTGGATAAGAGAGCTTGTTAAGTTGATTTGCAGAATAGAGGGTGTTTCAGATGGAAGGGACCACCTCATTCTACAGAAGAGTTAATAGTAATTCTCATTTGTACAGTGCTTTAAGGCTGACAGATGCTTTTTATGTATTACATGACACATATCATATGATCCTTTAGATAACTCTGTGAGATAAGTACTATGGGTTTCATTATTCCCATTTTACAGATTGAGACTCAGAAAAGTTTAGGCCCTTGGACAACCATGGTCACACAACTAATTGGCAGGTGGGGTTCAAATCCAGGTCTCTGTTGATTATAAGCCTTGTGTTCTTTCCATCACCTAGACTATACTGTTTCTGAGGCCCAAAGAGAGGAAGGGACTTGGCCAAGGTCACAGAAACAGGGCTTCATTCCCTCCTACTGTATACACCGTCCTAGGAAAGAGAGGATGGCTCCAGTTTATTTTGCCACACATAGTGGGTATGACCAGATCGTCCTGGGTCCTAGCTGACTCACTTTGGAGGCCTATGTTTTAGCAGTAATGATATCTCCCCCATACACGGGGGCATAAAAGCAAAATAAAAGGGAGTTCACACTGTAAAGGAAGGGACATCATCAATGCTACAACAAAGGGCCTTTACATTAGGGGGCATGAGTTTGGGGAGACTTTTGTCATTGAAGACTTTTATACCTTATATAGATATCATCAGTACCAGAGCAAAGTCCTCATCTGTGGGTCAACAAGCACCTGCGACAATAATGCCTGAGAACACCCCCCACCCCCGCCCCTGCATGCATCTTTCCGGATGTGCCAGCCAGCCCAGAAACCAAGGACACCCTGGCACATCCTTCTGAAGCCAGCACCCGTTCCAAAGGAAACAAGGCAAATTCTAATTGATCAGTCTTTATTTACTGACTGCCTGCTACGTGCCAGCCCCGTGTGGGGTGCCAGGCTCTGTGCTGGGCAGCCCGAGACTAAAAACAAAAGGCCGGCCCTCAAGGAGCTCTCGCTGCCCCCGAGTCAGTGCACGGACCCCCACGTGGCGCCTGCGCGCGGGCTCCGGGGCATGCTTCGCAGTGGCTAGGAGGCTCTGAGAAGTGGTCCGAGGGCCGGAGCCATTGCCCACCCCCTCATCCTTGCTCCCACCGGGACGAGGCTCGGAGGCCGCTCGAACAAAGCCCGTCTAACAGAGACAAAGCCTTCGGGCGGAGGCTGGAGGTGCCAGAGGACCCCCGAAACCAGGCTCTATCTGAACGGCGACTCCCTAGAGAACGCGTGCAGCACTCCATCGGCCTTCTCTCGAAGCCTTCAGACGAAGGGGAGCTCATTACTTGCGGGGCCCAGCCCTTCCCCTCGAGGCTGGCCTACTGGCTCATGTCCCCCCGGGGCTGCCCTACGGGGCCAAGCTGAACCGGGCGGGGGCCTCAGGCCCTGCACATTCTCCAGGATGGCGGCGGCCGTGCCCCAGCCCCCAGCCTTCTCCTCTCCGGGACAAACACGCCCTGTTCCTTCGTAATAAATAATTTAAAAAAAAAAAAGTTTGTTGGGTTAGACTGACCTTGGGTCAGGCCCAGCTAAGCTGACCCACTTCCCGGTCCCCCCTTCCTACTCGCCTCCTGCCCTAGCCCCGCCCTCACCAGTTCAGGGAGGTGGGGGGAGGGGACGTCACAAAAAAACACAAAACAACAAACCCAACCACACGGGGCCGCCACGGGCTCCAACGCCTACCCATCCCTGCAGCCCCCCTCCCCGCGTCCCCCAGCAGAGGTGTCTGGGTGTTGTAGTCCCGGCTGCGGCCTCGGCCTGGGGGCGAAACCCAATTGCGGCTGAGGCGCGCCTGCGCGCTCGGCCCCCCTCTCCTCTCCCCCTTGGATAGGCTGGTCGGGAGGGGGGGGGAACGGGTTCGCGGTAACCGGCGGGGTGGCGCAGGCGCAGGCGCAGGCGCAGGCGCGGGCAGAAGTAGTGAGGCGGGCAGGAGGGCTAGACAGGCAGAGCCGGAGGGCAGGCAGACAGGCAGGCAGACAGGCGGGCAGCCCAGCGCAGGCGCCACGCAGCCGGCGGGGCGGAGCCGACCACAGTTCCCGGCGTGCCCCGCGCGGGCAGCGGCCTGTGGAGAAGGGGAAGGGGAAGTAGAAGAAGGAGGAGGAGGAGGCGGCGGCTGAGGGCGGGCTGAAAGGAGGGCGAGGCCGGGGGAGGAGAGGGCGGAGCGGGGGGCCGGGCTGGGCTGGGGGGGGAGCGGGGATCCAGAGCGAGTGGAGCGCTCGGGGGTTCAGGGCTCGGAGGCGGCGGCTCCCGGCAGTGGCGGCGGCGGCTCCTCCTCCCCCCCTGTCCAGAGTGTTCGGCCCGGCCCGTCACGCGAGCCCGGGGCGGCCGTGCGGCCTAGTTCCCCCGACGCGGCCCAGCCCGGCCCCTCGACCTCGGCCCCCGCCCCCGCCGCTGCCGCTGCTGCTGCCGCCGCCTCCCCGACCCCCGCTGCTGCCGTTGCCACTACCGCTGCCACTGCCTCCGCCTCCAGCGCCATGGCACGGCCGCTGGTGCCCAGCTCGCAGAAGGCGCTGCTCTTGGAGCTCAAGGGGCTGCAGGAGGAGCCGGTCGAGGGCTTCCGGGTGACCCTGGTGGACGAGGGCGACCTGTACAACTGGGAGGTGGCCATCTTCGGGCCCCCCAACACCTACTACGAGGGCGGCTACTTCAAGGTAAGGCAGGGAGCAACTCGGCTTCCAACGTGGGGTCACAGGCTCCGGGGAACCCGGCCACCCCCGGGGTTCCTTCGCCTCCCCCCCCCCCCCCCCCGCCTCCGTGGTACGTTCCCCCATCTCTTACCCCTACCCTGGTAGATTCCCCATCTCTTATCCTTCCTCCATGGTAAGTTTCCCATCTCTTACCCTGTCCCATGAGAGATGCCCCATCACTTATCCCTCCCCTGGTAGATTCCCCATCTCTTATCCTGCCTCCATGGTAAGTTTCCCCATCTCTTACCCTGCCCCATGAGAGATGCCCCATCTCTTACCCTGCCCCGTCTCTTACCTTCCATAATAGACTCCCCATCTGTTACCACCCATGGAAGAGTCCCCATCTCTTAGTCCACCCCCGTGGTAGAGTCCTCCCGATTCTTACCCCCCCCCCCATCTTTTACTCCAGTCCATGGTAGGTTCTTCCATCTCTTACCCCACCATAGTAGATTTCCCATTTTATCTCATACCTCACCCAGTGGCAGGTTCTTCTGCCTTTTTACACTGTCCCTACTTGCCCACCTCTTTTATGCACACCACCCATGATGATTGGTTCCCAATCTTTTCTATTTTATCTTCCCATGGTAGTTTCTTGGCATTCCTTCTCATATCTGTATCTATACATACGCACACACACACACTTGCACATGCGCACATATATGTACACATACTGTTTTGCATGCATGTAGAGTGGATTCTACAATACACTTGCAGACACAGGCAGGGTAGATTCTTTCTCCCTTTCCCCCTTCCCACACACATTCAGGCTAGATCTTTTCCATATATATGAACACACAGAAAATCAATTCTCACACATCTACATGTGTGTATATATAGTCCATTCTCATATGATATTCTATATACACATATTACTATAGAGACAGATGCTGCTACATGGCAGATTTTCCTATCTCTTACACAAGCATTGTAATAGATTTTCCCATCTTACTCATGTTCACACAAAAGATTCTCCCCCAGAAGAAACATGATAGTCTCCCCCAATACACATATGATAGATTCTTCCCCAATATACATAGGTCCTCGTATATATGGTATTCTCCAACATACGTAAGATAGATTCTTTGTATACATACAGGTGATAGATTCTCCATACACACATAACACACATACGTACCCAGTAGACTTTCCCCATATACACAGCATACACAGTTATGTGGTGTCTACCTTCTCCATACAATAGATTCTTTTTCATACATGTTAGTCTCACATATACACAAGCTAGATTCTTCATACATAAAATAGATTTTCTTTTTTATCTCATAATATAGAATAGATTTCTACATGTGTACACACACGCATGATCTCTCATCTCTTACACAAGCACACACAATAAATTCTCTTACCTCTTTCACACTTGCATGATATTTTCCCTTATGTGCACATACAGAATAAAGATTCTCCTGTCTCTTACATGCATGATAGATTCTTCCATCTTATATGGACACAGGATAGATTCTCTCATCTCTTACACAAATGCACACACAGGCAAGATAGATATCTCTCATCTTTTACATACAAGGTATTTCATTTCTTACGCACAGCATATGTACACAGAGAATAGATTTTCCCATGTATTATATTCTTCCATCATTCATATGCCCTAGAATTCCACTGTCTTTTACACACACACATATACATGGTTCCCCTCCCTCTTAGACACACATCACACTAAGTACCCCCATCTCTTATATAAACATGCTACATTCCCTTGTCTTATATATATGCACACACTCCTATACATTCTTGGTTCACACAGTAGATTGTCATATCTTACACACACACACACGCATACACACATTTGTGTGGTTTACCCCATCTCTTACATGGGCATGTATGCACACACAAACATAATCGCATTCAAGAAGTTCCCCCTTCTCTTAAATATACCCCACAGCCACTTCCCAGGTCATGCTCTTCTTCACCACATATACACATCTTTCTCACTCACTTCTGTCAAGTACTACACCAGGAGTAATCAGTTTCCTTTATTTTTAATTATCCCCCCAAAATTATCCTCAGGGTTATACTGTCTGAATCACTTCTCTTACATCCCCCTCTCCGACCTTAATTTTCCTCTCCTTTACCATATGTCCCCAGGACAAGTCCATTCATTCATCTTTTTTTTCCTTAACTCCTGAACCACTACCCCCACTCCTGATGATATTTTTTCCTTATCCTCTCCAACTCTAAAAGAAAAGGATACTTCTCCTTGTTCTCCTTTAGGGGGTTGTGATGTGATGCTCTTTCCTTAATTCTGGGTTTCTGTTGCCCAACCTTGCTGTCTTCATGCTCCTCACCCTGCTTTCCCCTTTTCCATTCTTCTGCCCTCCCCAGAGGAAACAAAGAACCCTGGATAGAGCAGCGCTCTAGGCCCTCGTGTGTCCTTTGGAGCTAGCGGAGTGTAGAGTGCCCTATTGTTGGGGAGCACAGGGTCTGGCTGGGGGAGGAGGCTGGTTTGGAGCTGAGTTAGAAGCAGTCTTTTTGTCTGCTTGTTGGACCCAGAAGGCTGTTGTTACCTAGAGGCTTCCAGCGAAAGCATCACAGGCTACAGAGGCAAACCAGAAAATGACTGAGAGTATCCTGTCCACCTGGCATTTCAGGAGATAGGGGTGTGCCCTCCCCATTCCCAGTCCCATTTGTGACAGGCCAGCTCAGAAAAGGTATATCCTGTAGATGCAGCCCATAGAGCCCCGTGGGGCAAAGAAGCTGAGGTAACTTCCCGGTCAGGGCCTTGTTGCTCCTGTAGCCCCTGCTAGTCCTGTGCAGAGATCTGCTGCTTTGTTGGCCACCTTAAAAATGGAACCACACAGACTCTTCTTGGGGAGGTTTGCTTTTCCTTGGACCCTTGGATAAGGATTTTAACGTCCTGGGCTTTTACAAAGAAAAGTCAGGGCTTATACTTGCCCCCTAAAATAGACTTCCCATTTTTCCCCTGTTCCTCTGGCCCTAAGGTCAGCAAATTCAATTCAGTAAGTGTTTGTTCTTGAACAGTTTCTCCGGAGGCCTGAACTTTGAGGTTTTGGCAACCTTAATTTTTTTCCTGTTCTTACGGGCAATATTTTATCACCAAGAATGTTGTAATTCCAAATGGTTTAAGTTTTATTCACTCCAGTTCTGTTCTATCCATTTTGCACCGCCCCCCCCCCCCCAAGAAAAACATCCCCAAAGCAGTGGGGGTGGGGGAAAGTGGCAGCACAGATAGTCTGGATGAGAACTGGAGTAAGATTACCAGATAAGAGGTCAACCCTGGTTCCATGGGCCAAGTCCAGAGCCATGTATTCAAACCTTTCTCTGAGCGTGGACAGGCTTTCAGAGCCTGGTCTTGATTGCAAAGCCTACTTCCCTTCCCCCACAGGTCCAAGGCATCCTGGTTTTTGCCTTGGCCCAGAGTGCAGGTTGAAGCTGTGACTGAGCCAGATGAACTGGAAGAAACCACAAGAGATCAATGAGGCTGTTCTGGGGGTGGCAGGCAAGGGGAAAGCTGGTGCTGGCAAGGCAGATGTCTGTGTTTGCATTATTGTGCTAATCTTTTAACGGCTGTTACCCAATGGGCCAGGGGCCCAGCTGCCAGTTTTGTAAAGGGTGTAATTCCAGAAATCTCACAGGCCAGTGTGACTGGTGTTTGTTTTTGGTTTGAGGTGAGGCCTACTAAGGACCTAGGGTGGGACTCAGGTTGTGAACTCTGGGATGTAAACCTGGACTGGGCCTATCAGCCTAGACCCAGTTTTTTCATCTTTTCAGAGAAGAGATTGTTATTGGGGAATGGGACCAGCATTTGTGCTGAAAAGCTTGTCCTCTTTAGAGGTAGTGAACTGTTTAACCCTTTTCTGAGAAAGCTATTTTTACCTGCTAGGAAGCAACTGGATGTGTGACATAACTAGCCAGCTCTACCTTTGATCCAGTGAATAACCCAGAATCCTGCCTCTGGCCTTTGCTGACGTTTATGTGTTGTTTCATAGAATAATCTATTGTTTGTTGTTCCATATTAGACACTGCCTCCTGGATCAGTTCCATGGATTTCATACAAGTTCACAGACTTGAGTTGGAAAAGGCACCTTAAAAGATCATCTTTCATTTTACAGAGAAGGGAGAACAGACCTAGAAAGAGAATCATAGTATTAGCTCACATTAGTTCATTGTGACTATGAATCATGTTCAAATCAACTCTGCCATTGTTCCTGGTTGGGGTGTGTCAATTACTACCCTTCCCCCTTATTCATCATCCATATAACTTTCTGGACCAAAGTATTCTTCTCTGGACATTGATTCCCTTGTGCATATTGTTTTCTCCATTAGAATGTAAGCTTCTTGAAGGTAGGGGCTGCCTTTGCTTTTCTCTTTGTTATCCCCGTGATTCAGTGCAGTATTTGGCACAGAGTAAGCACTTAAGAAATGTATGTGTGTGTGTGTAATTTTTTTTTGCCTTTTTGGAGGGCAATTTGGGGTTAAGTGACTTGCCCAAGGTCACACGGCTAGTTTTTGTGTCAAGTGTCTGAGGCCGGATTTGAACTCAGGTCTTCCTGACTCCAGGGATGGTGCTCTATTCACTGCGCCACCTAGCCATCCCTGGCACTTAAGAAATAAGTGCAAATTTTTCATTCATTACTTTATGTTCATGTACAGAAATTCCCTGTATATGGAATGTATTAGAATGTTATAAACCATACCAAATGAAAGGTCTTTCAGCCTTTACTTGAGAAGGGACTTGTCCAGAGTCCCGTGTCTTTTTGTTGTTAGGAAATTATTCTCACATTCTCTTTGGAGGTGGGTCACCAGTTTTCTACCTGAACACTGATTAGAATGGATCTGCTAGGGGGTCTCAGTCAGGATAGCTGTGGACCCCCCAATTCAGAAGAGATAAGCATACCTATTATTTTATTCCTTCTTCTCCAACTTTAGGTATGTTTTTTGGTGGGGATAGAGTAGGATAAATCTCTCCTAGGGAGTATATGCTGTATCATAGTATACCTACTTTTGGTACCACTTTGTTTTTTCTGCTACAGTCTTCTCTCAAAGACTACTGCTTTCTTAATCTGCCAGCCTCAAGAACTAACCGACTTTGTTCTCTGAATCTGAAATCAGTGTTGAGAGTTGAGATATTGTGTGTATCTATAAGAAAGTTGGAAATCAGTGCCCTTGAGCTAACTCCTTGTGCTTAACTTTTCCAGAAGAAGTTCACAGAACTTGGGGGCAGGAGTTGGTATCCAGCTGTGTTCCGCACTGGGCAACATGATTCTCCTGGAAATGTCTATATGATTGTCCTTTATCACAAAGAAAGGTGCCATTTGCTGGTCAGCCTCTAGATACAGCTCTTGACTTCTTCATATGTATTTCAAAACAACTAGGATTCAGGACCTGGCCATCCTAAGTAGCTTCCAGTAAATGAAAACATCTGAGTTGTACTTCCTCTGTTTACCTGCTTCACCAGCTAGTTAGCCAAGGAGGAAGACAACAAAGCTGTCATCACAGAAGCTTTGCAACACACTGGCCCAGGTTACATCAGAGACCTGTGCTTAAGTCATAGCCAACAGGGGATAGTGAGTTTTCTTAAATCAAGATCCCTAGCCCTCTCTAAAGTCCTTGGACAAAAAAGTGCTTCCACAAGCCTGTTGGGCCCTTCCAAGGACCATTAGAAACCCAGCTGTTTGCTGGCAGAGAGTTCCCTTACCAAGGCCAAATGAGTTAATCTTCTGGCAGACACTTCTGTTCTGGAACTCCTGCCCTTAGAGAGCTTCAGGGTCTGGTCACAAGGGTAAAAAGGGAAGGGACTTATATGATAATTTTGTCAGGGAAGAAATAAATGATAGGCAGTCTGCTGTCAGCTGCCCAGAAGGATGCCTGAGGCCCAAAATTAGTTGTATAAGAGAACACAGTCTGACCAGGTAGACCCTTAAGAAAGTTACTGACCTAGTATAGACACAGAATGGCTTTTGTAAAGAGACTAGACTGTTTAAGCTAACATGAAAAGGGCAGGGAAGAATATCTAGGAAGAATTCTATACCTGTCTTTAGGGACATGGGTCTCTCTTCTTCCATAACAGTAACAGCTTCCATGCCAGAGGCTAGAAAGGTGAAGTGATTTGCTGAAGTCATAGAGTAAGTGACAGAACTAGACCCAGAACTTGGGGCTCTTCTTACTCCCATTCCAGTATGCCTATGATATTATACCATCATAACAATAACTCTGCATGCATTAATGTTCCCAAAGCACTTTTAGTCCTCCGAGGGAGGATCATCCGTGTTATTGGTCCCATTTTGAAGATCAGGAATCCTAAGTTCAAAGATGTTAACTGGCTTGCCCAATTGTACAGCTAGTAAACACCTTAGAGGCAGGCTTGGAACTTAGGAAAAGGCTGGTGCTTTTTCTGCTTTACCAGGACACATAGGATCATGCTTCCATTCCCTTCTCATTATTTTTCCCTGTTATTTCCCTCCTCAGGCCCGCCTCAAGTTTCCTATTGATTACCCCTACTCCCCTCCAGCTTTCCGGTTCCTCACCAAAATGTGGCACCCAAACAT
This sequence comes from Petaurus breviceps papuanus, assembly GCF_028583685.1. Taxonomy (NCBI): domain Eukaryota; kingdom Metazoa; phylum Chordata; class Mammalia; order Diprotodontia; family Petauridae; genus Petaurus; species Petaurus breviceps. Next base: position 5,804,319 of record NW_027185588.1, on the reverse strand, counting down.
CTATGAGGTAAGCCCCACCTTGTTTCTGCCCCTTGGGATTCCTGAGGTTTTTATGAGTCCTTCCCCAGGGGTACTCAGCAGGACAAGTATTTACCTGCCTGCTGTATGACGTGCACTGTGTTATATGCTGATGGACACTAGAGAAGTAAAAGACAGGACCCCTCCCTCAAAGAGTCTGCAGTCTGCTGACCGCCTTTGTGCACATCCTTCCTCTGGGGCTCAAGAGGAGAGCTGAGATGAGACCGCCTACTGCTGCATCCCAAGCATTCATTGGTCTCGTACAAGCTGACACTTGCCCTGGTACTGGACTAGTTTAGTGTCTGACCTGAAGCCAGTTTCAGGGTGGAGGGTGTTTCAGTTTGAAAGTAGCATGGACATGGACAAGCAGGTAGCTAGAACCTTAAGTCAGGCCAAATGATGGATGAAATTAGCTTGGGCTATCTATCCTGGTCTGTAAGACTATCTTTGGGCATGTAAATGCCTCTTTATTCCTTTCAGAGAAGAGCAGGGTTTATTCAATTAAAGATCCTTGTCTTCCCCATCAGTGTGGCCTATCTCCCCAAAAAGGTCTGGCTACTCACCCCCCCCCTTTCTTTCTTTCTCCTTCTCTCCCTCTTTTTCTCTTTCCCTTCCCTCCCTTTGCACATGACCAGACTGGGGATGTTTGTATCTCAATCCTCCACCCTCCAGTAGATGATCCCCAAAGTGGAGAGCTTCCCTCTGAGCGATGGAACCCCACCCAAAATGTCAGGTGAGTTCCCCCTGAATGGAGGTAAGTCCCACTGAGAAGAGGGGATTGATTCATGACCTCTCTTAGAAAGACTACATTGAGGAGATGCTTTTGGGTATCAGTTCACCTGGCATCTCTCCATTTTTCACTAGCAACCACTGGGCTTCAGCGACTAAAGCTTGCCTTTGGAAGGGACTTCATGTTGGAGCACCGACAGAGAGAGAAGGGTAGCATGGGGATGCTGCTGTCCATATCCCTCCTCATCTTATATATTTGTAGAAGGCCAGGAATGAAAGAGACCTTGAAGATTTTGGGGCAACCCCCTCATTTTACTGATCAGGAAACAGGTTGTCAGAGAAATGATTTACCTAAGGTCCCATAGCAATTTAGTGACATGGAGAAAAATGGAGACAGCAGAGGGAATGTTTACATTCTCACCAGACCTTCAGCCTATTTGCATGGCCAGTAGTACTCTAGTATACTACTAGTAGTAATGGAAGGCTTAAATGTTTTCATTCATTCCACTTATTCAGCAAATATTAAGTGCATACTCTTTTTTTTTCTAAAGCAATCGGGGTTAAGTAACTTGCTCAAGGTTACACGGCCAGTTATTTCTGGGTGTGGTGCTGAGTGTCTGAGCCCGGATTTGATCCAGGTCATCCCAGCACTGGAGCCGGTGCTCTTACTCGCTGAGCCACCTGGCCGCCCCTAGGTGCATACTCTTTACAGAAGTATTAAGGAAAATAAAATTTTAGCTGTAACACAGTGTCTGCTCTTATGGAGCTCATAGAGGCAGACTTAGGCTCAGGGTAAAGAAAAGTTTTTTAATAATTAATTAGAACTGTCTAAAAGTGAATTGGACTGTGGTTGGTTATCTTTCCCTAGAAGTATTCAAGGAAAATGGACAACCATTTGAGGCTGTTGTAGAGGAAGGGGGGAGTTCTTGTTCAGGTACACATTGGACTAGATTACCTCTAAGATTCCTTCAGTGTTGAGATTCTTTTAAGACACAACCACAGCTAACTGTCATATGCCATTAGCCTTATAGATTTTAGATTTAGAATGGAGTCTCAGGCTGCCTAGTCCAGTGAACCTGAGACCAAGAAAAGAGACATGCCCAAGGTCACCTGGGGAGTGAGTTTTGCAGAGCTGAGATTTGAACCCAGTTCTTTGACTCCAAATGCAGTGTTTTGTTTTTTGGTGTTTTTTTTTGTTTTGTTTTGTTTTTTTGCTTTTTGGAGAGGGGAAGGTAAGGCAGTTGGGGTTAAGTGACTTGCCCAGTGTCACACAGCTAGTTTTGTGTTAAGTGTCTGAGACTGGATTTGAACTTAGGTGTCCTCCTGACTCCAGGGCCAGTGCTCTATTCACTGGTTTTTTGTTTTTTTTTTCCATTATACCTGCCTACTTCTCATCTATTGGGCCATATCCCTTCTCAATCAATTACCTAGAAATATCCCCTTTATCCACCAGAGGCTTCCTGCCTAGGGCCTTTGTCTCATTCCTTCATGGCATGTTGGGTGGACTTCATTTCTGTGTACTATGAGAAATGTCGGTGTCATTCTGAAAGGTTCTTGCTATCTATGGGAGGGTCTCAACATTGGGTTGTTTTCTGAGTAAATGACTTTTTGTGCAATTTTCCCAACCTTCCTTTGCTGGATAGGACCATCCTCCTGAGTGTGATTTCCCTCCTAAATGAACCCAATACCTTCTCACCAGCCAACGTGGATGCTTCCGTGATGTACAGGAAATGGAAAGACAGCAAAGGGAAGGACCGGGAATATACGGACATCATCCGGTGAGTGGGAGGGAGCTGCCTGTGAGGCCTTTCACATTCCTGTGTGGCTTTAGTTGGCATAAGGATCTCTTCCCAACTGCCATGGAAGAGCACCCTTGGCATGGTGTCATGGAGGATTCCTCCTGCTCCTCCTCATCACTCTGGATGAGGCGATTGGAGGTTAGAGGCAGCCAGTGGCCAGACCTCAGGGCCTGGGGCTCTTCCCATTGGGCCATATTGTGCCTAGCGGTCGGCAGGCTGTGCGTGGTCCACGTGGACCGGGAATAGTTTTCTTATTCAACAAATATTAAATGCCTGGTTGGGTGGAAAACGTTCTGAGCTACACTAGAGGAAATAGCAGCTGCCACTCGCGTATAGCATTTCATGATTTGCCAAGCATTTTCTGTACTTTCTCTTACTTGATTCTCCCAAGCCTTTGAGATAAGTGCTGTGATCAGTAAGTTTATTAAACACCTACTATGTGCTTCTCAGTACTTTCTCAGGACATTACACTGACTCTGACTTCACCTTGTCTTGTACACATGCACACACTCTACACTCTTGGTTTACACAGTAGATTTTCCTGTCTTACACACACACACACACACACACACACACACACACACACACAAACTTGACGCTATTCAAAAGAGGTCTTCCCTTTTTTTAGACACACCCCACAACAGTTGCCCAGGTCGCCCTATTCTTCATCACATACGCACAGCATCTTTCTCAGCTTTCTGACTCACTTCTATCAGGTGTTACACCAGGAGTAATCAGTTTCCTTTATTTTTCATTACCCCATCAAGCCTCCCCTGTAACCTCCACTACAAATCTTCACTGTGCTCTTGAAATGACTCTTCCATAGTAACCAACCCATTCCGTTCCCTCACCCCACCTCAGCCACCCTCGCTCTCATCACCATTGTCTCTTGTGTTCCTTTTTTTTGTCATTGCATTTTTCCTCCTTACCTTTTTTTTTTTTTTGGAGGACAGTTGGGGTTAAGTGACTTGCCCAGGGTCACATGGCTAGTTTTTGTGTTAAGTGTCTGAGGCCAGATTTGAACTCAGATCCTCCTGACTCCAGGGCTGGTGCTCTATTCCGTTTGCCACCTAGCTGCCCCTTCCTTCTTCTCACCTTTGAGGTCACTCCCTGTGACCTCAAATTTCTCTACTATTCATGACTTTTCTTAGGCCATTATGATTTTTGCTCCCCTCTCACTTTCTTCGCCTCCTGACCTTGAACTTGTAATTAACCAATTCAGCTCTACCTTTTCCTCTTAATTCCTTTGGCCTTTATCCTGTTATTTTCATCCCTTGCCAAACGCTGGCCCTGGATTATTCCCACCACCCTTCTCTACTGTGATGTTTGGGTACACATGTACCTCAAATTTATGTTATCCAACCTCAGCTAGACCCTCACTGCAACAAGACAGTCCTCTCTAATTGATAGTCCCTATTTCAGTCCTCTCCTCAATATTCTCGTAAATTCTGCCTTCTCAGCTGAACACCTCACTGTCTCAGAATCCCTGGACATCATCCCCTACAGTTTTTTCCTTGCCATTGCTAACTCCTCTACATCAGAACATAAAACATTTACTGGTTGCTAGATAATGTGCCAAGTGCTGCCAACAGAGATGAAAAATGGAAATAATATCCACCCTTAAGGAGCTTACATTCTTTTGCATAGGCAGGAAGTACCTGGATAAGGAGATAGAGAATAAACACTAGGTAATTGATGGGAAGGGGCACTGCCTATGGAGATCAGGAAGGGTTTTGTGTAGAAAATGACTTTTGAGCTGCATGGCTTTGACTTTCCCTTCCCCCCATCCTCTTTATCAGTTACCCCCTCTCTCTACAATCCCTCCTTATCTACCTCTTTTTTCCCAACTGCCTTGAAATATGCCCAAGTGTCTCTTGTCTGTATTCCTTGTCTCTACTTTCTTTCCTCAGTCCTTTGCATTCTGACCTCAAACTGAAATTGTCTCCTCCAAAGTTACCAAGGATCTCTTACTTAGCAGACATGATTGTCTTGTTTTGGTTCTGACCCCTTTGTGACCTCCCTTGGCTGCATTTGACAGTTTTGACTGCCTTCCCCTCCTGGATCCTCTTCTCCTCAGAGTTTTCATGACACCTGTCTGATTGTTCCTTCTCAGTCTCCTGTGCTGTCTTCTCCTCTTTATCCTGGGCCTTCTTCTCAATAGGATTCTCCTTTGTTGACCTCATAAACTCCTGTGGGTTTATTTATCATCTCTGTGCAGATAATTCCCAGCTCTCTATATATCCAACTTGATTCTCTTCTTGTCACCATATAACGATTGGGAATTTCAGACTAGGATAACTGGAAACATCTTAAACTCAGCCTGTCCAAAACAAAGCTCATCTTTCCCCAAATCCACCCCTCTTCCAGACTTTGCTATTTCTTTTATTTTTTGAAGGGGGAAGGCAGGGCAATTGGGGTTAAGTGACTTGCCCAAGGTCACACAGCTAGTAAATGTGTAACGTGACTGAGGCTGGATTTGAACTTGGGTCCTCCTGACTCCAAGGCCTGTGCTCTATTCACTGTGTCACTTAGCTGCCCCATTTTCCTAGTCTCCTCATCTAGATTGCTCAGATGTGGTGTGAACCTCAAGCCCTCAATCTCTCTTACCTCACACAGCCAGTCGCCAGATTTGTCGATTCTGCCTCCACACCATAGCTCACATCCTCTCCACTTACAGCTATTCCCTTAGGTCAGGCGTTGCTTCACCCCTTGCTTGAATATTGCCATGGCTTCCTCATTGATCACTTTGTCTTGGATCTCCTTAATCCAGTCCATCCTCCACCCTGATGCCAAAGAGATTTTCCTTAGGTGTAGGTCTGTCCTCATTACTCTCCTGCTCAGTGAACTCCAGGGGCTCTCTTTTGCCTCTAGGACAAAATATTAATTCGTTGGTGAGGTTTTGAAGACCTTGACAGTCTGTCTCCACCCTGTCTTTCCCAACCTCCTTAATACATTCCTGCCCATCTCATCAGTCCAGCCAAAGTGGTCTCTCCTTTCCTTAAACACAGTACCCCGTCTGCCATCTCTGCCTTATAGGACCCCTCTCTTACCTCAAGATACAGCCATCTACCACCTTTCTTTTTTCAACCCCAAGTGTTAGTTCCCTCCTTTTCTCCGTCCCTTAATTACTTTGTATTTAACACTAGGTGTTTAATTTGTATTTTTCTTTAAATATTTTGTATATAGTTTTTTTCTTTTTTGTCTCTTTTTCTTTTTTTGCTTTTTTGGAGGGGGGAAGGCAGGGCAATTGGGGTTAAGTAACTTGCCCAAGGTCACATAGCTAGTAAGTGTGTCAAATGTCTGAGGCTGGATTTGAACTCAGGTCCTTCTGACTCCAGGGCCAGTGCTCCATTCACTGTGCCACCTAGCCCACCCCATTTTGTAAATAGTTTTAACCAGGCTGTACCAAAAGTCTTGGTTTGCTTTTCAACCATTAAAGCACTAAGAATTTTGAGGCACATGTACTTGTGTCTCCTAATAGAGTATATGGGCTTGAGATTTTCTGTTTTTCTTTTTTTTTTTAATCCTCAGCAACAGTGCCTAGCACATGGTAGACACCTAATAAATGTTTATTGATAGATTGAGAAAAATTAAATGACTTGTCCATTGTCACACAGCTAGAGTCAGCCCTCTAGGTGAGCTTTGAAGCCAGCTTCTCTTAATTCCCAAGCCCAGTGCTTTTTCCAGTCTCTCACACACACTCTCTTGGTTAAGTCCTGTACACACAGAACTGTAGTATAAAGTGTCTTATGAGAAGTACAAAAATAAGGTACCATAATATAACATAACAGGAGTGAAAGGATCGCTTCTAGCTAGAAGAAATCAGAAAGCTTCCTGGTCCAGATAACTCTTGAATGAGGTCTTAAAGGAGATAGCACAAGTAGTATTCTTGTCACCTTCTTTATCAGTAAGTTCTTAATTGAATAATTTCCAGTAGCCCCTTCTACCAAGATAATCTGTCTCATCCTGAATTGGAATAGAAGCTCAGAATTCTCCATATCTAGCACTGAAGAAACCAAAACTAGCCCCTCAGCGTCTTGCCTCTGTATGTATGTCCTGTTCATGGCTTAAGAATATGTTGTTTCTAAAAATCGTTTTCATAATTCACATTTGTTAGTTTCTGTTTTGTTTTTTGTTTCTGATTTGATCTTCCCAACACCCTTGGGAGATAATAAGTATTATTATCCCATCTTTGCCAATGAGGAAACAGACTGAGAGGTGAAATACTTTTAGGACTCCATACTCAAGTTTCCTGGTTCTTTTCTCAGTCTCTTTACCTTAATATGCCGTACTGCTTTACTGCTGCAGACAAAGTACCTTCTCCTTCCTTTCCTACCAAGAATATATATGTAGTCCTTCCCCTTCCCTATCAGGATTAAATATATTACTTCATCCTGTGGAAAGTTTTCTAATTTGTTGGAATTGGATTCCCAGTCCAGCTAAAAAGTTTGGGCCCTGGGACCTTGAGCTCCAACTCTGGAGAACTTAGATCCTGTGAGACCAACAGTTCAAAGAGATCATAACTGAAAAAGGTTGTGTGTGTGTCTGTGCTGTAATTCTTTCCAAGGATCCAGTTGTTCTCCCATACACACAAGAATGAAAGTGATGAGATTTGCAACTCTAGCTTTTTAGGTGGTAAAAAGGGACAGGGACAGTTTTTCTGTGCATAAAGTTGCAGGATTTCAATTACAGTTGTCAGCACCTCATCCAAAGCTTCATCTTTGAGGCAACTGGTCCTTAGCAGCTTTCTCCAGAAGGAGGCAAGATATCCCTGGTATATAGGGATAACCATTCATCCCTGTTTTTCAGGGATGCCTAGAGGTCCTTGTGGCCTAGCAAAGTCTGACTGAGGGGATAATGATGAGAAGGGAGATGTTTCCACTATTTTTAGAACATCCTGAAGCCATTCTACAGCTTTCTCAGGTAGATAGATAAAAGATATGTGTACGTACATGTGTATACACACACACACACACACACACACACACACACGCACACACACACACACACACACACACACACACACACACACACACACACACACACGTACTTATTTCCAGAGATCTAGATGTTCTCTAAAATGTACAGGGATGGTGATGTAGGCGTTCTCCAAGGCCTTGTCCTTAGGTATCTTTTCTTTTCCATGGTGATCTGTTCCACTCCCACGATTTTAACTATTATATTTGTTCAAAAGCCTCTCATTCTATATCCTTGACCTATCTCTCTTTGTGTTCCAGACCCACATTTCCATCTGTTTGCTAGATGTCCTGTTGGCTCCTCAACTCAGTATCGATTCCTCTTGATCTGTTCTCTTGATTTTCTTTCCTTTTTTAGCTTGTAAAAACAATTATTAACATTCCTTTTTAAAAACTTTTGAGTTCCAAATTCTCTATCTCTCTCCTTCCCCTCTCCCCGCATTGAGAAGGAAAATAATTTCATATAGGTTATACATGTGCGGTCATGCAAAACATTTCCATGTTAGTTGTGTTGTGAAAGAAAAACAGACCAAAAAAAAACAAGAAAAATTAAGCAAAGGAAAAGTATGGTTCGATCTGCATTCAGATTCCATCAGTTCTTTCTCTGGAAATGGAGAGCATTTTTCATCATAAGTCTTTCGAAATAGTCTTGGATCATTATATTGCTAAGAATCACTGCCATTCATAGTTGATCACCATACAGTATTGCTGTCATTGTATACAATGTTCCCCTGTTTCTGTTTATTTCACTTAGCATCAGTTCATGCAAATCTTTCAGGTTTTTTGGAGAACCATCCTGCTTGTCATTTCTTAATCTATCACAATCATATATAACAACTTGTTCAGCCATTTCCCAGTTGATGGGTATTCTCTCAATTTCCAATTCTTTGCCACCACTAAAAGAGCAGTTATAATTATTTCTGTATAGAGAGGTCCTTTTCCTTTTTGTTTTCTCTGTTTGGGATACAGACCTAGTAGGGGCATTGCTTGGGCAAAGGGCATTGCTATACACAGTGGTTGAATCAGTATACCGCTTCCTCAGCTGTGCATTAGTGTCTCAATTTTCCCACATCCCCTCCAACATTTTTCATTTTCCTTTTCCGTCATATTAGGCAATCTTAATAGGTGTGGGGTAGTAGCTCAGTTGTTTTAATTTGCATTTTTCCAGTCAGTAGTGATTCAAAGTATTTTTTTTTTATGACGGTAGTTTTGATGACTCCATCTGAAAACTATCTGTTCATATCCTTTGACCATTTATCAATTGAGGAGTGTCTCATTTCTCTAAATTTGACTCAGTTCTCTATATATTTGAGAAAGGAGATCATTATCAGAGAGACTTGCTGTAAATTTTTTTTCATAGTTATGATTACTAGGTATTTTCCCCATTTATCCTTCTCTCTCTCTCTCTCTTTCCCTTTTCACCCTGTCCCTCTTCAAAAGTGTTTTGCTTAAGATTACTTATTCCTCCAAGATTACTGCCTCCCCCAATCTGCCCTTCCTTCCCTCATTGCCCCCTACTTCCCTTCTCTCATCCCCTTCCTCTTGTATTTTCCCTGTAGGGCAAGATAGGTATCTGTACCCAAATGTGTATGTTATTCTCTCTTTGAGCCAATTCCAACGAGAGTAAGGTTCATATGCTGCTCCCTGCAACGTCCCCATCTTCCCCTTTACTATGAAAGTTCTTTTGTGCCTCTTTTATGTCGGGTAATTTACCCTATTCTACCTCTCCCTTTTTCCTTCTCCCTCAATTTCCTTTTTTAATTAATGAAATTACTATCCTCCCAATTTCCTCAGGCTCACATCTCAGAAACATCTGATAATTTGTCCCTCTGCTCAGATACTTTCCATGAATGCCCATTTTTCAAAGACTGAAGTCCTTAGCTTGGTAATCAAAACCTCTATAATCTGTCTTCATTCTGTTTCCTTAGCCCTTAGTGTTCCACTTCTCTCAGTACACCGTACCCTGTGATCTGTCTAAATTAGCATTCCGAGCCTCCTTTCCATTGTTCAGCCACAGAATATTATAGCTGGAAAGAACCTGAGAGGCTTGGAAGAAGCATCACAGTCACGGTAGATGGGGAAGTGTGCTGGACCAGATTTAAAGTCCAAGTATCTGGGCTTGAGCATGGGGATTAGCCAACCTTGGCCACATCATTTCATATTTAAGTCTCAAGTTCTTCATCAGCAAAATAAGAGGGCTGCGCAAAATGAATTCTAAGGTCCCTTTCAGTTCTAAGTCTTCTGATCCTAGAGATTGTCAGACAAACCTTCCTTATCATCTGAGTCATTGCCCTCAGTGTATAGTTGGACAGACTGAGGCCTAGCGCTGGGAAGGGACTTGCTCAGAGTTACAGAGCTGGCTCCTACTGCTGTTGTAGGTCTCATATCTGTGCCTCGACATTATCCTCCTTCCCCTTCCCCAGGGACCTGCTCAGTGCCCCCAGCCTGTCACAAAACCTTTACCCCCTCTCCTGAACGCTAGGCATCTTCACACTCCCGTGTTGTAATCAACGTAGGTTTATCTTGTCCCTCCCGATGAACCATAGGCTTTATGAAGGAAGGGTCTGGGTCTCCTCCAGATTGGTCTCACCCATAGCAGATACTGAAATGTCTGTTTAAATGGAAATAAAAGGGAGTTGCTGCTGTCTCACTGCAGTTGTATCCTCTGTGGCAAGCCCTTTTTCTGCAGAAGGCACCTCCTTCTGCTCTTTCCTGAGGAGTGATGGCAGCTTATACAGCCCTTGCATCCATTCTTCGACTTTTATCTTTTACATCTCCATGAGCTTGGCAGGGCAGGTGAGCCAAGCTTCAGAGTGACCTGTGCAGGATATGCAGGATCCCACCAAGAGTTAGGGATGGAGCTGGAATCTGCAGGAGGCTCTTGTCTGCTGCCTCCTGATCCTTTTCTGCTCTTCTCTCCCAGGAAGCAGGTCCTGGGGACCAAAGTCGATGCGGAGCGGGATGGGGTCAAGGTGCCCACAACCCTGGCTGAGTATTGTGTGAAGACCAAGGCGCCTGCGCCGGATGAGGGCTCGGACCTCTTCTATGACGACTACTACGAGGACGATGATATGGAGGAGGAGGCTGACAGCTGCTATGGCGACGATGACGACGACTCTGGCACGGAGGAATCCTGACGCCGCCTCCGCCTCCCGCCTCCCGCCACCCCGGGCCCCAAATAAACTTATAAAATTTTACCTCAGACAAGGAGCCCGGAGACTCGCTTGGAAATCTCTTAGACTCCTGACAGCCCTGAACACAGACTCTCTACCTCACGGGAGTTTCTAGTTTTCTGTTTGATCTTGGTTTTTTTCCTTTTGGGTTTTGGGTGTTTTTTTTCCCTCCCTTTCAAAGAAGAATACCCCCTTCCCTCGCCCCAGGCCCTCTTTCCTCATCTTTAAAGCCAAGGCCCTATTTTCCAGCTTGTGGGGAGTGGAACGGGCTTGCTGGGGACGGGCTGCCTTGGGCCCTCCAGCCTGGAAGCTCTGCGATCTGACCTCGCCCACTTTGTTCCCTCCTGGTGATGAGACTAGGAGGATCCTACAGGTTTTTGTGTGCATTAGGTGAGTGAAGAATGAAGCAGCTACAATTTGGGAGGCGTGAGAGGGGTCACTCTGCCTGCTGACCTGCTCGCTTCTGCCACAGGCAGTGGGGGTGGCAGACGCAGGGAGAAAAGGTGGGCGCTGGTTTTTGTGGCTTTTCCCCTGCCTACTCTGCTCTGGATACTTGCAGCATCACATCAGACCACTAGAGGGAGGCAGACACCCTTAGAGATCCCTGGCCTTGGACGGCCTTGGTTCTGCTGTTCTGCTTCACTCCCAGCCCATGCTCCGAGGCAGGAGCCCCCAGGGTCTGCAGGGGCTTCTAAGGTCTTAAGCTGCCCACACCAGCTGGGGCAGGGAAGGGCAGACAGGTTTTTTTCTAGGAGTGGGTGGGGTGGGGTGGTTTAATTTTTTGTCAATTTCTCTCTGCTTCAGTTTGTTTGAAATATTAAATAAAACTACTTTATGAGAAATGTGTGCTATATGGGGCCCTTGTGGGAATCTAGAGTAGTGACTAAAGGCAGTTCAGTTCAACATTTTTAAACCTGTTTGGGGTCAGTGCCTAAAGCTCTTTCTGACTTGAGGAGTGAGACTTGTGGACCTCCTCCTAGTTTACAAAGCAATTTCTCATCTAGGTAGTTGTCAGGACAAAGGCCGTGATCCTCCTTGGTCTGCAGGAGAGGACACCTGTATGATGATAGTAACATTTATATGGCCCAGACACTGCCAGGCGCTTTGCAACACCTCTGGGGAGTGCTCTGATCCTCTCCATTTCACGGTTGAGGAAGCTGAGGCTGATAAGCGAGATGACTTGCCCAGCATCATACAGTTGGTAAGTGTCTGAGTCAGCATGAATAATGATAACCTAGAAGGTACTTCACTTTGTGCTCTTACAATTAGGGGAGTTGGTGCTATTATTATTCCTATTTTATGGATAAGGAAACAAACATGCTGAGCCACGTGCCTAGGGTCCCACAGCCAGTAAGTGTCTGAGGCCAGATTTGAACTCTGGTCTTCCTGGTTTCAGACCCAGCACTCTATCCACTGTGCCACCCAGAAGCAAGAACAAGGACACCAGTGCTCAAGGAGGGGCCAGCACTGATGGACTCGGATCAGTCCTTTTTCTACCACTCTTCCTCATAGGTGGACTGATGCAGGTCTGAGGGAAGCTGTATGTCACTACAGCTCAGGGCTGAGATCTAAGAAGCCTGTCGCAGGTTTTTCACATGATTTTGATTGGGTCCCTTTCCTGGACTTAGTGTTTCCCTCTATAAACTTGTGTTGCACTGGATGATATGTAAGGCCCCTTCTAGCTCTAATGGCCTAGGTGATGCTTTTATTTTGGCTTCTGTGGATCCTCATAATCACCCTGTGATGTGGGGAGCAGCCCAAGAGTGATAAAAGGATAGGGGAGATTGGATCCAATCCACAGATAGCGTTCTTGCACTTTTCTTGTGTGGAAGGGGGAACCAGTCAATTTGGCCATGTTTATTAGAGACCACCAGTGTGCTGAGCACTGTGCTAGTGCTAAAGATACACAGAGAAAAGGGAAATGGTCCTTGAATAGGTGGTATGTACAGAACACAAAGTAATCTTGGGGAAGACATTGGCAACTGGGGGTGCCAGCATAGACTTCAGGAAGAAAGTGTCACTTAAGCTGAGACTTAAAGGAAGCATTCCAAGAGATGGGGGTGAAGAGGGTGAAGCATTCCAGGCAAGGGCAGTGGGAGGGGGCAAGCAAGTACAAGGATGTTGATCCAGGAAATGAAGTATTGTGTGTGTTTGGACCATGGTGTCTGTGGAGGAGAGTATATTGTGAGGGAGCTGGAAAGGGTAGAGCAGGGCATCATGTAAGAGGAATTCCTATTTGGTCCTAGAGATAATGGGCACTCACTGACTGGATTTAATTGAGGAGAGGGTGATGTGGTCAGATCTGCCCTTACAGGAGATCCCTTTGGTAGCTCTGGAGGTTGGACTCAGTCACTTGGGTGACTAGAAGGATGATGGTCTCTTCGATAGAAACAGGAAAGTTCAGAAATAGGAAGCAGAGGTAGGCATAAGGGAAAGAAGTCTTTTCCAGGAATGTTGAGTTGGAGTTGCCGACAGGACATTCAATTTGAAATTTTTAATAGGCAACTCAGAAAAAAGACAGGCTGGTTACGTTGATCTAGGATTTGTCTGTAGAGAGATAACTAAATCCATAGAAGCTGATGAGTCCACCACGTGAGAGATTATAAAGAGGTCCTAGAACAAAGTCTTAAGGCACATGTACACCAAGGGGCCATGACACACGGAATCAGCAGAGGAGAGCAAAAAGAAGGAACGACAAAGGAGGAGAGCCAAGAGAGAGCAAGGTCATGGAAACCCAGAGGAGAGCATCCAGGAGAGAGTAATCATCAGTGACAAATGCAGCAGAGAGGTCAAGAAGGATAAGACAGAAAACTCAAGAGAGAATTGGGTAGGTTTGGAAAGAGCCAAGGATGGTGTCAGAATAAGATCAGCAGAGAGAAGCAGGTCTGGGGATGGGGAAGATAACCGCTGGTGCCCCAGTGGCATTTGGGCAGAGACGTTTTTCAGAGATCTCCCCCGTTCAGAGGAGGCTGTCATTGGGGGTTGGGGCGGATTTTTGTTACTTAAGCCACAACCCCAAGAGAAGGTGATATCAACTCAGAAGGAAAGCACAAGCTTAGAGCATGCTAGCTTGGACCCTTTGTTGACCAGAAGTAACCAGGCTGTCTGACTTCACAGCATATTAAGCAGGTATTGCTGAGCAATTAATTGCCTTGTTGCTTTTCCAAGGACTGGGGCCCCTTCAGCCCCCCCCCCCCACTCCCAGTTCTTCATCCTCAGATGAAGATTTCTGGGAATTCAGAAGATGCCTGCTAATGTCCTCTTGTGTCCCAAGCCCTTCTGGGACTTTGGGAATTAAATAGGCAACTTAGATCAGGAGAAAATGTCTCCTAGCCCTGGACTCCCCACCTTAAGTAGTAGCTTTAGAAAGCAGCTGTTCAGCCTCATCACATCCCTTTATTGAATGATCGGATGCCAAACTACCTCCCAAAGGCTCTGTATCTTCTTGGACCTAGGTTCAGCCATGTTATGGACTCTCCATCATGGCTGGTGGTTGTAGGGACAGGAATATCTCCAGTGCAGGAAACATGGGGCTTCTGGCTCTGTTTCTGCCACTGATTCTTGGACAGTAATACGAATATTTTAATAATACTAATAGTTGACATATTTATGGACCTTGATTTCTTCATAAGGACAATGAGGACTTGGTATTTCTCAGTCTTCTGCCAACTCTGGACATTTCTTTGGTCAAGCAGCAAGCATTTATTAATCTCTTACCCTATGCTAGAGGTTGTGAGGATATAAGGGCAAAAATGTAATGGTCATAGGATAAGACATTTGGAGCTAGATCAGGGGGTCTCAGAGTCTCCTCATTTTTTGCAATAGTCTGCTGGTGGGTCAGCCTGCCACAAATCTCTCACCACTCTAGTCTAGCCCCTACTCAGCTGTCAATGATCTTCATAAAGTACAAGTCTGACCATGTAAACCCACTCCATACTTCCCCACTCTCAATAAACTCCAACTGCTCCCTTTCCAGGATCAAATATAAAATTCTCTGGCATTCAGAGCCCTTCACAACCTCTCCTTTCCCCACCCCTCAACCTTTCCAGGCTTCTTATACTTTACTCTTTGATCTAAGGATGTGCCATTCCTGGAACCAGACATTCCATCTCTATACTCTGTATTTTCCCTAGGCTGCCTCCTAGCTTCCTTTCAAGTACCGGCTGTCTACCTTCTCCAGCAAGATTTTCCCAGCCTCTCTTAATTCTAGTGCCTTCTCTCTGTTTATTCTTATATAGAAGTGTGTACTTGGTTTTTTGCTTGTCTTCCCCCATTAGACTGTGAGCTGCTTGAGGACAGGAAATGCTTTTAAACTTTCTTTGTATTCCCAGCACATAGTGCAGTGTCTGGCAGGTAGATACTAACTGACTCAAGAAACAGACCCTGAGAGATGAATTACCCAGGGTAGTAGTCAGTGACAGAGCCAGGATTCTATCCCAGGCCCTCCTGGCACCAAATCCAGTCCCCTTTCTCCCAGACCACATTTCCACAGCCCTCATCCTTAAAGAGCTTACTTTCAGCCCCACAAGTTAGACATGGGCAGATCTAGTTTTTCCTGAGTTGGGAATGCCACCTCATAATGAAGCCTCAGTGCAAAGAGGACTTTGCTGGGCTGGAATCCCAACCCCACCACCTAATGAGCTGTTTGACCTTGAGCAAACTATTTCCTCTCTGGTCTTATATTTATTTATATCTGTAAAATGAGAAGTTTGGACTTAGATGCCTTAAAATTTCCCTTCTTGCTTTTAAGCCTTTTTTCAGTATTACTTTTTAATGATTTCTGAGTAAGGGGAAGGCTGGGAAGAGACCTTTAATGGGAGAATTTAGCACATTGACTTTTTATTATGAGTAGGGATCTGTATTTGGGCTGTGTTAAGGGAAAGGCAGAGAAATAAGTGAAACCATGCCCCTACTGTCAGCAAGCTCAGTCTAGCCTAGATATAAATCTGACATGGGAGCCCTGGTAACATCATCATTCCCTGAAGACTGCTGCTCCCTTAAAAGAGCATACCTTCTGACTAGAAATAGCTGGTTATGACCTTAGGGACCGCTGAGTCCGAATCCCACATCTTAACAGTGGGGATAGTGGAATCCAAAGAGAGGAGAGGAATTAAAAATATTTAGAACTAGAGGGACCTTGGACAATGACTTACTCTAACACCTTTATTTAATAGATGAAGGTACTGAAGCCTGGAGAGAGTGAAGTGATTTCCCCAAGGTCTGTTAATAATCCATTCCCAGCACCCCGATCTGCTGAGGTCTTTGCATCATTCCCCATTCTCTCCAGTTCTCTGCACAGCCCTCTGGGTCCCAGAGGAGGAGGTGATGGGGTAGCTACCAGGACCTGGTCAATCTAAGGTATTCACAAATTAGTCTGTGCTGCCTCCCTTTGCCACAAGCCACTGCCATTAAACTCTGGGCTCCCTGTCCAGCTCCTTGCCTCTAGCCACCAATTCTGCCTTTGCAACATAGCTTGGAGTAGAAGAAGGAGTCCCTTGCAAGCCCTCACACCCATTCTGCAATCTGCTACAGCTATTTGCAAATGAAGAAGAAGCAGGTGCTACAGTCACCTTTTGGATCTCACATCTCTGACTGCTCAGCTTGCCTAGTCTGAGGAAGGAAGGTATAGGGGACAACCCTCTAAGAAGGTTTGTTTGGCTCCCTGGACCCAGCTCATCTGCCCCAGAGCCAGCATGATTAAGATCAGGGCATTGCTGCTGATGCTGGTGATTGAGGGGCCTTGAAGTAGTCAGTAACTCCTTAGAGAGACCATCTGGAAGGGGAGGTGAGAGGCCTGGGAGGCAACACAGTTCTGGGGATGCAAGTAAAAGAGTTGGGGATGAGGCCTCTGCCTCCCCTCTCTCAGCTGCTAGAAGGTCCGACTGCAAAGTGCCATCACCACACTTTTCTTACCCTGTGGATATTTATTCCTTCTCTTGATTTTTCTGACAATCACAGACTAGAAAGAGCCCTATCCTAGGAATTAGAAAAGTTGAGCGTTAGTTGCATGTGACTGTGGGGAAACCCTGTCCATAAAATGAGGATGGAGTAAATCACTTATGACTCAATTCCTTTTCTTTTCTTTTTTTTGTCCTGAGTTCTAAAGAGTTCTCCTAACTCTACCATCCTCTGGTTCCACCTTATCTGGTCTGTAAGATCAGAGAGGTTCTTCTGAGTTGAGATATAACAAGCAGGTGCCAGTCCTTCCCTTCCAGTCCCCCTAGGGCCAAGTGCCCCAGGATCAGAATTTATGGATTGTGAAGTATCCCTTGGAGAGGTTTGCTAGCCCCATGGTTTGTATTGGGTTCACACCAGCTCTGAGGACCTGTCTTGTCCCATACCCAGCTCCTTCAGATATAAAGACAGAAGCAGTTTCTTCCCTCAAGAAGCTTAAAATCTAATAGGGAGATCCTCTGAAAACCACTATGTACAAATGACTTTTTTTTTTAGGCAATCAGGGTTGAGACTTGCCCAGGATCACACAGCTAGTAAGTATCTGAGGTCGAATTTGAACTCAGGTCCTCCTAACTCCAGGACCAGCACTCCACCCACTAGAACCAACTAGCTGCCCCTACAAATTACATATAGAAAGGATAAATAAAGCATTTATCAGATGTCTGCTATGTGCCAGGCACTGTGCTATAGATGCAAAGATACGTTGCAGGTCAGGAGGAGGGAGAGCATTCCAGGTGTGGGGGGCAGCCAGTGAGAGGCACGGAGTTGGGCGATGGGGGCGTTGTGTGAGGAACGGCAAAAAGACCAGAGTTGCTGCTGGATTGTAGGTTAGGTGGAGGGAAAACAGTAACAAGCCTGGAAAGGCAGGAAGGGGTCATGTTAGGAAGCTTAACAGATTTTATATTTAACCACCCTCGTACTTCCTGCCTTGCCGAAGCATTGGGGTGGGGGGAGCATTTTGTAAACCTTCAGATGCTATAAAAATGGGGTTTGTTTATGATTTCTTCTTTACAGCACTGGGTTTCTCTGTGAGCCCCTGCTTCTGGGAGTCTGGGATCTGTTGAAAGTGAATTTTGGGGAGAACATAACTGACTCCATTTTGTTCTGGATGTGACCCCTCATGGACTACAAGACCAGCACTCGCAGCTGGTATTTCTTTGCTCTCCTAATTGGTACAGAAAGTCTTAATGGTTAAGAAGGAAGGATTCCTGAGCAGTCATCCATGGAAAATCCCTCTCCCTTGTCTAGCCTGACAGGTAGTGGGAAAAGGGGAGGATTCCTGAGTCCTTGGGATGTTGCCCTCCTTTTTTCTATCCTGGCAAGGCCATTCTCTTTGATTTGGTGAAAGTGGCTGCCGCTGGTGTCGGGTTTGCCTGGCAGGAAGGGTAACCATTTTTTGTTCCTCTTTCAAGGACACTCAGGGAGACCCTTGGTCTGTAACTGAGGGGAGGTCGACTGAATCATCTCCTTTAGCTCCAGCAGAGGCTGCACAGATGTCTCCAAACCCACTGTGATAACTGCTGTGGTTCCTTACCTTATTCATTCCCTCCCACACCACCTGTCTGTCTTGGCTGCAACCTCCGGTTTGCTTTTTGGTTCTTCCCTGACCCTGGCTTATTCAGAGTTATGTAAGGGAAGAGTCAGTTGTTTCCTTCTTCTCCTTGTCCTTCTCCTCCTCCTCCTCTTCCTTCTGCCACCTAGCTACCCCAAGTGACCTATCTCCTAATAGAATAATAGACACTTGATGAAATGCCAATTGGAAGGTCAAATATTGAGGGTTGCAAGGGGGTTGAAGAAGGCAGGGCTTGGACAACCAGGCATTTCTACCTCCTGACTCAGCTGTGGTCTTCATCACCTCCCTCAGGCTTAATGCTATTTTACAGATGGGTTTTTTCTTTTTTCCCTAATGAACCTTCCCCTTGACTTGTTACTGTAGAAGGAGGGGTAGACAGATGAATGCTGATGACTGTGTGCTTCCTAGGGATATGGAGGACAGTGTCAGTGTAAGCCACCTGGTGGTGCCCTGAGCCTGGGCCACCCTGGTTCTCCCCAGAGTGCTCTGGGAAGCACTCTCAGCATCCTTCCTCTACTAGCCTGTGCCCTGCTGGACTCAATCTAGCACTGAAAATGTAAAATAAAGATCATGTAGTATTTCATAAATTTATCACAATAGGTCCATGCCTCTATCAACTGTTAAGATTCTTACTTCCTTCCAGACTTCACAAGACCCAAAAGGAAAGCTCCTTATACTTAAAATACACTGCATCAAGTCAGAATTTTAAAAATAAACTATTAAACATCTGATTGCTCATCTCTCTGGTAAAGACAGGAAACACTCCACTCTCCCCACTCCCAGTCCTCAGCAGGATATTCCCAGAACACGTAAGTCCAGTGCTGAAATCCACTTAAAAATAAATCCACTTTCAAAGTCAGTGGGAGAAAGAGAAATAGCTTTACCAACATCTGTGCTCATGCATGATGCTTAATAGAAGCTTTTTATTCATTCAAAGTCAGAAACCATCTCAGTCTTCTCCCAGATGGAGCTGCTTGCTCTCTGCCCCATCATTCCCTTAAAGGCCATTTCGACTCCCTGTTAAGCCTCCTCCAGCCTTCTTCCCTATCTGGGCTACAACCAGTCACTCTGGTGTCTTCAGCATCTCAGCATCTAAGAAACCGAGTCTTTTGAATCCTGGATCCTGGAGGGAGGAGAGGGAAATCTCCGCTTCCTTGTGTCACAGGCAGAGTGACAAATCCCCACCTAACATCTCCACATAGTGAGCTCATAGCTACATGTTCTCTCACTCTCTCTCTGGCATACATCTCTCACCTCAGCTGTCCATCATGGTGCCCTTGGCATACACAGCTGCTCTGACATGGTGCCTAAAAAAAATCTGACCTCAGGCACTTGACAGTCATATGACCCTGAACAAGTCACTTTATCATTTTCTGCCTTAGTTTCCTTATCTGTAAAGTGGGCATAATAATAATATTGTCTAACTCACAGGGCTATTGTAAGGATCAAATAAGATCATATTTGTGAAGCACTTAACATAGAGCCTGGCACACAGTAGGTGGTTAATAAATGCTTGTTGAGGGGTGGCCAGGTAGCACAGCAAGTAAGAGCACCGGCTCCAGTGTCAAAAACGACCTGGAGATCGAATCCCGGCTTCACACTTAGCACCCAAGCAGAAACACCTGGCCGTGTAACCTTGAGCAAGTTACTTAACCCCGATTGCTTAAAAGAAAAAAAAATGCTTGTTGACTTAAAACATTCTGCAAACTTTAAAATGCACTATAAAAGAAGCTAGTTATTAACAGTCGTACTAGTAATCCCTCAGTTTCTAAATTCTCCATTCAATTCGACAATGAAAGACCTCTTATGATGGACAGGTCTGTTAATCTCTCTAGCCTACCCAGATAGAAATCATAGGGGCTTGAAAAGAAGACATGCCCACATAAGCTACATTCAGCCACTGGTCATTTCCAGTACTAACAACTTGGGGAATTCAGGAAAAGTCTCTTGTAGGAGGTGGTCTTCATCCAGGGTCACACAGCTAGTAAGTGTCTGAGGCTGGATTTGAACTCAGGTCTTTCTGATTCTAGGTCCAAGTCTTCCCAACTCCAGGCCTGGCAGTCTATCCACTAAGCTACCTAGCTGTCCTTAAATCACAGCTGCCTGGAGTCACAGGAGCTGGATTCATATCCTAGCTTTGCTACTTCCTACCTGGGTGGTCTTGGGCCAGTCATTTAACTTCTGCTTCAGTTTTCTCATCTGTGAAAT
>NW_027185588.1:5752894-5783788 GCF_028583685.1 Petaurus breviceps papuanus | reverse complement strand
AAGGGTGCTGTTGGATCTGATGATTGAAAAACCTTTCATCTGGAGGTCTATAATCACATGACTTCTAAAATTGGCTTTCTGTTTTAGATCTATGGCCCTGTGACATAGCAGGACACCTTGGGAGGGCCCGGGGAGACTGCAAAAGTGGTATCTCTTGCCCAATTGGACTTGGGAGAATGGGGAGTCAGAGGTGTCTGTGAACATTCAAGTAGTAGAGGAGGAGGTTCTTGGAGAGGACGGCCATCAAAGCCAAGGCCAGCAGAGGGCAGGATTGGGCAAGAGCTGGCTTCAGATCCCTCAGGCACCCAGCCCAAAGCAGGTGGGGGGTCCCAAGCAGACCCAGATGGAAGTAACCTGGAAGGCTTCAGGTACCTCCTAACTGTATGACCCTGAGTTAGTCACTCTTTGCCTCAGTTTCCCTATCTGTAAAATGAGCTGGAGAAGGAAATGGCAAACCCCTCCAGTGTCTTTGCCAAGAAAACCCCAAATGGGTCACAATGAGTCAGACAGGACTAAAAAAATGAATGAACATCAACAAACCTGGAATTGGGGGTGTGCTGGAGTCAGCTCTAACTGATTATTACATTTTCCAAATAGGAGTTTAATTTATTGTTCTGTTGATGAAGAAAAGGATGGAGAAAAAGTTGAAGATAAAAATTAAAGTTAAAAGTGTGTTCTGTGTACATTTTTTAAAGACAGTCAGCTGTTAAACATCTACTAGCACACCTTTGCCTGGAGTCAAAGGGCGTCCTTGGCCTTTGTGGGAGGGGTGGGGGGAAGAGACAGTGAAAGTAGCTGCTCCTTGAAAACCCCAATTGGCACTGGTGGCCTTAACCAGAAACTTCAGGAAACAGGCTCAGAGAGGTTGTGATTTGCCCAAGGTCACACAGCTAGTAAGGATTTGAGGCAGGTTTTGAACTGGGGTTGTATACAAGAATAACTTACCCAGCAAATCTAAGTATAATCTTGAACCAAAAAAATGGACATTTGACAAACTGAAAGACTTTCAAGTATTTGTAATAAAAAGACCAGAATTCAATGGAAATTTTGATATAAAAGATCCAGAAGAAATATAAGGAAAATATTAAAGATGAATTATAAGGCACTGATTAATAAGAACACAGGCCTTCTTGACTTTAATTTCAGAACTCTATTTTGCCTCTCTCCAAAAGACCTATCTTGGTCCTGCCCCCACCCCCACCTCAATCAAGCCACCCCTTCTCTGACCAGGTGTCCTTCCATCCCTGTCCCTTTCACCTCTTTTCTCTCCCCATGTTTCACACCAGAACCACCTCAGAGTTTGAAAACTAATAGTTTAGGAATTAGGAGACCAGGCTTCCTGTTGTTTCTAGGATCAAACACAGTCCTTCCTTCTCTTCCTCCTTCTCCTCCTCCTCCACTGCTACCATCAGAACAATAATAATAATAGCTAACATTTATATGATGCTTGAAGATCTGCAAAATGTTCTACACATAGTATCGCATTTGATTCTCACAACAATGTGGTCGGGTAGATGCAGTTTTTAACCTCATTTTTCAGATGAGGAAATTGAATCATTCTAAGTGACTCAGCCAAGCAAGCGAGATAACATGTAAATAAATATATCTGAGCGAGCTATAGAAACGGTAAATTGGAGAGAAAGCACCAGCCTTAAGGGGGATTGGGAAAGCCTTCTTCTAAAGAAGGGATTTTCATTGGAGCTTGAAGGAAGGCAGAGTAGACACGAGGCACAGATGAAGAGGGAGAGTATTTGAGCATGGGAGAGAGCCAGTGAGAATGCCCCCAGTCGTCAATAAAGTGACCCAGCGGAGAGGTCAGTGTCATTTCGTAGGCACTCAATAAATGCCCGTTGCCTTGAATGTTAAATTCTCCTGGATTTCCCCCTGCTCACTCTGATGTAGGACACATCTCTTCTAACTCTTATGTGCTGGATCTGAAGCTATGATTCCAAGCTTTGTAGTTGTTGTTTTTAAGTAAAAGTTTTCGTATTTTTTTCCCCAATTCCATGTAATAGCACTTTTTAATGTTCATTTTTTAGAATTTTGAGTTACAAATTATCTTCTTTCCTCGTTGAGGGGGCAGGCAATTTAACATGGGTTATATGTGTGTGGTCATGCAAAAGGTATCTCCATATTAGCCTTGTTGCAAAAGAAAACACAGACCAAGAAAAATACAGTAAAAAAAAAAAAAGCCCTTCCATCTGCATTCAGAGGAGTCTGTCGGTTCTTACTCTGAAGGTACATAGCATTTTCATCTTAAGTCCTTCAGAATTGTCTTGGAATATGATTCCAAGTCTTGCAAAAATTCAGGGTGGAGTCAGAGGGAAGTCATGGATTTCTAGATTGGAAGCCAGAAGTCTATTGGGGTGGAGGAATTCTGAGTTTGGACAGAGATGTTGGGTTGTTTCCCTCTACATTCCATATAAACCCTCCTCCTTTCCTGGAGGGGCACTTTCCAGGCAGGGAGGGTCAGGGAGTCCACTTAGTTTCACTGAGTAACCAGGTACCAGGGGCAGAGGTCTTACCCTGCCCTTGGCCTATGCTAGAGAATCTTCCAGATTTTGGATTGTATTAGGGTAAATTGACCTCCTGGCCTGACTGATAACTAAGACCCCTACCCAGCTCCCATATACTTGTCAAACCAGACCCTCTTCTCCTCCCACTTAGCCCCTGGAGCAGATCTGGGAAGGTCCCAGGGATCTCTGGCATGTATGTAGCCCTCAGTCCTGCCTGTCCTGAGAAGAGCTGGGGAGAGAAGAGAATCTTTATAGAGTCCCCCATCTCCCCTAAGGGCAGCCCTGGGCAGGAGGTGTCAGGCATTCTCCTGTCTCCTGCCTAACTTTCCAGTTTTCTTACATTTTACATTTAAAACCCTGCATTCCAGCCATGCTGGCCCATTTATCCCTATGAGGCTCCTACACTTAATCTCTGTATCTTTACCCTGGCTGACCTCCATGCCTGGAATTTGCTCCCTCCTCACCTCTGCCTCTGGGAGTCCCAGGTTTCCATCAGGACTCGTCTGGAGGGTCACCTTCCCCATGATGCCTTCTCTAGGCCTCCCTCACCCCTCTCCAAACTAGTCTGCATTTATTTTGCATATGGAACTGTAAGAGTCTACAGATTAGTCTCTTGGTCTGATAAAGCAGATTTAAAGTCCAGACAAATTGTTCCTTGTTATGAAACATAAGTGGCTCACGATTAGGCTCCCAGTTAGAGAGAGAAAACTCGTGAACAAAGGGGCTGGGGGGTTGGGCTCTCAGCCCCGAGCTAGGAAAGGTCACATTCCCCTGCCTAGCTCCCTGAGCTGGCCCTCGGCCTCAAGCTGTGAACAAAAGGGCTAAGGAAATACAAAAGGCCAGATCAACCTGAACTAAGATTGGATCAGTCCTGTGCAATCTATCATGCAAAAAAAGAACACGCTTCAGACTAGAGGGGAAGGGGACAGGGAGTGCCAGGCTTTTCCTCTGTGTCTAACCACCTGAGTTTCCACAATAAAATAAGACAAAAACTCCAGTTTTATGCCTTTCCCCTTCAGCTTTCTCCTCTACACTTTTTGTAGGAGAAGGCCTGGATTTGAAAACAACTAACAATGTCACCCTTGCTGAACATCCGATGTGTATGTGAGTGTGTGTGTGTGTGTGTGTGTGTGTAAGTCCCTCCACCTCCCTCCTCTCCAGGTGTTCTTCCCCCCCCCCCCTCCCCTTTTTTCTCCAGACATTAAAAACAAATCAGAAACCTCTGGAGAAGGAAACTCCTCCCTCCTATTCTAAACTGGAACTAGTTTCCTCTTGATCTGAGCTAGCAAGGCATGTGCTCTTTGACCCAGTGACATGGACCTTCTGGCTGCTCCTCCAACAAGACCCTCCATCTCCCTACTCTGACCATTTTCTCTGGCCCTCCCTCCTACCTGGAATGTTCTCCCTCCTCATTTCTGCTTCCTGACTTCATTCAGTGTTGGTGCTGGTGTCTGCGGTTGTTGTTGACAAGTCCCAACTCAAATCCCTTCTTTTACAGGAGCCTTTTCCAATACCTCTTAATTCCAGTGCCTTTCCTCTGTTAATTATTGCCAATTTATCTTGTATAGAGCTTGTTCGTACATATGTGTTGGCTTCCCCATTAAATTGCAAGCTCCCTGAGGGTAGGAACTGTCTTTTGCCAGAGCTTAGCATGCAGTAAATATTTAGTAAATGTTTATTGGCTAACTGACAAGTCCCAGGGTCATTAGCAACCACCCCCTTCTCATAGGAACCAGCCCAAATCTTACTGGAAGTATCATTGCATACATAGTGTTCACATTCAAATGTGTTCATGTTATCTCTTCTATTAGAGTGTAAGTTCCTTGAAGACAGGAGCTGTATCACTTTTGTCTTTGTATCCCCAGATACAAAGTGCACCCAGAAAACAACTAATGCCTGTTGACTGATTTATCGATAGATGGATGGATGGAGAAGTCTCAGTGATGTAGCCAAAGGGATAAAAGCAGCCTTCTGTTTCATTGGTCAGAGTGAGGAGGGTTCCAGTCCCTGGTCCTGACACTAACTCATGGGCTAATCCCTCCTCAATTCTGGATCTGCTTCACCATCAGCAAAATGAGGAACTTGGGCTAGGTAGTCACCAGGTCCCCTTCAGCTCTAAAATTTTGTGACTGTATTCTAAGGAAACTTCCATCTCTGCCATCCTGGGTTCTAAGGGCCCTCCCAGATATTCTGTGTTCTAAGGTCCCCCCCCCCCAGCGCTGACATCCTGTGTTCTAAGCGCCCTCCAAACATCCTGTGTTCTAAGGGCCTTCTCAACCCAAACGGTTTATATTTTAAGGTTCCTCCCAGTGCTGACATTCTATGTTTAAAAGTTCCTTCTAGTTCTAATGTTGAGAAAGGAAGGAGCTCTCCCAGGGTCACAGAGGGTTTTTCTGTACTCCCGGGGCTCTTCTCCCTTGTGGGTTCAGTGAGTCCTTTTCTAAGATTACCTCTGAAATTTACACTCAGAAATTTGCTTAACTTTGTTCTGCTTTGATCTTTATAAATTTTCTTCTCAAGATCACCATGTTCAGACTCGTTGGCCAAAAGCAATACATCCTGACCTGACCTCCCTCCCCAACAATTGGGCCTCGAGCCCTGGAAGCTAGACAGGACAGGGAGGAGGCTTCAGGAACACATTTGAATCTCACCCTTCTGCAGAGCCTGCCTGGGCCTGAACCTGAGCACGCAGAACCATGCTGTCATGTAAAGCAGCCTGGCTGATGAAACAAGCACATTCAAATCCTGACTCTGCAGCTCATTCTCACTGTGATATTGGGCAAATCATTTATTTGAGAAACATTAACGCCATCGGAGTCCTGAGATGGGGGAGGAAATAAAACATTAGCTGAGATGTAGTTTCTGTCTTCGTAGAAAACACAGTCCGAGGAGGATGAAACAAAGCCTCGTGTCATCAATTAATCAGTAAACATTTATTAAGCTCTCACTATTCGTCAAGCATTGTGCAAAACTCTGGGGATACAAAAAGAGGGAAGAAGTAGTCCCTGGTCTCATGCATCTCGTAATCTAACAGCAGAGACAGCGTACAAATAAATAAAAGCAACACTCAAGATAATTAGGAAATAATTACCAGAGGGAAGTCACCAGAATTAAGAGGGGATTGGGAAGGCTTCCTGTAAAAGAAGGAATTTTATTTGGGACTTGAGGAAACTAGGCAATTTAGTAGGTAGTGCAGGGGACTGAGAGTATTCCAGGTACAGGGGATAGCCAAAGAAGATGCCCAGAGCTGAGAGGGTGTCTTGTTCCTGCAACAGCCAGAGACAGTATCACTGGCCCAAACAGTATGTGACAAAGAGTAAGGTGTAAGAATAAGGCAGGGAAAGGCCAGGTTATGAAAGGCTTTGAAGGTTAAGCAGAGCATTTGGCATTTGATCCTGGAGGTTATAGGAAGCCAATGGAGTTTATTGAGTAACAGGGTTCATGGTCAGAACTGTGTTTTAGGGAAATCACTTTAGTGGTTGAATTGAGGATGGATTGGAGTGAGGGGAGACTTGAGGCAGGCAGACCCTCCAGCACTATTGTAATAGCCCAGGTGTGAGGTGATGAGTGTCTGCACTAGAGAAGGGACAGTGTCAGAGGAGCAAAGGGAGAGTATTGGAGCATGCTATCAAGGTGAGATCTTGGCATCAGCTTGGATACAGGGGGTGAGAGGTAGTAAGGAGTCCAGGCTAACCCCTAGATTGTGAGCCTGAGGATGGGAGGATGGCATTGCCTTCTACAGTAACAGGGAAAGCAGGAGGGGAGGGAGGTTTTGCAGGGGAAAGATTAGTTTTGTTTTGGACATACCGAATTTCAGATGTCTATTGGACATCTAGTTCAAGATGTCTGAAAGGCAGCTGGAGATGCAAGATTGAAGGTCAACAGAGGGGTCAGAGCAGGAAAGACAGATATGAG
The DNA here is from genome assembly GCF_028583685.1 of Petaurus breviceps papuanus. NCBI lineage: Eukaryota > Metazoa > Chordata > Mammalia > Diprotodontia > Petauridae > Petaurus > Petaurus breviceps. The sequence continues at coordinate 5,777,357 of NW_027185588.1, read as the reverse complement.
AATCATCAATATAGAGCTGGTAATTAAATCCATGGGAGCCAATGAGACCACCAGGTGAAGTGGTATAGGGGGAGAGGAAAAGTAGGGACCCAGGCAGAGCGCTGAGGGGCACCTATGGTTACTTAAAGGGTCTTATCTGGCAGAGAATTCAACTAAGAATACTGAAAAAAAAAACCCAAACAAACAAGCAGATAGGTAGGAAGAGAACCAGGACAGAGGGGTGTCCTTAAAACTTAGAGAGAAGCAAGGAGGAGACGGTGATCAACAATGCCAAAGGCTGCAGAGAGGTCAAGGAGAATGAGGAATGAGAAAAGATCATTGGGCTTGTCAACTAAGAAATCACTGGTCACTCTGGAAAAAGTGGTTCGAGTGGAATGATAAAGTAGGAAGCTGTATTGTAAGGGGTTAAGAAAAAAAAGTGAGAGGAGAGAAAGTGGTGGCTCCTGTTGTAGACAGTCTTTTCTAGTAGTCATGTAAAATATTGTACAAAAAAATGCATTCAATGTACCTTCCTCCCTCCATGGGTGGTGGTAGTGATTATGGGTGGGGATCATTGTCTATCAGGGTGGGGAACTTGCTGCCTTGAGGTCACACGTGGCCCTCTAGGTCCTTGGTTGTGGCCCTTTGACTGAGTCCAAGTTTTATAGAACAAATCCCCAATTAAGGGGATTCCTTCTGTGAAGTTGGTATCATACCATCAGATTTAGTTGATTTTAAATAATAAAATCATAGATTCAGATTGAGAAAGGAACTGCAGGGGCCATGTAGCCCATCCTTCTCACTTTAAAGATGAGGAAAACTGCAGCCCAGGGAAGAAAAATTATTTGCCCAAGGTCACACCAGTAGTGAGAGTTAGAAGTAAGATTTGAATCCAGCTCAAAGCATTTTTCAAACCTTAAAGAGCTATATAAATGCAGCTATATACATGTTGGTGCTAGGGGGTGTCATAAGTGCACAGAGCACAGGACTTGAAGTCAGGGAGACTTGAGTTCAAATGTGGCCTCATATACTTACCAGCTGTGTGACCCTGGATAAGTCACTTAACCTCTATCTGCTTTGGTTTCCTCATCTGTAAATTGGGGGTGATAATAATACCTACCTCGAAGGGTGGTTGTGAGAACCAAATGAGATAATATTTACAAAGTGCTTTGCAAAACTTAAAACATTCTATAAATGCTAGTTATTTTCATTATTACTATCATTATTATTATTATTATATCCACTACATCATGTTGCCTTTTAGTCTTTGTTTTGGGGGTTTGAGGGGAAAACAATCGGGGTTAAATGACTTTCCCTGGGTCACACAGCTAGTTAGTGCCTGAGATTGGATTTGAACTCAGGTCCTCCTGACTTCAGAGCCAGCACTGAGTCACCTATCTGCCTTTGTTACAAAAGATGCTGTTTTGGGTAGGGGAGGGGAAAGGATCTATTTGGAAATTTAGGTGATTTAAATCTCCTCTGGGTTTATTCACCCCAACTAACACTTGTCCTTGCAGGATGGGTCTCCACAAGGTGCTGTTTACCACTCCCCAAAAGAGTATAGGGATAACACTAAGAAAATTGGTTTCTCCTGAGCCCTCTACTTGATGTGATAGGAGAATTCAGAGAAATCTAAGAAGATTTAAATAAGTAATTTGTTGATTAATTAATTACTCAATTAATGGACACTTTGTGTCCAGTTCTTTGCCATTACAAAGAAACTGCTATAAATATTTGTGTCCTTTTCATCTTTCCTTGATCCCTTTTTCTTGGTACAGGCCTAGTACCGTAGGGCATGCAAAGTTTGGTAGTTTTTTGATCATGCATCCATATTGCTTTTCAAAATGATTGGACCAGTTCCCAGGTCAACTGATATATGACCATTTTCCTGCATGTCAACATTTGTCATTTTACTTTTTTGGTCAATTTTTCCAATCTGGTGGGTATGAGGTGGAACCTCAGAGTTTATTTAATTTGTATTTCTCTAATTATAAGTGACTTGGAACATTTTTTTCATGTGGCTATGGATAGCTGCTGTATAATTATAATCACCAAATCTGGAGAAGAGTTGAAAGAATACATCTCCTTCCCTTCATTGCCAAAGTAGAAGGTTATGAATGTAGAACATAGCATCTGCTGTTAGACTGGATTCTTGTGTTAGCTAGTCTTGCTGAATTTCTTCATTTTTCTTTCTTTTTTAATCTTTGCTGCACGAGATGGCTTGCTGAATAAGGGAAGGAGAGGGACATATTCGGAAATAAATGTTATATAAAAACAAAAGGAATGACTAAGAATCAGATTTGAATTTTTTTAAAATAAAAGTGCATTAGAGAAAGGGTTAGATGAGACTTGAGAAGGAAGGCTAGGGGAATAAGGAACAGTTACATGGAATAAATGCCCCAAATTTTGTTCTGTGTAAAATAGAACATTTATTTTATATCCATACAATATCAAGAAAACTCAAGGAAGACTCCTAGAACATTAGGTGCGTCCCATACCACCATGAAGGATTTATGGGAGAACATTCACAAGAATCCCACAAAATGGGTGGTTATGACCAGGTTGAGATCTGCTTTGTTGGAGGGGCTAGCCTGATTGAGAAAATCACAGATCCATTTAAATATTGAAAATGGCAATTATACTACTCTTTCGTGACTCACTCAGGTGACAGTAAATTTTGGGAGGGAAGCTGTTTGTAAACCATAAAGTGCTATGAGATCAGGTCCATAGATTTTAGAGCTGGAAGGATCATTAAAAGTCATATAGTCCAAGCCCTTCATATTATAGATGAGGAAACCAAAGCCAGAAGAGATGAAAGAATTTACCCAAGGTCACACAGGTAGCTAAGACATAAAGTTGGGATTTGAGCCCAGCTCTTCTCTTTGCAAATTCACAATTCTTTCCATAGCTCCATGATGCCACTATCATCCACGATGCCTACCTCATCCTATAGAGTCCTCAGAATTTCTCTGGGAGCAGTCAGAGATTCTCTTCCCATCTTATTGGAAAGAGATTGTCTCATCCCACCTATTCAGTGGCTCCAAACTCCAGAAGATGGAAGACTTGCCCCACAGGGCTTCTCTGGGCAGGGAAAGACGTAGTCAATGGCCAAACTTATTCCCCAAATATTTCCAAATTGATAGGAGCTGCCAAAGCTTGTGTCCCATCAGCACAGTTTTTAGGAGCCCAGAATTGCCTCTCAGATGTTGGAGAATCATTTAAATGGAGAGAGGGAGGTAATATGAATATAATTATCCCTAAATTAAAAATGAGATGAAGCAAGAAGTTGTTGCACTCACCCTGGGTCTTTCTCCCTTCTTTCTCTAGTCAAGGAACACTTACTGGTTGACGTCTTCTCTGTGCTAGGGTAAGCTAAGGAGGGAAAAAAAAATGGCTAAGATCTGAGCTCTCGAGGGACACTAGGATCAATATCTGAAAGAGGTATATCAATTTCTAGAAAGTTTCCAGAGAAGGGAGAGGGAATTCTGACCAAGCAGTTAGTTAGGAAATGAAATGCCTGAAGGGGGCCAGCAAGTTAAACAAGATCATAGCAGCCAGACGGATGTGGAAGGTAGCAGATTGCACTTTTATAGTTTTAGAAGAGACCTATCTCAGAGTTCATCCAATTTAATCCACTCGTTTTACAATTAGGAAATGGCTGGAAGAAGTTCAGTGATTTGGCCATGGTCGCACAGGTAGTAAGAAATGAGAACCAGAATGTGGACCCAGGTCCTCTGACTCCAAAGTCAGAAATCTTTCCCAGCTGCCTCTAGGGAACGCCAAGTCTTCCCTTTGGCTAGAGAGCAAAAAACCTGAAGAGAAGGATAGAAGGATGGAAGGATGGAAGGAGGGTGCCTAGGGAGTGATCAGTGGAGGGTCCTGAAGGTCAGACTGAGGAGTTCAAGGATAAACTCTTTAACCATTAGATTGAACTCTTCAGACTCTGGGAAGTCATAGAGGTATCTGATCACAACTTTCATTTATCTTTAATGTTTTTAGGCTATTTTGCACCATTGCCTATCAAATCACTTCTTATACCTCAGAACACTGTTTGTTCCAAGGGCCCTCCCAGCTCTGACATCCTGTGTTCTAAGGGCCCTCCCAGCTCTGACATCCTGTGTTCTAAGGGCCCTCCCAGCTCTGACATCCTGTGTTCTAAGGGCCCTCCCAGCTCCGACACTCTGTGCTCTAAAGGCCCTCCCAGCTCTGATATCAAGTGTTTTAAGGGCTCTCCCAGCTCTGACATTCTGTGTTCTCTGGGCCCTCCCAGCTCTGATATTCTGTGTTCTAAGGACCCTCTTAGCTTGGATGTGGTTTTCTTCCTCTGTAAAAAAAGGAGAGAGTTGTATTAGATAGTTTCTAAGGCCCTTTCTATTTCTCAGTCCATGATCCTATGACAGAAAAAAATGGGCTAGGATTGGGAAAGACAGCCCTTCTGAGTCCTATATATGACAGATGGGAAGAAGTTAAGCTGGAGAGGAAGGAATTGCTTTAGGAAACTGGTGCAACAATAAAGGGGAGAGAATGAGGCTTGGTATAGAGGTCCTAGGGATGAACAAGAGGGCATGGAGGGGAGACTTTATTTGTTGAATCTACTGAATTTCATGACTGGTTGCACATAGGAGATGAGGGAAGAGGGAAAATTGCAAATAACTGTCAGGGTCTAAGCCTTGTGAGGGGGAGGTGGGCAGGAGGAAAGGGAAGGCCATGACGCCCTTGACAGAAACTGGGCTATCAGGAGCTAGTGTGAGGAGGGGAAAAATCAGTTCAGTTGGTACTTTTCTTTTCCTCCCCCCAGTTTGTTCCAGATTTAGCATTCTTCCCACTGGATTGTTTTATTTAGCAGCCTCTGGTAAACATCCATGGGGGAGGAGAAGAACAAAGGAACGCCTCATTTCCTGAGCCCTAATTACTCACACCAGAGCTGTGCCAAGGAGTTCAGTCTCAACAAGACCTTTGTGTGGAAAGAGGTCTTCCTGGGGGCCGGGAGATCGGTGTTTGGGGCCTGGCTCTGCTACTGGCTAGACAGGGGACTTCAGTCAAGTCCCTCCCCACTCCTTGCACCTCAACTTTCCCATATGTAGAGAGTTGGACTAGATGCGTCCTGTGTTCTAAGGGCTCTCTCCCTCCCAACTCTGATGTTCTGTGTTCTACATTCTAAGGGCCTGTGTGCAAAGGACATTCAGTGCCCCATATTGAAGGGCCCTCCCAGCTCTGTGTGCTAAGGGCCCTCCTGGTTCTGACACTCACTGTTTTGTGACGCTAGGTCCCAGGGCCTTGGTTATTCCACAGACGGCAGACCGCAAGCTGGGGGAGCCATCTGTCCTCACTCACACCGGGTTCCCACTCCACTTCCTTTACCCCACCTACCTCAGCTACACCCATTTACCATCCTACCCCATCCTTTCCTGGGGATACCGTCTGACCCCTTGGCAGAGTAAGCAACAGCAGCAGCAGGACTAGTTAATTCTGGCTCCATCGGCCCCAGCAGCTTTTAAGGGCTGGGTGCAGCCTCAAGACATGTGCTCAAATTGCACTGGGCGCCTCTCATGGCTCGTACTAAGAAACCTTTTATTGGAAACATAGGAGCTGCCCTTTAGACACCACTCAAGTCTAATCCTGGAAACGTTTTCTGCTGACCCAGCCCGTTCTTACCCCTCCTCCCCAAGGAAGCCAGAGCTAGGAACCACGCAACCGGGGCTCTTGTCATGGCTTTGTGAAGGCAATGAATTACTAAGCTTCCTCTTCCCATCAAAAACATGAAAGGGCTGTGCTGAATCATCTTTGAAGTTCCAGCCCAGTAGTAACATTTTGTGATCCTAGGCCCCTCCCAGCTCTGACCTTCTGTGCCCCAAAGGCCCTCCCAGTTTCAACATTCTTTGTTCTTTTTTTAAAAAAGGTTTTTTTATTTCTATTTTTTCTTTTTACATCACCTACATTTCCCCCACGCCCCTCCCAGAGAACCATCCTTTATATCCGAGGAAAAAACAGGGGGAAAATTTCAGAAAAAAACAATCAGGACATTAAAAAAAAAATGCAAACGCTAATATTATATCCACATTGTTGACCCCCCCATATCTGGGAAGGAACAGAGAGAGGTGTTTCCTCATGAATCTTCTTTGGGACCAAATTTGGTCATAATTTTGTAACATTCAGTTCCAGTCATTACATTCTCTGCTCTTCAGTCTCATTTCAGCTCCTGACCTTCTGTTTTCTAAGCTCCTTCCCAACTGTCTGTTTTGGTTTTTTCTGACGTCCTTTTCAACTTGGACATTCATCTTCTCAATTTCTTCTAGCTCTGCCATTTTCTGTCTAAACCCATATCTGCTGCCTCCAGCACAGAGCTGATGGTAAAGATTTTGGGGCAAGCATTAACATGTTGGGAATCAGGAAACACTAAAATTCAGGATTGCTTATAGTGTCTAGACTTTAAAAAATGATGGGGAAATATTAATGATGCAGTTTAAACTTTAATAATGTGTGAGTACAATTTTTTTTTCCAGAGATCTGATTGGAAAAATTTACTGGTCTACCCATAAGTCAATCAGTCAACAAACATTTATTAAGCACCTACTGCTTACTAGATACCACACTGGGTGCAGAGGATATAAGTACAAACAATGAAACAATCTCTACCCACAAAGGATTTACATTCTAATAGGGAGATCATTCTAAGATTGCTCCCAGATCTGACTTTTTGTTTTCCAAGGTCCCCCGAAGCTCTGGCGTTTAAGAAGCTTTTTCTCACCCTTCTTAATTCCAGGGCCTTCCCTCCGTTAATTATTTCCTATTTATCCTATATACCGTAAGGTCTATTTTGTATGGATCTGTATGTTGTCTCCCCACTAAATTGTAAACTTCTTAAGGGCAAGAATTGTCTTTTGCCTCTTTTTGTATCTCCAGCATTTAGCACATAGTAGGTGTTTAATAAATGTTGATTGATCATATTTTTAGAAATGGAGGAGACCTAAGGGGCCATTTTGTCCAAGCTCTTCATTTTCTAGGTGAAGAAAATGAGACCCTCATAGTTTAAGGGATCTTCTGTCCATGAACATACAAGTAGGGAGGTCTAAGATCCATCTCGATTCTGACCTATGTCCTCACAGCTCTTCTCCTTCTGACATTCTATGTAGTCTATGGTCCTTTTCAGCTCTGACATTTTATATCCTAAGATCCCTTAGCTCTGATATTCACTGCTCTGTGTTATAAGCCCAGGAGAAACTTGTGGTGGGGAGGAAACCTTTGTGAGCCAGCTTGGCCTCTGGCTTCGTCTATTTGCAGGAGTCGGGACAGTGAAGTAGAAGAAGGACAGCATTTGGATTCAGGGGACCTGGGTTCTAGGGCCATCTCTATCCCTTGCTACCCGAGTAACTCCAAGCACGTCACTCAGCCTCTCCTGGGCCTTAGTTTCCTCATCTGTTAAAAAAAAAAGGGGCATTCAATTTGATGGCCTCCAAGCTGAAAATCTATGAGCCCCTGATCCTAGTTTGGCAGAGCGAGTTTTACGGGTGAAGTGTTTGAATCCTTGGAACAGAGCCCAGGGACAGAAAGGTTAGGTGCCCAATATAGCAAAGAGGGATGGGATGGGGGGAGGGGTGCAGAAGGAAGGAAAGGTTGGAACAAACGCGTTGTCTTGGCTCACTCAACCTAACCCTAACCCCAACCTGCTCTCCTTTTGTCTCTTCAATCCTCCACTTCAAAGCCCAGCTCAAATGTCACTTTCTCCAGGATTATTCCTCTGGATTCCCTTAGCTCCATTCTTCATTCTCTAGATTTTTCCACCTCCTCCCAGCAGCCTTGCCCCTAGTGGGTCCCCTTTCTCTCCCCCACTTTCTAGCTCCATTTTCTTCCCCCATTAGAATGTAAAGTCCTTGAGGGTAGCAATGGTTGTTTCTAAAATAAATTTTTGCCTATAATCACCTCAATTTCTCCCTATATCCATTCCCTCCTACTTCCCAGAAAGCCATCCTGTATAAACAAAGAATATTTTTTAAAAAGAAAAGAGAAAAAGAGGAAGGGGAGGGAGAATCATCAAAACAAATCAAAACATCAAAAAAAATCTGAAAACATACAATGTTCCACACCTATGGCCCTCCCATCTTTACAAAGGAGTGCCTTCTTATATCTCCTTTTTAGGGCCATGTTTGTTTGTTATTTTGCAACCTTGGATTATTTTGTGACATTCTTTCCACTGACATTGTTGCAAAGGGACCATATTGTACAGGGTGGATTCAGTGCAATTTGATGGCTCAGAACTGCACTAAGACTTTTTGGACAACCTGTATGGGTATCCCCACTGCTTACCGCAGTGACTGGCAGGCATATCGTTAGCATTTAAGAACTATAACCCCTGCTCAGTCCCACTCTGAGGGAGTACTGCAAAAATCAGATAAAGGATAAAAACAGTGCTTCACAAGTAAAAAGTGCTTTCTAAGAATGAAGGTCCTTCTAATGGTAAAGTTCTTTATTCGGTCAACAAACCTATGTTAATTGACCAAATGCCTACTCAGTGCCAAGCAGTGTGCTAGAAACTGGATATAGATAGCAAAAAATAAAACTATCTCTACTCCCCAAGGAGTTTACATTTTATTTTTCTAGCAGGACTGGGGTCCTGGGAGAGAACAAAATGCTTTGTTAAGATTCAGTCCCTGTGTGGGGGCAGCTAGGTGGTGCAGTGAATAGAGCACTGGCCCTGGAGTAAGGAGGACCTGAGTTCAAATCTGGCCTCAGACACTTAACACAAAAACTAGCTGTGTGACCTTGGGCAAGTCACTTCACCCCAATTGCTCTCCCCCCCCCAAAAAAAAAGCAAAAAAAAAAGATTCAGTCCCTGTGGCCCTGGAGCTTAAAGTCAGTAGATAAGATCTTAGCACAGATATGTATTCTAAATAATATTACATCATTTATATTTTTCTTGACAAATCTTGTTTTGACATCATACAAACCGCCAGCATGTCACCAATTGAATCCCTACATGTTATATACCCAGAAAACAGTTAAATAAAATACTGATTAATCAAATTGATCTAAAACGAAAGTTACAAAATGACAAAGAGCAAGAATGACCCCAAATAGAGCTACCAGAAGATACCTCTCTCCTCTGCTTTGCAGAGGTGGGACATCCACAGGTGTGGAACATTGCATATATTTTCAGATTTTTTTTTGATGCATTGATTGGTTTTTAAAAATTCTCTCCTTTCTATTTTTAGTTATTTTTAAAGTTGTTATCGCTTGTTCTTCATTTTTGAAGAGGACTGATGACATCATGATGCAAAGGATGATGTTTTGACTTGCTCATGAATTGGATTTAAGTGAGGCAGAGGTGTGCAAAGATGTCAGCCTCACTCTTCTAGGTTCATCAAAGTCAAGTGACAGGACAAAAGTCAGGGTGATTGGTGATAGTCCAGAATTACAATGGGTCACCTTGGCATCTTTGATGTCTGGCCAAAAGCGAAGAGTTATGAAACTATATAGACCTTTTGACCAAATACCAATACTAGGTCTATATCACAAAGAGATCAAAGCAAGAGGAAAAGGACCTATACGCACAAAAATATTTTATCATAGTTCTTTTGTGGTGGCAAAGAATCAGAAATGAGGAGATGCCCATAGATTAGGGAATGGCTGGACAAGTTGTGGTATATGATTGTGAGGGAATACTATTTTGCTATAAGAAATAAAGAGGGGGATGTTTTCAGAAAACCAGGTAAGACTCATGTGAACTGATGCAGAGTGAGGTGAGCAGAACCTGGAGAACCTCATAAACACTAAGGGCAATAGTGTAATGATGACCAACTGTGAAAGACTTGGTTACTTTGATCAATACAATGATCTAAGATAATTCCAAAGGACACATGATGAAAAAAAAATTCTATCTACCTCCAGAGATAAACTTGATAAACTTGAGTGCAAGTTGAAGTATAATTTTTTCACTTTCTTTTTCTTCCTTTTTTGCAACATGGCTAATATGGAAATATGTTTTGCATGATTGTATGTGTATAATTGATATTTGCCTTCTCAATGGATGGGGGAGGACCTGGAAGGAGGAAGAGAATTTGGAAGTCAAATTTTGAAAAAAAAAAAAAAAGAATGTTAAAGAGAATTTTAAAAAATTTAAATAGAAATAAGTGTGACTGATAGTACCTGAAAATGTATACGTTTGTCATTTTCTATATAGATGTAGAATAGATATTTTTATCTTTTTAAAAACTTTTAGATATAGAATAGATGTTTTTTGTCTTTTAAAAACTTTTAAAAGTTCATTGCAAAGGTATAACTAGAGGCAGCTAGATAGTACATTGGATAGAGTGCTAACCTGAGTTTAGATCCAGCCTTAGAGACTTAGTAGCTATGTGACCCTTGGCAAGTCACTTAACCTCTATCTGTTTCAATGTTCAGAATTGTAAAATGGGCATAGTAATAGTATCTACCTCCAAGGATTGTTGAGAGTATCAAATGAAATAATATTTGTAAGGTGCAGTGTCTGGTTTTCCTTACTAACTAGCAATTTTTGTACCTGGGATATGTGGTGGAGGGGAATAAGCTTTCTTGGGGTATAGTTATGGGGGTGGGGAGGAAGCCCCAAGATACCATGAGGTTTCTAAGCTGCTATAGGGAAAAGAAGTATGCCCCAGCATGCAGAGCTGTAGGTGCCCTATAAATTTATCTGCCTTGAGACAAAGCCTTTACATCCTTCCCTAGTTCTAGCTCTGGTTAGTATCAACATTGTCCAATTTTTTTTACTTGTATTTAAATTGATCTTCATTTCCGTAGTTGTAGTAATTATGTGTATTATTTTTTGAGTGTTATTTCTTCACTTGGCATATAGCTCTTTCTTTCTTTGAATTCTTCATATTTCTTATTCTGTCTAGTATAGTAATGTTTCATTATATTAATTTACCAGTTTGTTCATCCACTCTCCAGTCATTGAGCACTCAATTTATTTGTTTTCAACTTTTTGCTATTACAAATAGAACAACTAGCTGTGTTTCCATACAGACAGGTCCTTCCTTATGGTCAATAAATTTCTTAAGGGTACAAACCCCATAGTAGGATCTTTGACTACAGGTCAAAGGGCATAAACAATTTTGGGCTAGACTGAGAATGTGTATTTATACATATATATATATATATGTGTGTGCATACATACATATCACATATGCATATACAGATACATATATATCCTTTGACTCAGAAATACCAGTACCAGGCACAAAGAGATCAAAGATAAGAGGGGAAGGATTCACATGGAGACCAATTTATATAGTTGGGCTTTTGTTATAACAAAGAACAAAAAACTATGAGAGTACCTATTAATTGGGGAAATGATTGAACAAATAGTAGTAGATGAATGTAATGGAATATTTTCTCACCATGAGAAATTATGAATATGAAGAATTCAAAGAAACTTTAGAAAACTTATATAAAAGTAGGGACTTCCACCCCACCTTAATTAATGCCCTCATAGAAGGTTCAGAGTCTGATTTGAATTGATCTATCAATCAAAGCAAAGTAGATGTGAATTTCTCTTTAAAAATTACTTTTTTAATTAGTAAAAAAATCTGCCTTCTCCTCCCCCCCCCAATTAAGAATGAAAGAAAAGCAAATCCCCTGTTACCAACAAGTATAGTCAGGCAAAACAGATTTCCATATTGTCCGTGCCATATATGTATATATGTATGTATGTATGACTCATTCTGCACTCTAAGACCTTCACTTTCCTTTCAAGAAATGAGTAGCATGTTTCATCATTAATTCTTTGGAATGATAGTTAATCATTCCACTAAACAGTCCCTAATTCTTTCAAAGGTAATAATTGCCATCTTATTGCTACTATATAAATTATTCTCCTAGTTCTGTTCACTTTGCATCAGTTCATATAAATCCTCCCAGATTTCTCTGAAACTATCTCTTCCATCATTTTTTACAACACAATAAATACATATTCCATCTCATTTACATACCATAACTTGGCTTGACTGACCATATGATTTGGACCTTTAGTGAGTTGTTACTCATCAGTTTAAACCAAGGTATGAATGAAATATTTTCAGTAGTCACACAAATAGACTTTCCCTCCCAGGAGCGTTTGATTCAGGTGATGGCAACACGTGTTTCTATATCTGTTTATACACTTCTATGAGTCCTTAGAGTGCTCCACAGTTCTCTATATGTTTGTTTATGGTCCGTATGGTTTTCTCTATATGTTTAGAGTCCTTTCTGATAGTTACTATTTCATGTTTTCACTGTTTGTCAATGCATAATATTCAGCCATCTTCCAATCAATGGGTATCCCCCCTCAGAAAGTGCTACACATATTTTCCCCTCTTTTCTTTTCATTCTTCTATTTAGATCATCAAAACAGAAAAGAACATTCCGAGATCTTTTGTCTAATTAGACTCTCTCTCTGATCCTTGATGATGATAGGTTCAATGGACACACATATATCACCAGCATTTAGTAGAATGCACATAGTTTATCCTTGTTTAGTCCCTGATGATTGTTTCTTTGTGTTAGCCTTTTTTTATGTTTCTTTTAGCTCCTGTTTTTCAACTTCGAAGTTTTTCCATAGCTCTAGTGTTTTCACCAGGAATGCTTGGAAGTCCTTTATTTCTTTAAAAATCCATTTTTCCACTTTAGGATTATATTCAGTTTTGCTGGGTATTTTGTTCTTGGCTATAAGTCTATACCTTTTGCCTTCTAGAAAATTATATGTGATCCTGACTATGGTTCCTTGGTACTTTAATTTCTTTCTTTCTGGATGCTTATGGTATTTTTTTCTTTGACCTGTAAACTCTGGATTTTGGCTACAATATTCTTGGAAGTTTTCATCTGGTGGTTTCTTTTAGGAGGGAACTAATAGATTCTATTTCCACTTTGCCCTCTGGTTCTAAGAGATTAGACAGTTTTCTTTTAAGATTTCTTAAAATATGATGTTTAGGCTGATGACTTAATTTTTTTCTTTTTTGTTGTTTTCCAGGTCAGTGGTTTTTTTGCTATGAGATACTTCACATTTCCTTGAGGCAAAAAGTGGTGAATATTAGGTACAAGACAGCTATTTATTTTCTCCATCACTAAATAAATACTTAAAGCACAAAAGATTCAAAATCATACATTGACAAACACTGAAAACATAAAACAGTAGCTTATCACAAAGGACTTGTAGGAACCCATAAACAGAATCATGAGGTTCTCAGAGAACTCAAGGAAGCATATTAACAGATACAGAAACACATGCTGCCATCACCTGAATCAAACGCTCCTGGGAGGGAAGTCTATTTGTGTGACTGCTGAAAGTATTTCATTCATACCTTGGTTTGTACCGTCTGAGTAGCAACTCACTAAAAAGCCATATAGTATGGTCAGTCAAGCCATCCATCAACAGGCATTCATTAAAGATCTACTACTATGTGTCAAGAATTGTGCTAAACACTGGAGATAGAAAGACAAAAGTGAAGCAGTCCCTGCCCTGAAGGAGTTTACGTTCCAGTAAGGGTGAGAACGTGTGTGTGTGAGTGAGTGAGATATGAATATATAAGAACTTGCAAATCAAAAAGAGAAAGAGGGGGAAGGGAAGAAGCATTTATTAAGCACCTACTATGTACCAGGTGCTGCACTGAGAGCTTTGCAAATATTAATCTCATTGTTAAGGGAAGCTTAGAAGGGAAGGCAAGTGGGGGGGGAGGAAAAGGAGAAGACTTTTCTTCACAATAGATTCAAATGGATATACAAAGCACAATATGTACAAAAATATTTATAGCATCTCTTTTTTGTAGTGGCAAAGAATTGGAAATTGAGGGGATGCTCATCAATTGGGAAATGGCTGAACAGGTTGTGGTATATGATTATGATGGTATTATTGTGCTTTAAGAAATGATGAGCAAGAGGGTTTCAGAAAAACCTGGAAAGACTTATATGAACTGATGACAGGTGAAGTGAGCAGAACCAGGAGGACTTTGTACACAACAACAGCAATATTTTACAATGATCAACTGTGAATGACTTAGTTATTCTCGACAATACAATGATCTAAGACAATTCTGAAGGACTTGAGAAAGGCTATCCACTTGCAGAGAAAGAACTGATGGAGTCTGAATGCAGATCTAAGCAGACTTTTAAAAAAAGTTTTTATATTTTCCTTGTTTTGTGGTTTTTTTCTTTGGTCTATGGGTTTTTTTTGCAACAGGATTAATAAAGAAAAAAAATGTATAGCTGCACATGTATGGTCTATATCAAATTGGTTACCTTTTCAGGAAGGAGGAGGGAAAGAAGGGAGGGAAAAAAATTTGGAACTCAATTTAAAAAAGTAAATGTAAAAAATTATTTTATATGCAATTGAAAAAAATTTTAAAAAGAAAAAAACTGCTGGGAAACTAGGCAGAAATTTGGCAGAAAATATATTTAAACAAGTACTTTTCTTCACAATAGATTCAAATGGATATACAAATTAAGTATAAAAAGTTGACTTATTAAAAAGTTAGAGGAAAGGACAAAACAGTTTTCTCTAACAACCGTGGATAGAGGAGTAATTCATGAAAAATCACAACAAAAAATGTTATAAAAGATATTATAGACTATTTTAGTTACATAAAAATTAATATATTTTCTACAAAAAAAATAAATGAAGTCAAAATCGGAATAAACACTCAGAAGAACATAAGAACTAGGAAAAAGTGCAATGCTGATGAAAGTCAAAGATCTAAAATTTACAGTGGCACAATTCTGTGAGATTAAGAGCCATTCTCCAATATATAGTCAAGGGATACAAACAAAAAGAAAAGATCTGGAAAGAAAAAAAAAGCAAATTATTTACTGGCCCTGTCTAGGATTCCTTTATTGATTTGTACTCACAGGTTGGGTTCCCCAGATGGCAACTACCATAGGTTCCAGGTACACTGTGAGTTTGCACTTCTAAAACTATAGTTCACCAGCTTCCACAAATGTGTTTATCTTCAACAGTCACCTAGAAAATACAATTAGTTGAAAACAAAGGCATTTACTGAAATGTCATAGCATGAACAGTAGTAAGAAAGCATTTTCCCATTCCACACCACCAAATCTGAATCGCTCTTCTACATAATTATACAACTTTATTGGGAAGAGTGAGCATACCTTACCCTACCACCAGAGAGACACACGTATAGGAAACATACGTGGCCAAGTCAACTCACCTCTGCTGGCTGACAGATTCCCAATAGCTTTGCTCTTTTCATGGTGTTCTTATGGCACTCCCCATGGGTGAGAGCATGTTCTTGTCTAGGTGAACTTCATGGTCAATATGAAGTTGCTAGTTGCCTCTCATATTTGCATTTCTTTCCCCGAATACAGGTGACCAACTAACAATTCTAAGATGGATGTTTGTAGTCTTGGCAACTACTCTGGGAGCTCCAGAAGAGGAGGAGTCATTGAAAGGTTCAGGTGCTGATTGCCAAATGGCAGATGGCCATCTCTAGAAGGATGAGTAATGCATGCCTGACTTCTTCTCCCATTCTCTTTCAACCTTTTACAATAAGGCTTACAGTCCCATCACTCAACTGAAGCTACTTTCTCCAAAGTTACCAATGATCTTTTTTTTTCTTTTTGGAGGGGGAAGGCAGGGCAATTGAGGTTAAAGGTCTTAGATCATTGTATTGTCGAGAATAACTAAGTCATTCACAGTTGATCATTGTAAAATATTGCTGTTATTGTGTACAAAGTCCTCCTGGTTCTGCTCACTTCACTTGTCATCAGTTCATATAAGTCTAGATTTTTCTGAAACCCTCTTGCTCATCATTTCTTAAAGCACAATAATACCATCATAATCATATACCACAACATGTTCAGCCATTTCCCAATTAATGAGCATCCCCTCAATTTCCAATTCTTTGACATTATGAAAAAGAGATGCTACAAATATATTTGTGCATGTAGATCCCTTATTTGATCTCTTTGGGATACAGACCTAGTAGTAGTATTGCTGGGTCAAAGGGTATGCATACTTTTATAGCCTTTTGGGCATAGTTCCAAATTGCTCTCCAGAATGGTTGGACCAGTTCATAACTCCACCAGCATTATTGTCCCCATTTTTCCACACCCTCTCCAATATATATCATTTCCCCTTTCTATCAAATTAGCCAGTCTTATGTGTGTGAAGTGGTACCTCAAAGTTGTTTGATTTGTATTTGTTTAATCAAAATTGATTGAGAGCATTTTCATATGATTATAGATAACTTTAACTTCTTCTGAAAGCTGCTCATTCATATCCTTTGACCACTTGTCAGTTGGGGAATGACTTATATATTACTATAGATTTGACTCACTTCTTCTCTATCTAGTTGAGAAATGAGGTCTTTATCAGAGAAACTTTCTGTATAATTTTTCTTCCGCCTAGTTTTTTGCCTTCCTTCTGATCTTGGCTGCACTGGATTTGTTTGTGCAAAACCTTTTTAATTTAATGTAATCAAAATTATCCATTCTACTTCTCGTAATACTCTTTATCTCTTGTTTGGTCATAAATGCTTTCCTTATCTATAGATATGATAGTTAAGATATTCCATGCACCCCTAATTTGCTTATGATATCTCCCTTTATGTCTAAATGATGTGTTTATTTTGACCTTATCTTGGAATACAGTGTGAGACATCAGTCTTCAGTCTATACCTAGTTTCTGCCAAAATGCTTTCCAGTTTTCCCAGCAATTTTTGTCAAATAGTGAATTCTTGTCCCAGATGCTTGGATCTTTGGCTTTATCAAACACTAGATTACTATGCTCATTTACTGCTATGTGTTGTGTATCTAATCTATTCCATCGATCCACCATTCTATTTCTTAGCCAGTACCAGAAGGTTTTGATGTTTATGGCTTTGTTTGAGTTTGAGAAATCGTACTTTCTCGGCAGTTTTTGAATGAAGAATTTTTCTCCAGTACTTAATATTCTTGGATTTATCAAAGATTGGGTTGCCATATGTGTTTTCTTTAAGTCTTGCTTATTTGATTTATTCCACTAATTTCCTGTTCCATTTCTTTCTAATACTAGATGGTTTTTATAATTTTTCCCCATCAGACCTTGACTATTTGAATAACTCAATATTATAAGTTTAGCAAGAGATATACCTCATCTCTTGCCTCTTTTCCCCTACAAAATATCTTTAGTGTTTCAGTTTTTGGAGCCATATTGATCATTTTCTTCTTTCTCCAAGTCTGAATGCTATTCAAAAACAATATAAGTGATTGCCTTGTTTCCCTATAAAGTCTGTGGCACATACACAGGGGCTACAATCCCAACTCCCATTGTACTGACAAATTGGGTCCCCAGAGGACAGCTGATACTTCTCCCATCAAGATTATAGGGAACCCCGAGAGGCCAAGAGCATGTATTTTGTAACACTCTGTTATAATAATTATCTTGTTTTAAGCCTAGTGGCAATACAATGGAACCTCAGGTTCATGTGATTTCCTTCTCTGCTGCTTTTGGGAGTTAATATCAAATGATGTTAGAAATTCATGGTTTCTCTAAGCCCCAAATTGGAAAAATTCCTAACATTTAAACAGATGTTTAACTCTGCTTTAATTGACATTTATATTGATCTAATGCTAATCCCCAACCCCTTTGCAGTTGAGACAAAATGCAGGTTGCCAGAAATATTTGGGTAAAGAAGTAGCAAAGTACATTCCAATAGTTGTTACTAGACAACTAACAAGAAGGGAAATTGGAGAAAGAGCCAATCTTTTTCTTGGAACCTCCTTCAGTTAATGGGGAAGTGGCTATGGCCCGTGGCAGGAGCCCAAGTCTTCTGCTTTGACATGTCTGGAGGGCTAATGGCAGTCCTTGACCCCTCCTTCCTTGGCCACTATTTGCAGAACTAGATGTCTCAGCACTAGACGTCTCAGCTGGATTCACTGCTAGATGAGATCAGGCAGGTCAAGCTACCAAACCACTTGGGACTCTCGATCGACTCCTAATTCAGTTGCTGGTGCTACCAGCTCAAACTGTTAAAAACTCCAGGTGCTGGACCTTGGGTGGTTCTTTTGACCTTACAAAGCTCACAAGGTCCTCTCCTGGTTCATTCCATCTCTGACACTCACTCATCTAAGATTAGGAAAAAACAAAACAAGGCAAAAAAAAAAAAACCAAACCCAAAACAAAAAATGCAGAGGGCCCATGTATTCATGGCCACATGTCAGTCTGGGTGGAGAAAGTAGGCAGCTGTCATTACCCCTCTCTTCCAGCCCTGAGGTCTACAACGGTTCTTACCTTGTGTGCCAACAGGGAAGAGAGCATGATTTTTCCTGGCTCTGCAACAGTATGCATACAGTACATATTCAGTTCTGTCTCACCAGCCAATTTAAAGTCAACAAATCAAATCAACAAGCACCTACCAAGGGCCAAGCACTATGCTAAGGGCTAAGAGGTCCTAAGAAAGGCAAAAGAGTCCCTTAGAGTCACGGGACTCACAGTTTAATGAGAGAGACAACAAACAAACCACTATATCATATCAAACAAGATATATAAATTGGAAATAACCACAGAAAGAAAGCACTAGCATTAAGGGGAATCAGGAAAAGCTTTTATAAAAGAAATGGATGTTTTCTTCACTGTAGAGTAATCAGATAGGAAGCAGTGACAGGAGACTTGGTTATGTAGAGCCTCTGCACCAGGGGTGGGGAGCCTGAAGCCTCCAGGTTGCATATGGCCCCTAGACTGCAGGCTCCCCACCCCTGCTCCACACTATCTGTCATTAGCATTTTCAGAAGCACATCTCTCTGCTGTGTACTGATCTGTCTTTTGACCAGGGAAAAGGGACTGAAAAAATGCAAGAGGCCAGAGGAGTGTTTCTTTAATTAAGAATCCATTCTCATGAATCCCCAGCGTCTAGAAACCAATTAGGATCCCAGGCCCTGAGAACCAATCAGGAACTGTAACAAGGTACCGCTACACTTGTTCCAACTGTATAGAGGGAAACCGTTATTTTAATTTATGAGAGAAAGGATGAATGCCCTTATTGACCCATCTTGTGCTAATTTAATTCCAAGATGTTTAATGCATTTTGTTGCATTTTAAGTGGTTTTGAGAATTATATATTTAGAGTTATGTGGAATCTGATCTTGCCCACTCTTTAATAAAAGAAACTGAGAGAGCTAGGCAGCGCAGTGAATAAATAGAGCACCCACCCTGGAGTTAGGAGAACTTGTTCAAATTTGGCCTCAGACACTTAACCCTTACTGGTCATGTGACCTTGAGTAAGTCACTTGACCCCAATTGTCCTGCCCTCCCCCCTCCAAAAAGCAAAAAAGTAAAAAAAGTAAAAGAATAAAAAAACCTGAGGCAGAGCTCCAAGCCAATAGCACTTTATTAAAGGGCCAAGGTCCCCTTGAATGAAACGGACTTCAGATTTTTCTTCATGATCCTAGATGCCCCCTTTCTTTAAAGGCTTAATTTTGTTGTGCTTGATACTTAGATGATACAGAGGATGCAAAGTAAAACACATAGTGTCCTTGGTTGATAGACCTATATCTTGACCTTCCAGGGGAAACTTCAGCTCATGCTTGCAATAGATAAGCTGGTACAGCATATCCAAATATAAGCAGAGTTAGTGGTCTTTCATTAGCCCCATGTTGGGGCCAATGGGGAATAGATTTGTAGGCAGCTCCTTCGATGTGAAGATAGGATCAGTCTTTGAACCTGTTGGCCAAGTGTCTTGGGTCCTTTCCCTAATGAAGGGATAACAAGGGTGGAGGTAAAAAGATAGCTGGGGGACTTTTTTTTTGGAGGGGGGGGTAGGGAATTTTTAAAAAATCAATTGATTTTTAATTTTCAACATTCACTTTTATAAAATTTTGGGTTCCGAATTTTTCTCCTCCCTCTCCTCATCCCTCCCCAAGATAGCATGCAATCTAATATAGGCTATGCGTGTACAATCATATTAAGCATATTTCCACATTAGTCATGTTGTGAAAGAAGAATCAGAACAAAAGGAAAAACCAGGAGAAAGAAAAAACAAAAAAGAGAGAGAAAATAGTATGCTTTGATCTGCACTCAGACTCTGTAATTCTTTCTCTAGATGTAGACAGCATTTTCCGTCATGAGTCTTTTGGAATTGTCTTAGATCATTGCATTGCTCAAAAGAGCTCAGTCTATAAAGTTGTCCATCATACAATGTTGCTGTTTACAAAGTTCTGATTCTTCTCTCTTCACTCAGTATCAATTTATGTAAGTCCAGGATTTTCTGAAGTCTGCCTGCTCATCATTTCTTATGGAACAATAATATTCCATTACATTTATATAGCACAACTTGTTCAGCCATTCCCCAATTGATAAGCATCCCCTCGATTTCCAATTCTTGACCACCACAAAAACAGCTGCTATAAATATTTTTGTATATATGGGTCCTTTCCCCTTTTTTATGATCTCTTTGGGATGCAAACCTAGTAGTGCTATGGCTGGATCAAAAGGTATGCACAGTTTTATAGTTTTTTTGGGTTTAATTCCAAATTGCTCTCCAGAATGGTTAGATCAGTTCACAATTCCACCAACAATGCATTAGTGTTAAAATTTTCCCACATCTTCTCCAACATTTATCATTTTCCTGTTTTGTCATGTTAGCCAGCCTGATACTTAGGATATGATACCTCAGAGTTGTTTTAATTTGCATTTCTCTAATTAATAGTGATTTAGAGCATTTTTCATATAACTATAGATGGTTTTAATTTCTTCATCTGAAAACTGCCTGCTCATATTCTTTGACCATTTATCAATTGGGGAATGACTTGTATTCTTATAAATTTGACTCACTTCTCTATGCATTTTAGAAATGAGGCCTTTATCAGAGACACTGGCTATAAAAATTATTTCCCAACTTTCTACTTCCCTTATAATCTTGGTTGCATTAGCTTTGTTTATGCAAAAACTTTAATGTAATCAAAATTATTCATTTTGCATTTCATAATGTTCTCTATCTCTTGTTTGGTCATAAATTCTTCCCTTCTCCATAGATCTGAAAGGTAAACTATTCCTTGCTCTCCTAATTTACTTATAGTATCACCCTTTATGTCTAAATCGTGTACCCATTTTGACCTTATCTTGGTATACAGTGTAAGATGTTGGTCAATGTCTAGTTTCTGCCATACTATTTTCCAGTTTTCAGCTGGGAGACTTTCTATGCCATTGAGTCGCCTCCACCACACTGGGCTTGGTCACAGATTCACTAGACTGACCAACTGTATATCAATAGACAAGTACAACTATAATAATCAACTGCCCCAGTAGAATCAAACTCAATTAGTTAATATTAATTGGCAATAAACCGGGGGTCTAAATTATTCATTTCCCACAGTTAGGAGGTACCTTAGAGGTCACTGAATTCAACCCCCTTATTTAACAAGTTAAGAAACTGAGGGCCAGAAAGGGGAAATGATTTGCCCAAGGTCATACACATAGTAAATGGTATAGTTGGTATTCAAATGCTCAGGTCCTCTGACTCCAGATCAGTACTATTTCTTCCCTACTCTTCTTTCTAACTTTTCCTTCTGGTTTATATAATATGTAGAAATGCTGATGATTTTTAAAAATTGTATACTGCTGCTCTCTAGAAGCCATTAATTGTTTCAATTAACTTTTGGGATTGCTTTTCTAGGTTTTCTAAGTAAACCCCCATTTCATCAATAAATAAACAAATTTTGACTTGTCTTTATTTTGGTAATTTCTTTTTCTTGATTCCAGTACTATATTAAAAGCAATGGTGACAGTGGATAGTATTTCTTCACCCCTAGGCATATATGAAGAAAGCTTCTAGCGATTCTCAGTTCTATACAATACTAGGTATTTGTTTTAGATAAATGTTTTTGTAGGGAGCTGTTTGTTCCCCACGTGTAGCATGGGAGTGTCATAGTGTGGTTCAAAGGCAGGCAGAATAGATATCTCTAGTATCTTCTCTCCACCCTTTTCTCCCAAGAAGACTTTAATTCCTTCCAGGAGGGAAATCAGGAGGTTGGGGCTAGAATCTTGGCCCCTCTGCTCTCCTCAGAGAGAAGGGTTATCGGACCAGAGTTATATCTCTTTGCTCTCTTAAATATTACTAGTCTAGGGGATGTGATGTACAGGGTCAAACTAACTTCTGATTACTGTTCACTAATTGGGCAAAAAGGAGGACCCCAAGCTTTACAACTGAAGGCTTGACCCCTCTCCTAGTTTCACAATGACTACACATAGCTGGTAGCAAAAGAAAACCTTTAATCTAAGTCCATAGCAAACAGAAATCAGAGAAAGTATACAGAAGAGAATCAGATAAGATGGGATAAAAGCTCTCCCACTGGGAGCAAGTTAACTCAGAAAGAGGGACAGAGAGACAGTGACAGAGACAGAGAAAGAGAGACAGAGAGACAGAGACAGACAGACAGACGGAGACAGAGAGAGGCAGAGACAGAGAGACAGAGAAGAGAGAGAGGAGACAGAGAGTATCAGAGAGTCATAGATCTTACCCAAAAGGAAGTTCCCTGAAGTCTTTAGTGTAGTAAGCTGGGGAAAGGGATATGATGGAGACTGCCAGCTCCTCTCATGTCCGTTTTTTCCCAGTCTTTTTCTTTAACAAGCTGAAGTGAAGGTGGCATTATCCATCTTCTCTCTCAAAGTTGGAAGTCAGAAGAGCCCAAAGTGGCTGCAGAACCTAAAGAAACTTGGAAATCTCCAAGGAAATGAAGAGATTCAAAGAGCCTGGCCCTGGGCCTCAAAGAGCCAACTCCTCTCCACCCCTCATGCAGGCACATGGCATTGATCTCCACCAGTGAGGAGAGAGTTCATACCAATAGGCTTTTAGACTTGGGCTATGTTTTTTATCGTGTTGATGAAAGGTCTTTTAATTTCTGCTTTTTAGTGGTTTTAACCTAAATGACTGCAGGTGTGAGTTGATATATCATGTTGTTTTTGTTATGAATATAATTTACTATGTTAATTGTTTTCCTATTGCTGAACATTCTCAAATTTAGATATAAATCCAAGTTGGTTTGGATATATTTCTGTTTTCTCTTTGCCACTATTTTGTTTAATTTTTTGTTTTCTTCAGTGTTCATCAGTGCTATTAGTCAAGAATTCTTTCTTTGTTTTATTTCACCCTGGTTTGGAAAATCTGAACCATGTTTGTTATATTGACTGATTTTGGTAGTATGACCCTTGGTCCCAGGGCCCTACCCCATCATAAGAGTCTCTGGTTCAGTGACAGGAACTTGACCCCTAAATGAGGAGGGTAAGACTTCTCTCACTCTTTCTGGCTCATAAAAAAAATCCCCCATCCCAGGAAGTACCTGGTCTGTATGAATCCAGAACCTGAGTCCCTTGTGGGAGACAACCCATTGGTACCATAGGCCACATCTTGGGGGCTTATCTAGGATTTGAAGATGTGATTGCCATCAATCCAAAGTGCCTAATCCCTTTCTGAAAGCCCCACACATCTTTGGGCTCACCCAAGTTTGTTCTATTTCTTTCGGTATTAGTGTTCTTGCTCTATGATTGAGCTAGCCTGAATTTCCATTTGGATGTCTTGTTTTCCAGGGACTCACCGGTGAAATTTTGGGCACAGGGGATTTTTGTCTAGACCTTCATTTGGAATTGCCCTATATGCTGCAGGGATCCATTGGAGATATTTATGGCTTCCCTTATGTTCTGAAGAGACCCATGGGACACTTGATTTCTCCCCTGAGGGTAAAGAGGTGACTTCCATTCCACCCCAATTTCCTGTTGTTGGGAGAAGCCAACATGCTCTGTGAGCCCCTTTGGGAATTAACTTCTCTGAAAAAGGAAACGCATTTTCTTTTCTTCTTCTTTCTTTCCTCTTCCTCTTCTTTTTTCTTTTTCTCTTCTTTGGGTTGGCACAGTACCTTATATATACAAGGCAGTTAGTAACCTGTGAGCCCACTCAGTTCTATGCTCCTCTGGTCTGGTTAGCACCTAACTTCTACTGTCATTATTTTCCACTATTTCCTACCTTTAATGTGTGAAGACCAGGATGCCCTTCCTACTGAGTGCCCTGCTGGGGTGGATGAGAAGCAAGGACCTGGGTGTCATCTTGCTTCCTCTTTCTCTGAGCCCCAACATGTCTTCTCTCTTTGGAAGGAAATGCTTTCATTTTTTCAGAAATTTGAGAAATTCTAGGTAATGTCTGTGCCAACACTCCTAGGACTGTCCCAAAACATCTCCACCAGCCAAGTCTCCATGGCAACATTTCAGTGGGAAGAGTGATTTCCCATGGAGTTTACTCTGGAATGCCTCTTCCTTCCCTCCCTCCCTCCTTCCTTCCTTCCTTCCTTCCTTCCTTCCTTCCTTCCTTCCTTCCTTCCTTCCCTTTCCCCTCCCTTCCTTCTTTCCTTTTTTTCTCTTTCTTCCTTTCTCTTTCTTTCTTCCTTCCTTCCTTCCTTCTTTCCTTCCTTCCTTCCTTTCTTTCTTTCCTTCTTTCTTTCTTTCTTTCTTTCTTTCTTTCTTTCTTTCTTTCTTTCTTTCTTTCTTTCTTTCTTTCTT
>NW_027185588.1:5716649-5752494 GCF_028583685.1 Petaurus breviceps papuanus | reverse complement strand
CAAAGAAAGTAGAAAGGGGATGGGGCATGGTAGAGAAAGTCCTATGGAGATGAGACAGCAATACAGACTGGAAAAGGATAACATATGCACACACAAACACATGCATGTATGTATATATATGTATGCACAGCAGAGCACATCTATATCTGCATGTGACGCATGTGACACATGTGTGCCTGCATACACATATACACACACTATCATACATGCACACATATCAAGCAAAAAAATACCCCACACTTATTAAGCACTTACTATTTGCCAGGTCCTAAAATCTGGGGATAAAAAAAAAACAAACAAACCAGAACTGCAGTTCCTATCTTCAAAAAGCTTATACTCCAATGGAAGAAAACAATACATAAAAACAAGCTAAACAGCAGAGGAAAGAGAGAAAGATGATACCAGGGTGGGGCTAAGGCTGAGAAATCTGTAGAATGAAGGCTGGTTGATCCAGCTCTCACTTAAAATGAAGGTTTTCTGTTGGTGCCAGAGAGTAAAGAAGGCTGAGTCATGGTGACAAAGTCCCAAAGAACTATGCACACATGCATATTTGCACATATATGTGTAGAAATATGTACACCTATATACATATACCTGCATATATATTTCCCCCCCCTTGGGGAAGAAAGAGGGCTATGTCTCCAATATATTCATATAGATATGCAAACATATATGTCTACATATATACATACATATGTATGTAATTGTATACATTTTGGAAATAGTCATATCTTATAAAGTGTGGGTTTATAAGCTGTTTGGTTTAGCAGGAAGACTATCTTTCTCTCTGAATCCCACCTCCACATGGAGAGGTCCATTCTATTGTCTGCTTCTCCCTTCAGGCATAAATTTCTCTCTGATCACCCCTAATTACCTCACACCCTCAAACCTGTTTGGGAAGATTTATTTGGGATAGCTGAAGCATTCCCTTCAGCTATCCCAAATACCCCAAATCAGGCAATACCTCTGAGGGAAGTTATTCCTACTCTTTAATTTCCCCTAATCAACATGGGTTATTTCACTTGCCTAGGAGACTCGTGTCTAGGAGAATTCAAATTCACATGGCTTTTTTTTTTTTTTGTCTGCTTTTTGGGGGAGTTATAACAATACTTCTCAGTAAAATCTCTTTGGTTTATATGAGGTCCCAAATCAGATACTCCAGTGATTTGGAAAGAAAATATCTCTCTGTTTTTGTCTCTTCTAGAGTAAACATAGCTTCTCACCCCACTGCTTCCAATATATACCCAAAAGACTCACACCCACAGCATAATATCAGAGAGAAATTGATTTCTTTTTGAGGAAGAGAATGGGAAGTAAGTTCGGCGGGAGAGCCAGGGGAAGGTAGAAGACAAAGGGGTGGTAGTTTTACCATTGTGGTTTTCATAAGAGACTGGAAACAACAGCAGTCTATAGTATCTTGTTTTTGACATTCTCCCTCGTTCCTGAAACTTCAGTGTCATGGCAGAAACAGTTGCTCTAGCCCTCTAAAGCAGATCACTCTCCCTTTTTCTCCCTCTCCCAGTCTCAGCACTACTGTTCCAGTGGTGGAACTAAGTCTTCTTCCCCCAGAACATTGTTCATCCCTCACCCTTCGTAACATTCCACCTTCCTCTTTCCGTGGATAAAGGTAAGGATCTCTGTCTTTTCCATTACAGACACAGTAATACCCAAGACTCTGTGTAAATAGGCATTTGGAGACTATATTCCAATACATACCTTGCCCCAGTGGCCTGCTTACACACCCATTTCATTTAGGTTTCCAGTTTTATTGTTATGTAATTTGGTATGGTAATGAACTCCATTTTGACCTGAGATTGGGATGATTTTTCTGAAGAGTACTGTGTGACCTGCATCCTACATATGAGGAGGCTTAGAAAACACATCCCTTGACTTTCAGACCTTGAAGCTCTAGTGACTGTTCAGAATTATTCTCCCTCAGTGAGATCTTTCTCTTGGTTTGAGCTGACATTTTATTTCGCTCTTAACCAGAGACCATTTGGTTTTTTTTTTAGATTTTTTTTTTTTTTGCTTTTTGGAGGGGGGAAGGTAGGGGAATTGGGGTTAAGTGACTTGCTGAAGGTCACATGGCTAGTACGTGTTAAGTGTCTGAGGTTGGATTTGAACTCAGGTCCTCCTGACTCCAGGGCTGGTGCTCTATTCACTGCACCACCTAGCTGACCTGAGACCATTCACTTTTGTGCATTTTGGGGAGGGTTATTCTATTTTCCCAAATTTTTTTATTGCTTATTTTGATAAAGTGTTTTTCAGCTTGGAGTATGATGGTGGTGAGACACACATGTGGAGATGCGTGTGGCCAAAGAACAAACTTACAGTTCCTAGGGACTGAAAGTATTTTCTTGAATCCATAAGCTGCATCCTTAAAACGCTCATGCACCTTAAGGATGCTTTCTATCTCAAGAGGTTCTTTTTTCTGCATCTGTCTGTGTCTGTCTGTCTGGGCTAGTCTTCAGTCTGTGCTCCTTGTTGGATGTTTGGATGTTTGTTTCCGTTGCTTTGATGGTATGGTCCATAGAGGCAAGGAACGTAATCCTCTCTCTGGACTCACTCCTCCTTTCCCCACAATGCCCTTTGGTACAGTCACAAGTTTTAGTTGATTTCTGGGGATGGAAGCCAGATTGCAAAAGTGCTGAGAATCTAGTGGGAAGTGAGAAGATAAGGCAAAGATATTTAAATTCAACTGAATATCAGTTAGATGTTAGATGATATCACTTAGATGGGACAGTGTAACTGGATGGGACAGGAGGGAAAAGAGAAGACTTTATTTTTTAAAGAATTGGGGGAGATCTCCAAATATTAGTAAGCAGATGAAAATAAGTCAATTAGTCAATAACTTTTACTAACCATATGCTACATACCAGGAACTGTACCAGGTGGTGGGGTTGCAAATGCATGCATCCTGAAGCACAGACAACCCCCAAAGGGATTCTGGGCTCACATGGACTCAGGTTCGAACAAAGGTGCAGCCTGACCCCAAAAGGGTAAAATTTCTCTTTCTTTTGGCTTATCACTTTCACATGGATTAATCCAGAAATGTCTCTATGATAAAACTTAGGTAGAGTTTATGCCCAGAGTGTCCCAAATGTATGTGGCAGGGTCCCCAAATCCTGTACCCAGCTTGCAATATGGTTGTTTATAGTACAGCATTTATTTCATCTTACAGAAAAGGCAAAAGGATTTCCAGGAGCCCATGAAAAATCATAGAAGAATAATTCACTCAAATAACTCATCAGTTAATACCACCCCCCCCTTCCTCTAGCCTCAATAAGGGAACTGACCTTGGGAATGCTATCAAGAAAACCCTCTGTTCTTCCTCTCCCACAAGAATACTTCCCACACCTTCTCCCAAAGACTCATAGTATGACTGTGCTTTGGACTCTCCCTGAAAAGATAATATACTTTGGAGTTCTCTCTTTTTTTAAGTATATTTGCTACTGAAGCAAGAACCATGCTCTAGAACTTTCTGAACAAGCGGAGTCTGTACCATCTAAATAACCCACTGGTTTTGCTCTCCAGAGAGGACACTGTGCAAGAACTGTGTGGATTGTGTCCTTCCTTCTCCAAAGAACAGCAATCTATAGGAAATCTTATTTCTCCAGAAGGTCCAGTGACATAGCTGTATAATTTCTGAATTTGAAGTCACCCAGGGACAACTCTCAAAGCTGGTGCTACCCAGGAAATCTGCCTTCTTGGCAAGTGTGCAGCATTATACAACCTAGAGAATTCAATGCCTGCCACCGCCCTCTCTTCCTTTATATAGGAAACTGTATACACTGCACAGCCCCCCTCTCTGGAGCTGTAAATGGCAGCTATGAAAAGACATTGTTGAAACTTTTCAACCAAGTGACTCCAAGAGAGGATGGAGCTATCATGGCCACTAGGACCATAAAGAGAGGCAAGGGTCAATCAGCTGTGCTCTCAAACATGAGGGCCCTGAACAGAGGCGATAGCAGCTGGATGCAGTGGTGGAGACTGGTCCCAGCTGGATGGAGGAGCATTAGAAGTTCCAGGTCTGAAGGAGAGTGTCTGGATCAGGAAGCGGCAGCACTAGGAGACAGTTGTGGGGCTGTGAGAGAGCTTGAAACCCCAGCTTCTTAGAAAGAAGAAGACTAAGTTCTGGTATAGGCCTTGAAGTCCAAATCTTTAAGTCATTTGAATTCACCTAAATATCGGTTAGATGTTAATAAGGTGATATCACTTAAATGGGAAAGTAAAGCTGAATGGGATTTTTAAAGAATTGAGGGAGACCTCCAAATATTTCTTTGGTTTGGCTTTTCTCCAGATGAGAAGCCTGCCTGTTAATCAATTGACAAACATTTGTGGTTCTTAGGCAATCCAGTGAGTTCCACCTTCACCCAAAGAACCTATAATACTACCCTAAAGGTCTGGGTTCTACCCACCTAAGGGAGAAGAAAGAATAAGATTGCAGTTACATCTAGGAAAGGCCACTGAGTCCATCCCCCTCTTTACAGATGAGGTTGAAAGAAGGCTAAGTCACTTGCCCAGGATCATAGCAAGTGAGTGTCCAAGGCAGGATTTGGAACTGCATCTTTATGACTTGAAGCCTAATACCTAGCTGCCTCAAGGATGTGTATGCTCAGGGGAGAGTCGTTTCTGCTAACACTAGGAAGGAAAAGAAATAGTGATTTCAGAATGACAGAGTCATGTAAGTAGAAAGACAATTGCATTGCAGCCAGAGAACACAGGTTCAAAGCCTGGTTCTGCTACTTATATAACCTTGAGCAAGTTTCATAGGACCTTCAAGTCACTCAACATGTCTCATTCTTCTCATCTGTAAAATGAAAGGGGTTGATTAGATGGGCTCTAATGTCCTTTTCAGCTTTAGATTATGTTCCTGGAACAGAATCTCAGAGTTTGATGAGAGGTCATTAGGTTTAACTTGAAGGTCATCAAGTTACATTTGAAGGTCATCCACTTCAACTTGGAGGCCATCAAGTTCAACTGGGAGGTCATCAAGTTCAACTTGGAGACCAATAAATTCAACTATTCAACTTGGAAGCCCTCAAGTTCAACACACAGAACCAGGATTTGAACTCGAGTCCTAGACCTAAAGCCAGGTTTCAGTTCTAGCTATTCCACTTAGCATCTTTGATGGTGTGCAAGTCATTTTCCTTCTCTGAGATTTAGTTTCCTTGTCTATAAAATGGGGCTTGAGAGGCAGATTAGCAGAGTGGACAGAAGGCTGGGCTGTAAATCAAGACAATCTGGATTCAAATTCTGTCTTTGGCATATGTTAGCTGTGTGACCCTGGGCAGGTCTTAGCTTTTCAGTGTCCCTAGGCAATTCTTTAGCTATTTAGAGAATTTCCCCACCATGGAGTTCTCTACATTAAAGAAATCACAAATTTGAACCCCAAAAATTAAATAAGTGGGAGTTATACTTTCTGTCAATTACTCCTATCAAGGCAGTTGGGAAGGGAGCCTTCTGTTAACTCCAAAGTGCATATAAATGTGAAAGTTCCAGCAGACAGTTTCCTCCCATTTATCTAATGATATCTATACATTCCCCTTCCTTCTCTTTGCTTTCTCCATTTCCTGTGTAAGCTCTGAGGGTCCTTATCCCAATTCTCCCTCTCACTAAAAGGTTTCCCCAAAACTAGGCTACCCATTCCTCCTCAGGACTCTAGGGGTATCCAATTCCAAATCCTCTGACACTCCGAAGTTCCCAAGCTCCTTCCTTGGTGGAGGAGGAGGGAGAGGAGAGAAGACAAAGATTACTTTTCTTCCCCATCCCCACTAGCTTCTCCAAGCAATTCCTTCTCAGGGGCAAGACTAGATCTACTCTCTCTTCTAATCTGTCAGGCACTTGAATCCTGGATTCCTAATTGGCTTGTTGTTTTATAGAAAATCCCAAGAGTCTGACCAAGTTTCTTTAGCCAGTCACAATACGTTTCATGTCACATCTAGCTGAACTGCATTGATTAATTGATCAATTGAATGGTTCATACTTTTGGTTGACTCAATTGAGAAATCTGGTGAGGTCCCACTGGTATGTATACTAGTCAGTCAGAGGACACAATTAGCTCTAAATGTAACCCTTGTTTTGAATCTCTCTCTTACAGAGGCTATAGAAACTTACTGCTTTTTTAAGAGCAGTTAGCTGGAATTCCGACAGTTTTGGGTCTTTTTGGGGAAAAGGGGAGGCACAACTGAAGGAGCCAATTCAGTTGAGAAAATGGTTTGATGTGAAGTACCTCTCCCTACAGAGTCAGGAAGAAAGTATTGGGGGGGTTTTATTTTGTTTTGTGTGTGCAGTCCATGTGAATCTATGAATATCAGCTAAGAGAGTTTGACTCTGTTTAGTTTTTTCTTTATGCAATTAGGGAGAAAATGTTTTATCTGTTATCCATGAGGATCTAGGAAGGAAGGAGGAAGGGGCTTAGCATTAATATAGTGCCTACTATATGCTGGGCAATTTACAATGATCTCATCTCATCTTTACCACAACTCTGGGAGGTAGCTGCTAATAAAATTATCCTCATTTTACAGTTAAAGAAATTGAGGAAGACAAAAGTTAAGGCTTAGAAGAGATGTTGGGGCCAGGTTGTGAAGGATTTTAAAAACTAACTAAATAAGGAAGTTTATATTTTGTCCTAGGGGCAATAGGAAACCACTGAATTTGACTGAGTAGGAGAGTCACAAGGTCATATCTGCCTATCTGGAAAATCACCTGAGCAGCAGTTTGGAGGACAGACTGAAGGGGAGAAAAATCTGTGTCAGGGAAACCAATTTGGAGGTTGTCACAATAATCTAGGTTAAAGGGGATGAGTGTGTGAAGTAAGGTAGCAACTTTGCACAGAGTTGGATGTGAGAGATGTTGTGATGGTAGAAAATGATTGAGGGAAAGTGAGGAGTTCAGGAAGATGCTGAGGTCACCAACCTGGGGGGCTGGAAGGATGGTTGTTTTTTTGACAGAAATAAGGAAAGCTGGAAGGGAAGAGGGTTTCAGGGAAAGATAATGGATTTGGTTTTGGACACACTGGGTCCAAGATGTCTCCTGAATATCCAGTTTGCAACTGGAGATGCAGGACTGGAAATACCAAAGGGAAAGCCTCATACCAGGATGGGATGGGGTTCATCTCTGTAGAGATGATAGTTAAATCCATGGGAGCTGATGAGAAAAATTACAAAGGGAAGAAAGAAGAACCTGTGATGGAACCTTGGGGAATTCCCACACACACATTAAGAAGGTTGAACTGGATGAAGATTCAGCATAGGAGTCTGAGAAGACTGGCCATACAGGTAGGAGGAGAACCAGGAGGAAGTAATGTAATGAAAACTTCTCTGAGAGTGGTCAGGAGGAGAGGATAATCTACAGTGTCAAATGAGTAAGGAAGATGATAGATGATAAGAAAATACCATTAGATTTGGCAAATATGAAATCCTTAGTGAAGTTGGAGAGGAGAGTCTCAGTTAAGTGATGAGGCATGAAATCAAACTCCCAAGGCTTGAGGAGGAAAAGAGAAGGAGGCAGTGTAGACGCCTCCTTCTAGAGTTTGGCTGAAAAAGTGAGGAGAGATGTAGATGGTAGCTTGAGCATATGGTAGGGTCTGGTGAGAATTTTTTAAGGATGGTGGGGACTTGAACATATTTGGATACAGTAAGGAAGAAATGAGCAGATAGGAAGAAGTTGAAAATTTGAGGGGAGAGGATGATTGAGAATGCCACCTACTAGAGAAGACAGGAGGGGACAGGACCAAGTGCATATTTAAAGGGGTTGACCTTGCCAAGGAGAAAGGCTACCTCTTTGTCTATTTTATTAAATAACAAACATTTTAGTTATTTAGTTTTTTATTTAAGTTACTTGATTTTGTTTCAGAAACATAGGAGATGATGTCAACAGGTCTTGAGACAGAAGAGAATGGGGGAAGAGAGAATTCATGTCAAATGGCCTTAATTTTCTCAGTAAATTAAGAGGCCAGGGCCTCAGTTAAGAGGTTGGAGGGCAGAAGGAGACAGGGGAGGCTTGCAGAACCAAAAGATGGTTTTCGATAGTTTCTGTGGTTGACAGAGAGGGAATCAACTAGAGAAGAATAAAAGGATTGACTTGCTTCAGAGAGGGCCCTGTCGAGGTTGGAGAATATGAATTAATATTGTATTCTGTCAGCCCAGTTATGAGACTTCTTGCAATTCATTTAGCAGATTTGGAGGAAGAAGGGAAAGAGGAGAAGGAAGAGAAGAGGAGATGGAAATGAGCATAATTCTGGGTTGAGGTTTGTCAAGGGAAGAGCAGGAACAGAACTAGGGATGAGGGATTCTTTTCCTTTTTGGAGGGCAATTGGGGTTAAGTGACTTGTCCAAGGTCACATGGCTAGTTTTTGTGTAAAGTTGTCTAAGGTCCGATTTGAACTCAGGTCCTCCTGACTCCAGGGCCGGTGCTCTATTCACTGGACCACCTCACCTAGCCACCCAGGATGAGGGATTCTAAAGCAGAGGGCATTTAAATCCGGCCTCAGACACTTACTAGCTGTGTGACCCTGGGCAAGTCACTTGACCCTGACTACCTCAAAATAAGTAAATAAATAAAAACAGAGGACAGTGTAGAAATGAAGTGTCTAAATATTGAGTTGAGATTGGAGAGGGAGGAAAGTATTCATGATGGAGGGTATACAGGTCTTGATGAGGTCCAAGAACAGGTGAAGCGGAGGGAGATGGGAAGAAAGGGGGACCCAGGAACAAGCCCCAAGCAAAGGGGAGAAGATTCATTAGCAGCGTAGTCACGAGCAAGACACAGCCTCTCTGGGTCTTTGTGTTAACTTTGCTCAGTTCCCAAGCACTTCTACTCATGGCTGAGTTCGTAAAAAGCAGCGGTGACTCCGAGTAGGGCTCCTGGTGTGACTGTGAACAGAGGGACAAAATCACCATCTTGCAGATTTGTCTCTGGAGAAGAGACTTTGCTTTGTGTTTACTCTGGGCTGCAGCTGCCCCTGAAGAGTCCAGAGATGACCCTGGACTTGCCCTGCTGATGCCAGGCTGAAAGATGCGGGAACAGAGGTCACTGCAAAGCGTCATTAAGTGCTTCCTAGGGATCCTCCCGGATCGATGAGGGTCTACGGAACCTATGAGCGCTGCCACACAGGGATTCCCAGGATGGGGAAGTCATTGTGGGGAATTCGGATCTATCCACTGGAGAAGGGAACGGCAAACCACTCGTGTAGCTCTGCCAAGGAAAGCTCACGGGGAGTATTGGCTTGGGGTGCTGTGGTCCACGAAGGGTCCCCCACGACTGAACCATAGCAAATGGAAAGATAGGGGCCAAGCTGAGTCATGGGTGAGTGTGGAGTATTGGCAAGCGCGGGATCTGGAGACGCGGGTCCTGGGTTCGAATCCCAACCTTGCCACTCACTAGCTCTGTGACCTTGGGCTACCCTCCCCACGCCTGTTTCTTCATCTGCACCATAAGGGGCTTGAACTAGGTGACCTTTAAATTCTTCTTTACATCTCCGATTCAGAGGTAAGATCTGAGGGACTTTACAAATGGAACGAAGGTGAAATGGCGCTCGTAGTCTATTTTTGGGGAGGCCTGGACCGTGCACAAACTCACATCTTCTGACCTACAAGGAGCACGCCTCCCGGCCCCGCCCGTGGGCGGGCGCCCCGTCACGTGACACACTTCCTCCTCGCCCCTTCCCTCCGGCCCCGCCCGGTCTACGGAGTCCCGAGCCTGACTGGAAGGTGATTGGTTGTGAGAGGCCGGCGTGGGCGGGAACGCGCGGGCGGGGGCGGGGCTACGGACGCGAGCCCGACGGCGTTCGCGTTACCGGAGGGCGCCTCTCCTTTTTCTCCGTCACCGCGTTCTGCGCGTGCGCTGCGGAGGCTCTCTTCCGCGGGCTCTTATAGCGGCGGCCGGAGCCCTGGACAGATTGAGTGACCGAGCGAGCTAGCGAACGAAGCGCTGGCCGGCCACTCGAAGACTTCGGGACAGCGACGCCGCGACATGGGGGTCCCGCTGCTGTGGCTGCTGGCGGCCGTGCTCCTCTGCGCTCGGTCCACCTCCGGAACCGGTGAGTGGGGCCGGGGCCTCCAGAGGCCCCCGCGGCCCGGGCCCGGGGACCGTTGGGGGTTGAGGGGACCCAGAGTGGGCCCGGGGTGGGAGGCAGCCAGGACTGGGGGTGAGGGATGCTAGCTGAGGATTTGAGGCCCTGGGGGCCCTGCGGGAGGGGCGCAGGCTGGAAGATTGAAGTTGAAAGGATTGGGGGGGGAGGGCCTGAGGCTCAAGGGGTCCTGGAGGGGGGGGGCAGGGCGGGGGCCCTGGGGCTCAAGGGGTCTTGGAGGGGGAGGGATATGCGGGCTGGGGGCCTGAGGCTCAAGGGGTCCCCGGGGGAGAGGTGCAGGCTGGGGGCCTGAGGCTCAAGGGGTCCCCGGGGGAGAGGTGCAGGCTGGGGCCCTGAGGCTCAAGAGGTCCTGAAGGGGGAGGGGTGCAGACTAGGGATTTGAGAACCCTAATTCGAGGGAGAGGAAGACAGCTACAGTCGGGAGCAGCGAAGGGCCCCCCGACTTGGGGACAGATAGGGGGAGATGAGGATCCTTGGTAGGAACCATGGGAGGGGACCTGGGTGGAGGCTATGACTGGGAAGAGCTAGGGCCCTGGGGTATGAGGAGGGGCCAGTGTGTGGGAGGCACCTGAGGCAGGAAGGGTTAGGGACCTCAGGGGGAGGAGCCTTGAGGGGGTTTTGGAGGAGAGAAGGGGAGAGCTGAGGGGGAGGATTTTGCCTGGCGGCTGGCTGGTGGGAGGTGGAGATGGAAATGAAGTGTGACCCTGTGTCTGGAGGAATGGGGGAGGGTTTTGGGCCTTTGGAGATGGGGCCTCCCTCCCCTGGAGGGGAGGGGGGAATTTGGGGTTTAGGTAGTGTTGGGAAAGCTCTATTTGAGGACAGCCTCCCCAGGCTCTTAGGGCAGGATCTCTGACTCACATTCCGTTTAGCAACTCTAGTCTCTGTCCCTCCAAGGCCCTTTATATTTTCAGCCACCACTGGGGTCCATTTGTACTCAGTTTAGACTGGAGCTATCTGTGCACATTACATAGGGTGGTAAATGTTTGTGTAAAGGAAGATAATAAATATCTTTGCCTCCTCCCTTTGGTTCTGGATTAAAGCAATATGGCAACAAAAATTTTAGCTCCAACGGTTTTGTGGGTTTGATGTTCTAGATTCTGGTTAGAAATTCAGCTTGGCTGCCATTCACTAGGGCAAGAGTTTTGAAAAAGGTGAGATAGGCTTCATTGTAAGTTATCTTCCCCCTCTGAAGTTTAAAGACATAATTTATTTTGTCATGAATGATGGCTAATAATAGCATAAGTGTGTTGTGCATCCACATGGGAGAGGTAGAAGATTTGGAGTATAGCTCTCGCCCTTCAATGTTTTTCATGAAGCCCTTTTTCTATAACTGTAGCTTGCAAGTATTACTGTCCCTATTTTACAGATGAAGAAAACGGAATCTCAAGGGGAAGACGTTTTGCTCAAGGTCATATCTAGTAAATGTTGGAACTGGAAAACTTCTACCTTCCACTTAAATGTTCTTACCACAACACTATACCGTAATTTCTGTGTTTCTAACTGTTTTTATCTTAATATTCTAATTATTACTGTGTTTCTAATTTTTTCCCCCACTCAGCTCCTTTTTCTCTTTTTCATAATTAAAAACTATTTCAGTGCTCCCTGCTCTGGACCCTTGTGAATCAAGATGAGATCAACGAAAAGGTTGAACCTTTATTCCTCTTTATATTGTAGCCCTGAAAACAAAGAAAAACTTTGATATGATAGAATTTTTGCTCTTATTGGGCAAATTCTTACTGAATTAATTCTTTTCTTTAGGTTGTGCTATTTTTGCCACATGGGTTTGTTTTCAATTAAATTTTTATTTTTTTCAGTTATCAAACATTTATTCTCCCCCATTTCTTCAAGAAAAAAGGTTTTTATAACCTTGTAACAAATGAGCATAGTCAAGCAAAACAGATTCTCATATTGTCCGTATTAAAAAAATGTCTCATTCTGCATGTTAGTCCATCATCTCTCTGTCAGGAGGTGGGTAACATTCTTCAATTGGTTCTCTGGAGTCCTGGTTAATCATTGTCTTCAATAAAGTTATTAAATCTTTAAAAATTGTCTCATATATAATAATGGTGTTATATAGTATAAATTGTTCTCCTGGTTCTTCCTACTTCACTCTGCATCACTTCATGTAAGTCATCAAAGGTTTTACCAAAACTCTCTTCATTTCTTACAGCACAGCAGCGTGCCCTTACACGAGCATGCTATAATTTGTTCAGCCATTCCTCAGTTGATGCCCACCCCTGAATTTACAGCTTTTTGCCACTACCAAAAGCTGCTATAAATATTTCTTGTTTCTTTAGTCTGTTTAAATGACCATGTTTTGTGCCATAGACAGTTTGGTTGTACATTCAGGAAAGAGCAAAAAAATTATTCCATTTGGATATTTTTCTCCCTCTGAGTTGGTTCATCTGCATTCTATTCCTTTCCTCACCTCAGAGAAACTTGAAATTTAGTCCACTTAATTTGGAGGGGGGGGACTGCTTTCTTGCTATGGTCACATTGCTTGAATCAGTTTGATTTTCCTTATAATAGCTGAGATACCAAAGAAGAAGATTTCTTAACTCAGATTATCAATCTTGACATTTTTGTTTGTTTGTTTCTTGCCCTAATCTTGGAATGTAATCAACTCCTAGTTTTCTTTTGGTAGATTATCCACCTTATCTACAAAGAACTATAGAATAAAACCCTAGAGGGGATCTTAGATGCCATTTTGTCAAAACAGACCTCCTTGCTGGCTGTTCTCTTGGCTCTGGTTTTCAGGTTCTTCCACATGGTTTGGTGTCTCACATTCCTTTCTGCCTTGGGAGCTTATGGATAGAACACCAGAATGGGGTTGTTAAATGTATTATTTTTGAAGCTTCCTTTATCCTCACATCTATCTCCATTAGTATAGATAATTTAGCAGGTTATCTAGGAAAGGGCCAAGTATTGTATCTGAAAGCTATAGGGTGTGTGCTACAGGGCATTTGAGGGTGTAGAGGTTGACCTGTTG
Organism: Petaurus breviceps papuanus; assembly: GCF_028583685.1. Lineage (NCBI taxonomy): Eukaryota > Metazoa > Chordata > Mammalia > Diprotodontia > Petauridae > Petaurus > Petaurus breviceps. The sequence continues at coordinate 5,739,412 of NW_027185588.1, read as the reverse complement.
CCCCACCTGTTAAACTTTGGTTACAGTCCGAGCTCTCTGGGTTCTTTCTTTCCCTGGAGCAGGTAGTATCTGTTTTTAGATGGAGGTGACTTTACTTAAGAGCCTGTCAATAGGTCACGTGGTTTCCTTATGGCAGAGGATCAACTGACTGTGGTAGAGTTTTAACTTTTAGACTGATTTCGGAAAGAAATTTTATACATTCCTAGTGCTCCTAGTTGCTGGGGAACTTCATATCCTTTGTACTCTGTTCACATTATCCAGGTTGTGGCTGTATACTATTCGAGTTGCTGGCAGTGATTTATTGCTTCAGTAAATCTATATTCATTTACTATACCTGTAAAGCCAGGCTTGGATCATTGTAAATTTTTGCTAAACCGTGATAAATGGTATACAATACTTCCTACAGATTTCTCAAATTTCTGTATGTACTTTTATTTGATGATAAACAACTCCCTCATTTTATAGATGTGAAAATTTATTCCAGGAGTTTTTATGACTTACCAAAGGTCATACAATGAATGAAAGAGCTAGGGTTAGAACCCAGGACTCTATTCTTTCAAAGCATTTGTTAAGCACTTACCACTGGCGAAGTGCTGGAGATACAAAGAGAGACAAAAGACAGTGCCTGCCCTCAAGGAGAGCAGACAACTTGGGGAAGGGGATTGTAATTAATGGAGGCCTGGAAAGCAGAAGGTGGGATCTTAGCTAAGATGTGGGGGAAGCCAGGACTCAGATGAAGAATAGAAATGGTAGGGAGGGACTAAGCATTTATTAAGTAAGGGCCAGGCACTTGCTGAGTGCTTTATAGATATCATCTCATTTGATCTCACAGCATCTCTTTGAGGTAGGTAGATGAGGAGGAAGAGCTGTCCAGGCATGGAGACAGCCAGCGAAAACCCACAGAGTGGAGGTGGAGTGTCTTGTTCCCGGAATAGCAAGGAGGCTGCTGTCACTGGATTGTAGATTATGTGAAGGGGGTGAGTGGGTGGGTGTGGAGGATAAGGTGTAAGAAGGCTGGAAAGGGAAGAAGGGGCCAGATGAAGTAGGGTTTAAAAAAGGGGATTTTATTTGATTTTGTAGGTGATAGGGAGCCATTGGAATTTATTGAATAGGGGGTAACATGGTCAGACCTGCATTTCAGGAAGATCATTTTGGTGGCTGAGGTGAGATTGGACTGGAATGGGGAGACCCTTGAGGCAGCCAGACCAGCCAGCAGGCTAGTGCAATAGTTCAGATCTGAAGTAATAAAGGCCTGCACCGTGTGATGGCAGCGTCAGAGGAGAGAAGGATGAGGAGGAGATATTGCAAAATGGTAGAATTAAAAAGCTTGGGATGGCTAGGTAGTGCAGGGAATAGAGCATCGGCCCTGAAGTCAGGAGGACCTGAGTTCAAATCCAGCCTTGGCCAGTGTGACCTTGGGCAAGTCACTTAATCCCAATTGCCCTGCTCTTCCCCCTCCAAAAAGCAAAAAAAAAATAAACTGCTTAAACACCTAGAAGCAGTCCAACATTCTCTATTGTGAATGAAACATCAGGGTTGTTTCTTTAAAGGGCCACATCCAGTTGTTTTTCATTTCTGGTATTCCATTTACTTTTCCAAAGCTTGTACAGAAGTAGCTCTGGTCCATTTCAGATCAAGGCAGAACCAGGCAGCTGGTGTTACAGTAGATAAACAAGTGCTGGGCTTGAAGACAAATCTGACCTCAGACACTGACTAGCTTGTGTGGCCTTGGGCAAGTCATGTCACCTGTTTATCTCGTTTTCCTCCATTGTAAAATGGAGGTCATAATAGCACGTGTCTCTCAGGGTTGTTGTGAAGCAGGATGAAATAATTGTCCAGTGCTTAGCCCAGTGCCTGGCACATAGTAGGTACATAAATGCTTATTTATATAATGTTATTAAATATTAGAGTACCAGACTGGCATTGATCTGCTAACAGGTGCTGGTTGTTCCCAGAGACTGTTACAAAGTTTCTCGATTCATTTGGAATGAAATCTGTGAAAGGCTTAAAGGCTTGATTCTCTTAAGCCCTTGAGCATTCACTGCACAACGTACCTTATATACTGCCAGACCTTTTCCCACGCATAGAAGTGTTTGTACAGGCTCACCTGTAGGTCTGTGAGGTAGACTATTATCACTGAAGTCCTCTGGTAATTCTGCTGCATGTTACCTTTCTAGTCTTCTCCATTCACCTTCACACACTCAACTGCACTACTTGCCATACCTTGATCTCATTCCATTGTCCTCTAATTCCTTTGCTCATCCTGCTGTCCCCCCAGGCCTGGAACAGATGACTTGCTTCCCTTAGCTTTCCTCTCTGCCCTCTTTATATACCACCACCACATCACCCATGGAAATCCTGAAGCCTTAGCATTTTTAAGGCCCAATTGTAGTGCCACTTTCTCAGTGAAGCTTTTCTTATTTCCCTGTTCTTTTTCCATGTTCCACCCCAAGCTGAAAATGATTCCGTCCTCCTCAGCCATCCTATAGCTTTGATCCTGTTTTGATTTATCACATTCTAATTTGTATCCTCCTTCTTTCTTATTAGCTAAGTAGAAGAGACCTTATTTTATTGATCTTTATTGTATCCTGAGAGGCAAATAGAGTGTATTGCATGTAGTGGGTATTTATTGTTTATTGAATTGAACCGAATACCAGCCTAACATTTGGTTTCTTGAAGCTATTCCACTTTTTGCCTCCTCCCCCCTCCCCTTCCCATGAAGCTATAAAATCCATAATCAGATATGTATCTATGGCTCAGTCAGGATTCATCCAGTTTTATGGCTAGAAGCAGCATTCTTTGGGAGGAAGAAAAGGAAAATGAGCTTAAGAACCACATTTATGCTTACCCCAGACAATGAATGGCTCACTCTGAGAGCATAGATCTCTTCATCCTTGTCAGCTGTTACACAGAGTTTATAAACTCAATCCCTCTGATGAACAGTGGCTTTGCATCTCAGGATTCCTGGTATGCTGCCATTAGCCTTTAGGGCTGTACTTCCTGGATGGGACTTTGAACACTGTGCAATATACACTGTTGATTTTGCAATTTTAGTTCCTTTTGAGAAGTTTGAGTTGAAATGAGGTGAGATGATTGTTTTGTTTTAGTGGCACCATTAGAAATTCTCAGGCCCGAGCAACTCTTTAAGGATTCAGAAATTCCTTTGGCTTCTGAATTATATACAGCTGCTGTTTCCATATGCGTTCCTGGGTACCCAAGTCCTTTAAAAGAGAACATGTGGGTCAGACATTGTGTTGCTAACAAGCCCTACACAGAGTCAGGAGACCTGCCTTCTGGCTTTGTCTTTACAAATAAGGGACTGCAACAACCACAAACAATTCCTCTGCTCTCTCTTGGGAGCTGCCCTGGGCCACTGCAGGGGCTGGTGGTGGGCTGGCTTGGGAGGAGAGTGAAACTTGATGTTTTTGTTGAATACTTAATTGGAACATCTATTAATGGCTGTTGGATTGATGTGAATTACTACACCTGGCCAGATACCAAGTTTGTATTTTGTGCTTTACCTTTGCTGGGTGTTCTAGTTCAAAGAAACTTAGTTCTTTATCTTTTCTGGACTACCGTCAGCAAAAAAAAAAAAAGTGATTTGGTTTAGTAAGATTTATTTATTTGAGCTTTCTTTACTTTTAAACTACAGCTTGGACAGTAAAAACATTTATTTGTTGCAATTGCGATCAAAAGAAGAAACCTGGATCTTTTTTAGTACCTGCCAGGAGCTGACATAATTAGAGATACTAGTGCCCTGTAGGTAATGTTTGCCTTATATGGTGTTTTAGAAATATATTTGGATGGTTTGTGAAACTAAGAACTTCTATTCAGGACTTCTACACTTTCCCTCCTATCCTTCATTTTTTTTCTTTCCTCTGCTACCCCACAAACCACACCCCACCAGAGGATAGATGAAAACAGACAGCCACTGAAGTAATAAAGACAAGCCAATGTGAAGCTGCTGCTTTTTAATGTTCATAGTAATTTGTCTTTCTAAACTATGTTACTCACAGAAACGTTTTCAAAAGTATGATCTCTAGTTAGGGAAATGCCTTCAGTTGTTTGCCTTGTTTCCTCTTCTTGAGAATGGTTCGTTAATCTTTGTCATTCTTTGAGAAGGCTCATCCAAATCATTTATTCTTTATTTATAAAATGTAGCAACATTAAATTCAGCCAAATTTGCTAAATAATAAGCAACTTTTGGATATTAAAATTGTGGATAAATAAGAAGCAAAAATGCTTCTGTGTAACCAAAGTCATGGTGATAGTCCTGTTTCATCCTGTTTTGCTGTTATGACATGCCATATAGGCATTGTTGATCTTTCATGTCTCTGTAAGGTAGGCAGGACAGCTAGAGCTCTCATTTTAGAGATGAAGAACTAAGCCTCAGAAGCAAAGTGACATGCCTAAAGTCCCAAAGCTAGGAAGTGAAAAACTGGGACTTGGACCAAGCTCTTCTGGGTTCTGACTCTATTGCCTTTTCTTCTCAATCATACTGCTTTTTAGAAAGAATGACTGCTGCCTACAAAACAGTTTTTTTAATGGAGACTGCTAATCTTCCAGTTCATCCACTCATCATTTATGAGAATTAAGGGCAGAGATGCAGGTGTTGCTCCAGGCCAGGGAATTTCCAGATATTTTTGAAGCATGGGAAAATATCGTTCCTTTGTCATCATTAATGTGGGGAACTGGCTTTACAGAAGAAAGCCAATGCTTTCTTAGATTTATTTTTTGTTTGTTTGTTTTTTAACTTTTAAACTAACATTTGCACTAATACCTCTCCAACTCATAGCTGGCTTTATAAAATCACCACTATCCAAAAAGAAATTGGTGGAGGACAGTGTGGAATTACACTGTGAGGCAATTGGCAGCCCCATTCCAGAGATCCAGTGGTGGTTTGAAGGAAACGAACCTAATGAGACCTACTCCCAGCTGTGGGATGGTGCTCGGCAGGACCGCATCAGAATCCATGCCACCTACAATGAGCATTCTACCAGTACTGTCTTCATCTCTAACCTCACAATCAGCGACTCTGGCACATATGAGTGTCGGGCCAGCAACGACCCTGACCGCAACCACTTGTCGAAGAGTCCCAAAGTCAAGTGGGTTCGTTCCCAGGCAAACGTAATTGTCATCGAACGTGAGTGGCCGGGCTGAAGCACTTGACCAGACTCCACATTTCTTTGGATGTCTGAAGTTTGCAGTGCACCACCTCCCACCTGTGCCCTGTGGCTTTCTGAAAGCCCGTTGTCCCTCCTCACTTTCCTGCTTTGGCTTTGTAGACCTGAGAAACTTCTTTCCTTCTGTGAGTCTCCCTCTCATTCCCTAACCACTGAGGCCCTGCTCAAAAAGGGTTGTGTGACTTTGATATAAAATGCTCTCTGACCATCTTGTGCTGGATTCCAAAGGCCTAGAACTGTTCCATGCCCCAAACTGTCCTGTTCTGTGTTTGCAGATTTCAGAGTCTTGATTCTGTTGGAGGGCTCTATTTTAACTATTACAAGTAAACTAGTCCTGTTTTTTTCTTCCCTGAATATCCTGCCTTGCATTCAGAGGAATCCTGCCTTTTTCCAGATGATACAACCGTTTTTGAAATGGCCATTTCTGTGTTACACAAGTAGATCATAGTTCCTGGTGTTGTGAACCAACCTTGCATACAGAGCTGAAAGTATAGGTTTTAAAGTAGGAGGGTTTTCCCAATATTGAATCTACTCTAAAAATAGGTTACTGCTTTGGGAACACTGTACTCTTTGAATTGCATTTGATTTCCTAAGACAGCTTTTTGATATTCGAAGCTGTTGCAGCGGAATGATTTAAAATGTTCCCTGACTGATATGCAAACCCAGCTGCACAGTATAGTGGAAACAAAGCACATTTTTCAGCCCTGTATGAACAGTTCGTTGGGTGGTGCCAGGGTGACCTGGGCACAATAGGAGTGTATATATGTGTATGTTCATGATAGTTATTTGTTTGTGGGGAGAATTTTAGTCCCAATTTTGGCTGCTTGAGGATATTTCAAAATATATGTATATTTTCTTTACTCCTAAAAAAACCCTTTTAGTATTAATTAAAACTGAAATTTCTTTAATGCTTTAAGGTTTGTGAAGTGCTTTACATGTACTTAATATGATCAGTGTAACAATCCTTTGAGGCACTTCTAACTGCTGGTGTGTGTCATCACCATTTTATGGATATGGAGGAAGCTGAAGCCCATTTTCTCCTTAACCTAATTTTAAAGATTTCTGAGGCTAAAATAAAAAAGATGTATTTGTTTAGTAGAGGTAAAGTTTCTTCCTGCAGAGAGGACTCAAATTTATTTTGGGATTAAAATCGGTTAATTTTTCCTTGAGAATATAACTATTAAGAGAATAATTAAGGAATGCTACCTGCCTATGTTGGAAAAAGTTTTTTATCAGTCTCTCTACTCAATACATTGGTCTCCAGACTTCAGCAATGTCCATTCTTCCCTCTACCCCCTTAAAGTAGAAAACTATAAAAAAAAAAATAACGGGGGATAAGAAGGTAAGAAACAAAGGAGAGAATTTTTTAAAAAAATTCTGAATTTGACTAGATGATGGTTTTCCCCCTCTCCTTTTGTTAATTTTTTTTAAACTGACTTTGTCCTTTTCTTTTGTAAAAATGTAGGAAGCACCGTCTTGACGACTATAGATGTTTCTGGCCATAGAACACTCCTGACCTGCAAACTGAATCAAGCTTCCACTCAGATTCAGGGTCATCGTTGGCTGAAGGGCGGCAAGGTGTTGCAAGAGGACACGTCGGACAGTACAGTCACAGAATATGAGTACGTTTTCCTTAAAATTAATCTTGGTAAAGAGGTAGTATTTCTCTATGTTTTTTCTGATGTCACAAGGGCTACAACAAGATTTTCTTTAAAAGATTTTTAATAAATATCTTTAAAATCCTCCAAAACACCTACCCTAAACCCTCCAGGTTCATCATCCATCATGTGCACTAAGGTAAGGAGGAATGTGTGGCTGGGTGGGAGTTGAGGCTATTGAGTGAGGAAATGAATTGAGAAGGGGGGGCAGGAGACTAAGGAATTTCTTGGCTTCCAAAAGTACAGTAACACCAGCCCCTCAACCAAATCCATACTTGGAAATCCAGTGTTTTGTTTTCATAGCTTAGCTTAGCCCACCCTGCCCAGTCTGTTCCAAACCTTGAGCCATTTCATTCACTTTTTAATAAGCAGCTACTAGATGCAGAGCACTCTTAGACACTGAGGAAGATTCAAGGTTTGACTGGAGTTTTTGCTCTTTAGATCAGGGGTACAGAAGTTTTATTTTATGTAGATATAATAAAACTCCAACCAGATCATATGCCATGTGTAAAAAGAACCCAGAATTCCCTGAGCAGACCACCATGAGGAGGATTTTAGAAAGGATTGATATTGATGGACTCGAACAGTGTCTTGTTGAAACAAAGAGAGATTTGACTGCTGTGCTACTTGAAAGAAGGTGAGTGTTGTCGGTACGAAGAGCTGGTATGATTTCATCAAGAAAAAGTTGGGCCAGGCTAACCTCCATTTCTATTTTTGCCAAGGTTACGTGGATGGTAGATGAGAGTAACAATAATTCTCATTGTGTACTTTGAAGATTTGTGTGTGTGTAAGCAACTTACCCAAAGTCACAAGACTAGCAAGTGTCTGAGACCAGATTTTATTCATTCCTCTTTCTAGCCACTGTGTAGATCTGGGTTATCTAGGTTTGAACAAAGGACCTAACAGACTTTCCGGCTATTCTTGTGGACAGAATAGAGATGAAGGCTAGAGAATAATGTAGTGAAGTAAAATGGGAACTAGTTGAATGACTGGAGTGATCGTTAGTAATTGATGTGTACTTGAGAAACGTGTCCTGGGAGTCATGACTTTCTAACTGTCAGTGATTTGCATAAAGGTGTAGATGGCGTATTTATCAAATTTGTAATGATAGAAAGCTAGGAGTAGGCATGGGAATTCCAAAATATCGATGATAGGGGTTCTTAACTGGTCGTGAGGCTCTTAAGGAATTTGTAGATAGATTTAAAGTGAATTTAAGGGAGGTGGACATGTTTGTTTTCACTAACCTCTCACTGAAATTGAGCATTTTCTTCAGTTATGAAATAAGGAAAAGGATTTACTAGGCTGTCCAAAAAAAGGTTAAGAACCCACGTTAGAATTTGGGATTGAATCTAATGAAGTGAAATGTAATAGGATTTGTTTCAAATCCAGTAGAATTGTTTTTTTGTTTTTGATACTTAAGTACCAGATGGACTAGATGTGGCTAGACAATAGTTTGGGAAAAGATCTGGAGGTTTTTAAGTGGACTGACAGCAATTTCAGGGAGTCGGTAGTATGATACTGGTAATCAGAAAGGCTAATCGTATTTTTAGGCTACATTGAGAGTCATCATATCCCTGACAAGGAAATGGTCCCACTCTGTTGAAGACAGCCCACATCTGGAGTACTGTATTCATTTCTGGCAGCCCCATATTTAGAGGACTTTGGTGAGCTGCAGGAGTGACTAAGATAGTGAAGGGCCTAGAGATCATACTGTATGAAGGTTTGTTAAAGGAATTGGGCATATTTAGCCAGAAGAAGAAGACTTAGGGTTGACTTGAGAGTTGTTTTCAGGTATTTGCAGAAAAGAGATTAGACTTGTTTGGATTAGGAACTATCAAGAAACTGCATGGAAGCAGATTGGTTCCAACTATACAAAAGAATGGTTTGCCTCAGGACAGAGTGGTTTCACTATCATGGAAGTCTTTTTTTTTTTTTTTTAAAGCAGTTGGTAACTTGCTCAAGGTTACACGGCCAGGTGTTTCTGGGTGGGTGCTAAGTGTCCGAGCCCGGATTTGATCCCCAGGTCATCCCAACACTGGAGCTGGTGCTCTTACTCGCTGTGCTACCTGGCCACCCCTTATCATGGAAGTCTTTAAACAAAGGTGATATGACTACTCCTTGGGTGTGGCATAGATTCTTGTTCTGGTACTGAGAGGGATTGGGCTTCTGAAGTCCCTTCCATCTTAGATTCTGTATCCTGGGGCCCTGCTTCCTATTTTAAAATTGAAACAGAAAATCAGTTATTCTTTGCTGAGAGTCACTGTTTAGTATGGTAAGCTCCATCAGTGTCCTTAGAGGTCCTCTGATCCAATTAGCCTTCTACCTCAGGTAAGAATCACTCTTTCAATAGTCCTTTCTACTTTATTTGATCTATACTGTTCTGAATTGTCTTTCCCAATGAAACTCACCCTGCCTCTGTCCTGATGCTGGTTCCTTTTAGTTATATCAAATAAATCTTTCCGTTCACACCAACCCTCTGAATTGAAAACCACAAATGAGTACCCAAATATGCTCATTTCTGTGTTAAATATGCCTGGTTTCTTTAATTATTCCTCATAGAATATAGTTTAACATTCCTTCCACATTCTAGCTGTTTTATTGGTATAATTCTAGAACTTTACCATGGACCCAGTTTACTTTTTTTTTGGAGGGCAATTGGAGTTAAGTGACTTGCCCAAAGTCACATGGCTAGTTTTTGTGTTAAGTGTCTGAGGCTGAGGCCAGAGTTGAACTCAGGTCCTCCTGACTCCAGGGCCAGCGCTCTAGTCACTGCGCCACCTAGTGGTGCCCCCCCCAGTTTACTTTTAATTACTTGGAGGGATGGGTACATTATATGTCCACATGTCTTTTCTAAGATGCTAAGAAATGTGAGGTTTAACACAGCTTGTCATACAGTTGCCTGCCGAGGGCCCTCTCATGCTGCTCCTTTCAGCTAAGGGCCTTGCCTAATTTACTGGGCAAATATAAGCCATTTGCCATGAGTTCCCTCTTTTCTCCTTTCCTTTTGTCCTAAGCTATGGATCTCATCCCTAATTCTACTATGGTCTCTTATGAGAGACTCTTTTTATATGTACCTGTTAATCCCTTCCTTTTCTGTCTTCTTCAGTAAATTGCCTCCATATCATAATCCCTTCTCTCTATAATTTTCACTTTCTCACTGTCTACCTAAATCTCCTTCATCCTTAAAAAATACCTTTGTTCGACTTTTCCATCCCCTTTTGCTTTTGTCCTACACCTCTCTTCTTAGTTGAGCGCCTATAAAAAAGATGTCTATACTGTGCCTCTGCTTCCTCTTCTAACCGCTCTGCAAATCAAACTGACCTCCAGCCTCATCACTCCATTGAACCTCCCTTGTCTAAAGTGACCAGTGGACACTTCAGTTGCCGAGCCTTAGGACCTCTGTGATGTTTGAGCCCTTGATCATCCTCTTCCTGGATATTTTATGATATTGGTCTCTCTCTATTCTTGTACCTGACTGTTACCTTTCACTGTCCTTTCAGGACACAGCAGTACAGTAGAAAACAAACTGCTTCTGAAGTCAGAGATCACCTTTGACACTTTGTGCTCCTACCTGTGTGATCTTGGGCAAGTCACACCTTCCTTTGGCCTCAGTTTCCTCACCTGTTCACTGAAGGATTTCAACTAGATGGCCTCTGAAATCCCTTCTGGCTCCAGCTCTGTGATCCTTTGCTGGATTATCATCTGTATCATACTATGTAATTATGGGCCTAATTTAAGGCTCTTTTCTGAGCCTCTTCTCTGCAATTGATCTTATTAACTCTTGTGGGTTTAATTATTATTTCTACACAGATGACTGTTTCCAACCCTAGTCTCTATTCCAAGCTTCTGTTCCCCATTACCAACTACTGGATGTCCCATCAGCATCTGGAATTCAACCTGTCCTAAACTGAACTAATTATCTTTCCCTTGGTCCCGTTCTCTTCGGAACTTCCTATTTCTCTTGAGGGCATCACAAGTCATCCCGGTCTACAGCCTCAGTGTCCTCCTTGACCTCTTTCTCTAGACTCACACGCATGTTTATTCAGTCACCAAATCTTCCTACCTCTGCCAGCTCTTTTTGCAGCCAGTCCCCTTTGCTCCACTCGCACGGCTGCCATCTTAGGTTAGTTGCCTTTTACCAGGACTCTTTCAGTTAGCTTCGTGATGAGTCTTTTCTGCCCCAAGCCTCCTCTCCCACCCATCCTCCCTATGGTTGCCAAAGTGACTTTCCTCAAGTGTGGGTCTGCCTTGCTCACTAAAATTTGGAGGCTCAGGGGCTCCCTTTTACCTCTACGAGGAATATAAACTATTTTGTTTGGAACTTAAAACTTTTTGCAACCTACCTTTCCAGTCTCATATCTTCTTCCCCCTTATGTACTCTGTGGTCCATCAGACTGGCCTTGCTGTTCTTCCTGCATGCTATTGCATATCCCTCTCTGTGCCTTTGAACTCATAGCCTCCTCCACTAGAAAGCACTTCCTCCTTACCTCCACCTCCTAATTTCTCCTCCCCTTCAAAAATCACATCGTGTCTATTTTATATATTCTCATGTGTGTACATGTCATCTCCATGTTAGAGAATGTAAGCCTATCAAGGGCATGGACTGTTTCACTTTTGTCTTTGTGTCCCTGATGTTTAGCTCAGTGTTTGGCACAAAATAGATGTTTAATAAATGGGTATTGATTGATGTAGAAAGGGATTTTGAACCAGTGGGATAGCCCAAAGAAAGCTTAAAAGCAAACTCTTGAGCTTTAGTTTCTGGTAGAGGAGGAAACTGTAGGTCTCACACCAGAATCCTGCTAGTGGTGTGGACTTTTGCAAATTTGGGGACTTGCAGAATTTTGTCTGTGCTGCTCTTAAGGAAATCTGTATTTCCAGTTGAAGCTCTCATGGTTAACATTCCCAAATGTGAATAGTTATTTTGTAGAATGGTGAGAGCTGGGCCTACTAATGGGAATACTAGCCTATTAAAATAGCATAATAAGCTTCCCTTCTCATTACCATCAATTCCAGCTGGTGTTCAGAGCCAAGGCGTCATGCCCTTTGTGTAGAGGAGTTGATGGGCTTCATTGCTTCTCCTCCCTCCCCTCCCATGGCAACAGGAAAGCAAAATGAGGATTAAAGTATTTATAACCTGGCCTTCCTCCCATGACCTCAATTCCTCAGCTGAGTGGCTTTTGGGAAGGGGGCAATATACCCATCTGGTAAAATTAACAACAAATCATTATCATCACAAAAGACTCAGAGCTCTTTCAGTGAAGGGCTATGGAATTACGGAATCAGATTTTTTTTTTTAAAGCAATTGGGGTTAAGTAACTTGCTCAAGGTTACACAGCCAGATATTTTGTGTGGGTGCTAAGTATCTGAGGCCAGAACTGATCCCAGGTCTCCCGACTCCGGGGCCGGCGCTCTTACTGCGCCACCTGGCCGCCCCTGGAATCAGATGTTTTTTGAGGGTGGGTAGCTAGTACCTTGAATTCTATCATGTCAAATACTCCAATAGAAATTATGAGTTTCCCTCGAAATTTAAATGGGAAAGTTTTTGAATGATCATAGAGAAAGTAACTCTTTAATTCTTCCTATCTATACCAGGAAATGATAAGAGCTTGATCTTTCATGGAATGAATGGAAAAAAGTCTTCTTAGTTTACAGGCCTAGTTAATTGGATGCACAGCCTTTTGGCTTTTAGGCCTGTAGCCCAAGGGAAGTGACTGGAAAGCAGGAGAAAATGATATAGCACTCCAAAGTTTGCGAAACATTTTACATACAGTATCCCAAAGGATCTCACAACAACCCTTTGTAGTAGATATTTCTGGTATGATCTCCATTTTACAGAAGAAGGCACTGAGGCTCAGGTCAGCTGACCTTCTTGCTGTTCTCCATATGTGACTTTCCACTGCTTCACGAACTTTGCCTCTCCAGATCTCTAGCTATCCTCTCAAGGAACAGTTTGAGTATTATCTCCTTTTTGTGACACCCACCCCCTGACTCCCCCCAAAAAAGTCCACTTCTCATGTATTTGGATACATTTGCAAAGGTCTCTGTTACTCCAAGGCTACCTCTTTATTGCACTACCCAGAAGGCAAGGAGCATAGGTATTCATTCAGTTACTATATGGTATGCATTTTTACCATGGTAAAAATCTGCAGCTGAAGCATGCTGGCTCTCTGAGGGATGTTAGGGATTATCTAGTCAAGCTGTTTCCTTACTTGGAATGACTGATGAATTTCTTTAGTGTACTATATGGATGGAAGGGAAACATGTTCTCAAAAGTACCGGGCTTTTCTTTGAGCAAGAGGACTAAGAGCAGCCTAGAGTCATGAACAGTTTGAAATCCTTGAGAAGTGAGGGAATCCAGATCTTCCTAAAGGATTCTTAATTAGTATAGCATTTTCAAGGGAGGCTTGTACCTGGAGGATATTTTTGGCTTATAATTTGCTTTCTTTTTAGAGCTCCACATAGACTCAACTTTTTCTGTCCTTTAAAAAAAATGGGAGGATTTGTATCAGTTTTAGTACTTTTGTGCAGTACTGGTCAACTATAGTCTCAACGTCTGTGTCATTAGACTTCCACTGTAATCGACTACAGCTGTCTGGTTTGCTTTTTTTTTTTTAATCCTCTTCACCTTATACCTGTTTCCTTTTTCAGGGTTTCGACAGATGATAAATCCGGCGAGTATCAGTGTATTTTTCTTCCAGAACTTACAGGAAAGGCTCATGTACAAGTAAAAGGTAACATCTGTCACTGGACCATAGACCAAAGAAAGTAATCATATGTGTAAATTTTATAACTAAATGTTTATTGGAGGTTAAGGGATTGAAAGAATCTTGTCATTAGGGAGCCAAGCAGAATGTTTATGTGGGAATGTTTTGGAGGGAATATAAGAAATATGGTTCCTGAAAATATTTCTTCAGAAGTTGTTTCAAGCAGATGAATACTGGTGTCCTGATGTTTGTAGGGTCCATATTCAGTGCCCTTTTGGGGAGAGAAAAAGAGAGAGAGAGTGTGGGGGAGTGTGTGTGTATGTGTGTGTGTGTGTGTGTGTGTTTCTGAATGAAATGGCAGCTCAGCCCTCTGGGCCCCACTTCTCCACTGAACCTATAGCTACCTACACCTGACACCAAGGAAATAAAGTCAAACCTTCATAAGACTTCAGGAGGCCTTATGTGAAAATTTGTGCAATTAGAAAAAAACTTGGAGAATTTTAGAAAAACATATTTGCAATGGTGAACATTTCTTATAAAAAACCAAATGGGAACCCAAGCTTTTGTTTTTTTCTCAGTAAATAAAAGTTACTTTAGAAATAAAGGGACTTACTGTTGACAAAGTATCTTGTGCATTCTCTTCTGTAGGAGTGAGTTATATAGGAACTGGTTTCCAGATAATGAGGTTAACTTAACTAGGTCTAGTAGCTTTCTTTCCTTAGCAGATAAATTAATGAAATGCTATACAGAAAAACTGGCAAAATGGAGTAAGGCAATAGAGTGATTATAAAACCCTTATAGATCAAAGAGCTGATTTCTCTAAAGTAAATCCTATTTTCCCATTTACTTCTTTAGTCCTATAAAATATATTTTTACAAGAAAGGGACTGAGAAGAAAGGGATTAAGTCTCTGGCATTTTTGGTATTGTCTATTAGAAGTACATTTGCCATTCTATTACACTGTTTTACCTATATTACCTTGTAAAGAACAGAATTATCTTTTGTGAGATTGACGCGCTGTCAGCTGTCAAGTAATTGAAGCCATGGGAGTAAATAAATTTGCCAAGGAAAAAAGTATAAGGAAAAGTGGGTTAAGGAGAAGCCCTTGGGGAAATCCCACATTAAAGGTTTGGGAAGAACCAAGGAAGAGTGACTAGAAAAGGAAGCAAGAACCAGGAAATGTGTTCTTGGTGCCAAGAGAGGAGAGTCTTTCCAATAGGACAATGTAGTCAACTGTTCTAAAAACTGCAGAGAGGTTAGAGACTAAGGATGGAAAAAATTGTGATCTCACTGTAGTTTTAGAATGAAAGAGGCAGAAACTCAGTGTAAAGGCCCTTCCAATACCAGATCTGTGATCTGAAGGACAGTTTTGGCAAATGATTGAGGAGAGATGAGTTAATGAGGAAATGGAGCCTTTGGATCTAGAAAGCTTTTTAAATTTAGCAGTAAAGGAGAAGAGATGTCAAATGTATAGGTTAGGGAAGGTCAAGATAGGAATGGAAAATTTTGGTAGTTGGGAAGAAATTAATGGGAAAAAAAAAGATTAAAAATGCATATACCTCCTCTAGTAAAACTCAAAAATCTCACTGGACTACATTATGATCGAGAAATTCACTGGAAAAATTTAGTGAATTCTTCCACGTTAGAAATGCACAAAAAGTCAGAAGCCCTGGACTGTAGGAAAGAGAGCTTCTAGAAAAGCTACCACTAGTGCAGGCAAACCAAAATATAGGGACCCTGCCTATGTTCACAGGTAAGGACTCCTCAAAGAGGTCAGCTGCTGAGAGTGGCACAGTCACTGTAGCACTCAGAACAGGGACTCCCTGAACCTCAAAGGTCAGTTAAGGGCCCAGTCCCAGGTGGTGTTCAGTTCAGTAACTCAGGTGACAGTTCTAAGTAGGGCTGAACAACTCAGGCCAAAGTGCAGCAAGAAGTTCAGGCCGGCCCTGGCACAAAGCTTCAATTTGAGAATTGAGGCTGGATATAAGCATAAATACAAGAAAACACTAACCATTCTCAAGAATTATGATAGATCTAGAGATATCCCAGAATCTAACTTCCCAACAATCTTAAGCAGTGGTTCAAAGGAAAAAAGAAATTCTCCTAAGACTACATGAATACTTAAATGAAATGAAGCAAGAGTTTTAGAAAATAAAAGTTCTGGAGGAAAGAATTAGAAATAGAGTAAATGGCTTAGAACAGAAAATAGTCATTCTTACCCAAGTAACACTCCTAAAAGTCATGATTTCACGAGATAGTAAGAAATCCTAGAACAAATTAAAAGACAAACAGCAGGAGAAAATGTCAGATAGCCGATATAAAAAACATCTGATCTAGAAAATAAATCTAGAGATGACTTGAGAATTGCTGAACTCCCTTAAAAAAATGTTAAAAACTTGGATACCATATTTGAAGAAATCATAACTGAAAATTTACCCAGATCTATTAGAGCTGGAGGGCAAAGTGAAGATAAAAAGAATCCACCAATCACCTCAGGCTGAAAGGAACCTAAAACAAAAAGTCCTCGGAATTTTATAGCAAAATCCAGAGCTTCCACATTTAGGAAAAAAGTAGTGCAGGCAACTATAAAGAGTTCAAATATAGTATCAAGGAGCCACAATCAGTCTCACGTGCAGTTTCTATTAGAGGTCTTAGAATACAAAGTTTCCAAAGGTGGCAAAATATATAGGCTTAAAACCAAGAATAATATACACAGCCAAGAATCCTAAAGAGGGGAAAATACTTTTACTGCTTCATTACAAACAGTTTAAAGAATTTTTTCAAATTTAAAAAAAATTAATGCTTTTTGGGCATTCCTGATGTGTGTGTGATGATGGGACAAGAATTAGAGCAAGGTCCTGGAGGAACTGAGGGAATGGGATCCAACGCGCAGGTCTCTACAGTTAGTCTCAGATGAAGCACAGAGATAACTGTCTACCTCTGTATGCCGTGGCTGGGGACAGTGTTGGTATTATTGGCAAAAAAGAGAAGTCTTGGGAAAGTTGCTACCAAGAATTAGGAGTAGAGTAGAAATGAACAGCAGTGAGTGCCCAGCTGAGGTTACATACTAAGAATTTGATTAAACTCAATTGACATTACCACTCATGCTCAACAGCCATATAATAGGACTAGAGAAATCTCTTAGGGATTACTCTTGTGATTAGAACAAGAATTCCCCTATCAGGATTGCTGAAAGGTCAGTGCAGTAAAGGATCTTAGGGTAGGAACTGAGTCATTAAAGTGGCAGCAGACCATGTGGTCACAGCTGGACATGGAAACAAGTGAAACCAGAACAGAGGAGTGGAGAAGAAAACACAGAGTAAAAGGTCATGCCAAGGGTGTAGAGTGAGAGGCGACAGTAGAAGCCTAGGTAGTGATGGTGGCAGGGATGGTTGGAGTTGTTAACAAGTGTTGAGCCCTTACTCTGCATGTTGGATCTTGGAAGTGGTGTAGTTCTGAGAGATGTGTGCCCACATCTGTGTGACTTAGAGGCAGAGGGGGATGGCTTATTGGGGTAGAAGAGGTGACAGCAGGTTTCTAGAGGGGCTGTCAGCATGATTTTTGAAATACCAAGGGATGAAGGGAAAGACAGAAATGGTGAGCCACTAAATTCATTTAAAAGTTACATGGAAATTAGTGGATGTCCAGCAACAAGGTAGATATGGTAGTACAAATGGAGTTAGTGGACCTTGGAGGAGGAAGAGCACTTAAGTTTCAGAGAACTGATTTGGAAAGGTAATGAGGAACAAGAAGTCTAGATGGGGGCGGCTAGATGGCGCAGTGAGTAGAGCACCGGCCCTGGAGCCAGGAGGAGGAGGACCTGAGTTCAAATGCGGCCTCAGACACTTAACACAAAAACTGGCCATGTGACCTTGGGCAAGTCACTTAACCCCAATTGCCCTCCAAAAAGCAAAAAAAAAAAAAAGCAGTCTAGATGACCTGCTCCTCCTGGCCCTGTGAGTTGAGGAGAATGGAACAATGAATGTTCAGTAATAGGGAGGATTGAAACAAATGAGGCATCTTCCAAGGAGAACCAGGCTTCTCTGTTGACTAGAGGCAGTAGGAGGAATGTTGTAGCATAAGGAATAATAAACCTAAAGAAATTAGAGAACCTTGAGAAGAGCTCAATAAGAGATGAGGACCAGTTAAAGTGAAAGGAGTGAGTGTGTACGGGGACTGAAAGACTCGCTGAGCAGCAGTGAAAATCTGGTGAAGTAGTATGGACAGTGTTGGTATCAAGCTTGGATAGTTAAAGCATATGGTCTTGAATAACCTGTAAGTCCCAGCCCTTGTGCTGGCTGGTTTTGTGTGACTTGTGTTCAGGGAATGCTCTTGGGGGTAAGGACTGTAATTTTGAGTTGTTCTAGAGCATCTCTTGTAGCAGCACAGTGTATTTATCAGGAAAAAACTGAAGTTTGAAGTTATAAAGCAGTTTTTGTCAAGCAGATTAATTCCAAAGGAACAATGGAATGGGCAGAACAGTGACTGGACCAGGTGGTGGTGAGGCTGGCTGGGAGCTGGAGTGACCAAGGATTCAGGAGCAGGGACTGTGGCATCCACCCTCTCCTAACAGTCATTCCCAAAGGGCTGAACCTGTGTACTCCCTCAGTAGAACTTAATTAGCCGGTGGCAGACCTGACAGGAAGTGTAGATGGCCTGCCTCGAGGGTGTCGCTGCTGACAGATGTGGAGGCCAGAGTCTGGCACTCAATGGTTTTACTTTTCTCCTCCTTTTAGGTCCCCCAAAGGTTACGGCTAACAAGAAGTCAGAACATGGGAATGAGGGAGACTCGATAATTCTTACCTGTAAGAGTCATTCATATCCCTCTATCGAACAGTGGAGTTGGTACAAACAATATGAGCTTGAGAATATGACAGTAAGTATCACACTAGGTGTCTGCGAATTACTTATAATCTCTATGGGGCTTTGCAGTCTACGAAGGCCTTCCACGTAATCATGGCAGGCAGGTATTAGGATCACAGATTTCTCTCCATTTTACAAATGAAAGCAGAAGATCAGGTCACATAGCTCGTTAGTATAGGTGGGGTTAGAATAGTATAGATTAAAGATTTGGAGAGGACTTTTTGCCTCTCATGTTTCTGATGGGGAATCTGTGTTCCAAAAAGGCTGTGACTTGCCCAAGATCTCATAGGTCGAAAGAAAGAGGCAGGGCCAGAGTTGGAACCCAGGTTCTGTGATTTCAGATGTCTGCCTTCTCTTTCCATTGTGCTGTCCTGCCTCTTGGTCATCATGCTTTCTGATGATAACTCCTCCTTCTTTACAGAGCATTGTAAATGGCAGTGAAGGGAGGTACTTCATAACAGGGACCCCTGAAAAAACAGAGCTGCTTATTCAAGAAGCAGATTTGGAGAAGGATCCTGGAAAATACATCTGCAAAGGCTCTAACTCTGAGGGCTCAGATTCTGCTGAGATCATTGTGAAGGTCCGCAGCCGTCTGGCTGCCCTCTGGCCCTTCCTGGGCATTGTGGCAGAGGTACTGATCCTAGTCACCATCATCTTCATCTATGAAAAGAGGAGAAAGCCAGATGATTTGCCAGAAGGTAAGGGTGCTTATTCCTAACATGGAGGGAAGGGAAGGAAAAAGGAATAATAGGAGAGTACTTAAAACTCAAGACTACCACAGAGAAGGCCCATAATCCAGACCAGCGACTTTCAGGAACAAAATGAACTCTTGGCTCTTCTCCAGAACAATTCAACAGCTACATGTTGAATGACTTCTATGTGCAAGACATTCTTGATGCCAATAGATGCAGAGGTGAATAAAAATACAGATCTGTATTACTGTTTATTCATAGTGGGCACTTCAAAAAAAATCTCATCTTCAAACAGTTTGGATGGTGGGGAGCAATCAAAGCAGTGGTCCAAAAGAGAAATTCAGACAGCATTGGGGGGGCGGGGATGTAGTGGACAGATCAGCAGCTAGGCAGTCAGGAGAGGGGACTGAGGTTCTCATTCACTGAGCGAGTCGATATAACCCCTTTTCTTTCTGGCCTTCATTTTCCCCACACGTACAATTAGATGCTCTCTGAAGCTCCTTCTGGTTCTGACATTCATTGTTTTGTGTGTTAAGTTCCCTTCTAGCTCTGACATGCTATGGTCTTGCTAAGTCCCAGTACTCGGCATGTGATTTTTAAGCTCCCCTTAAATTCTGTCCTTGAATTTTCTTTGCTGAAAGCCTATGCATGTATTTTTTAAAGTGTTTGTCCCCAAGCTTCTGCAAAATACTTTCACTGCTGGTCCCTGTTCTTTCATCTTTGTTATATTTCATAGCCCTGAGGGCTTATAGATGACCCAAACCAGACACTCTAAATCCCCCAGGCCCTCCTTTGGCAGATACTAGTCTGTTGGAAAGAACTTTGGGTGAAAGTTTGTAAGTGTGGGTCTTGTCCCTGAAGTTGTGAACTTGGGTGAGTTAGTCATCCTCTCAGTTCTGTTGTTGTAAGTTGGAGATCAAGTATCTTGGGAGGGAGGGAGAAATGCCAGGTTCCTTCCCTCTCCTTATAGGAGAGGTCCAAGCTGTAGCAGAAAAGGAGGATGTTAGATCTCAAGGAGGAACTGGCCTTATTTCCTCATAACCTCAAGAGGGAATTAGTTTCTTTTTTTTTAAGATTACTAGACTTATATCAGGGAAATGTAAAAAGTGTTGCATATCTAGGTTTTAGTAAAGCATCTGACAAAAGTCTCTCATATGCTTCTGGAGAAAGGTGGGGCCTTGTGGGTAGGATGATGATAATATATGGGTGTGTTTATAGCTTCTTAAATGTCCAGACCTGCAGCTGGATCTGCGTCTTGGAGCATGCTTCAGGGTTTTTTCTTTAGATGGATTATTATATTCAACATTTTTATCATTATAAGACTTTGGAATTTTTAGTGAAGGTATGAGCTCAGTACGAATCAACAGAGTTAAGTGGCCACTAAAAATGCTAAGAGAAGGCTGCTGTTTGAGGAACAAGGGAGATGATGATGACCTCTCCATCGTCTGCACTGATCAGACAGCATCCAGAGGATTCAGACTTGGGCAGCTTCTTTTCAGAGAGACATTAACAAAGAAAAGTAGGTCCAGAAAAGGTTGACTAAGATGGGGAAGGCACAAATGAAGGACAGATGAGGAACATGGGAAGAAAATAAAAGAGATAAGTGGGAAGGTGATTGTTGTCTTCAAGTATCTAAAGGATTGTCAGGCAGGAGACTTGTTCTAATTCAGAACAAGGACTCGGGGCAGCTAGGTGGCACAGTGAATAGAGTCAGGAGAAACTGATTAAAATCAGGCCTCAGACACTTAACACTTACTCGCCATGTGACCTTGGGCAAGTCACTTATCCCCAATTGCCCTGCCCTCCCCCCCCCCCCCAAAAAAAAGAACAAGGACTCAGGAGGTGGGAGTTAAATTTGGACCCAGTCTCCATCTGACTTTAGATTCCCCTCCTTTTTCTGGATTGGCTCAGTAGAGTGAGTTAACTTTAACTGAAATATTTCAAGGAGGGTCTAGATGACTACTGAGCATCCAGCCTCCACATTTGTTGGAGGGGGAAGAATGGGGAGAAATACAGGGAGGAAAAGGGAGGACCTGTCTCTTCCCCTTCTGGACCACTTAGGTGTTTGGGGGTGGGGGTTGGGTTACTTTTTCTTCAACTAAATAAATGAAAGTACTTTTCATTTAGCTGAGAAAAATCTGTTAGGCTAGGGATGCCAGAATCTCTAGAAGAATTCCAACTTTTTCGTTGGCAGATTTCCTTTTCCCACTAGGTAGAGATGGCTCTGGAGAGGCTATTCCCAGTTATAAGAACATAGGACTTAAAGGGCATTCCCCTTCCCCTTTTCCTGCGTTGCTTGGTGGGTAATAGTACCTGTTCTTAAACCAGCTGTTTCTAGTTCTGTGGAGTTTGTTGTCAGAGGTCAATGGGAGTAGTTCGGGTTAGAGTGACCACTGCTTCACTTTTTACTTGTTTTTTCTTCCTTGCTTCTGCTGCTAGCTGAGCCCCCACGTGGTAAGTGAATGGCACCTGCAGTTGTCATTCGGCTTCAGCTGTTACATCAGCTGTTTGAGCCCCTAGCATGAACTCCTTGACTTTTTGCATGACTTCTACATTGCTGGGAGCTTTCACTTAACTCTCAGGAAAACTGAGCCAAGACAGCAACTCCCAGGCTGCATTATGCTGCTTGAAGCATGAATGGCATGGGCACCCTGTCCTTCACACTTTCCTTGTCTGCATGTGTCTAGCATCAGGAATCCCCCAATATTAACTGAAAGCTATCATCACAGTTTGGGGTGGTGGTATGAGCAGGGAATGTGTTGCCTTCTCACAGATGTCTACAATTCTAATTCTTATTCTTCCACTTTCTTACTCATTGGAGGAGGTTCAGATTTCAGTGACTGGCATACTCAGGAGTCACTGAACGGCTTGTGTGTCCACTCTGGCCTCCATAAGGTGCTGGGCATCCTGTCCTGTCGGGGTGCATGAAATCATGGAGACTATATTTGCATTGTACCCTCGGGACCTTTTGTGTCAGTTTATCTTCTCTTAAAAACAGAGAAGCTAATCTTTTACCTTCCCTCTGTTATAGGGAGGTTGTAAGCCTAAAAATGAATTATATTCAGAAACAGTTGGAAGGACCTTAGGGATTGTCTAGTCCAACTCCTCCTTTTTTTCCCATAGGATTTAAACCTAAAAGAAATCCTAGATTTTTATGAAGGAAAAATGGGATCAGAGAAGGGAATTGATTTGTGTGCTGAGACCAGTTTCTCAAGATGAGGTCATCATTCAGAACCTTTAAGAAGCCAGTGGGGCATGGGGTGCCCTTGTGAGGCAGTGCTTGTAATCCCGTACCTCAGTAGCTTCCAGGATCTTGTGGCCACTTTTTGAAACGTGAATTCATCCCAGGGGCTGGGGCTCACATACACATGGACCAGGAGTGCAGAGATCCCCTTCTCTGGTTCCCCTTATAACCACAGTGAGCACTTCCCTTTTTGGACCTCAGATTCCTTGTGTGTAAAATGAGAGGGTTGGACTCTGTGATTGCTAAGGTACTTCTCCACCCGGATTCTTTTATAACTCTGAGGTATGTTCTCTTGGGCAAGTTTGTGTCATTTATTAGGAACCAAGAAAATAAGGGCATGTGGGAGAACTGATCGTGAATAGAAACAGCACAGCCATGGAGTAATCCTGAACTTTTTTGTTTTTCTCTCTTCTTGGTTCC
>NW_027185588.1:5666240-5716639 GCF_028583685.1 Petaurus breviceps papuanus | reverse complement strand
CCATGGAGTAATCCTGAACTTTTTTGTTTTTCTCTCTTCTTGGTTCCCCTTCCTTGAGAAGATGAGGATGGCGGGTCTGCCCCACTGTAAGTACTGGGTGGTCATACTAGGAATGGGCAGGGAACCGCTTTTGAGGGTCTGGGGATCGGGCCTGCGTGAATAGTGCCAAGGCCATCACTAGTGAGAAGGGAAGCATGTTTCTGTCGGGCAATTTTCAGGTGGTACTTAGGAGGCGAGACCCCTTATTCAGTGATAGCTTCTCAGTCATGACTCACTTACTTTCGGTGCACCTTTTTAGTGCATTTTAGATTCATCCGTTTGAGTCAGCCACCGTTTATTAAGTTCTGACTGTGTGCCAGGCACCATGCTGAGCACTAGGGATGTAAAGAGAGGCGAGAGGCAGCCCCTGTCCTCAGGGGGCCCACCGTCCAGTGGGGGAGACAGCGCGGCGATACATCCTGGATAAAGTGGCGAAGGCTTCTTGCAGAAGGAAGGCCTTTGGCTGAGACTTGAAGGAAGCGGGGGAAGCCAGGAGGCCAAGGTGAGGGGGGAGAGAATTGCCAAGGATAATACTGAGAATCAGGAGGTAGAACATCATTCCTAAAGGGCCTGAGGAGGCTGATGTCATTGGAACGGAGAGTATGGCGGGGGTGGGGAGGGGGATGAAGTATAAGGAACTAGAAGGATAGGAAGAGGCCCGGTCGTGAAGGACTTTGGCGCCATCCTTGATCCTGAGGTAATTGGGAGCCACTGGAGTTTAGAATGGAGTGGGAGTGAGGAAGGGATATCATTAAACCTCTGCTTTTGGGAGATCAGTGTGACAGCTGAATTGAAGATTGATTAGGGGTGGGGAGACACTTGAGATAGGCAGACCAGCCAATAGGCTATTGCAAGATCTAGACATGAGGTGATGAGTGCCTACGTCAGAGTGACTGCATTATAGGAAGACAACATTGCAAAAAGAGATAGCAGCTGATTGGATAGGAGGAATTGAGAGGGAGTATCCAGAGATGCCATCTAGATTACAAGCTTTGGTGACCAGGAGAATGGGGTACCCTTGACAGAAATTGGGAAGCTAGGGAGAGGGGAGGGCTTCTGGAGAAGGCCAGAATCCACATTTGGACAGGTTACATTTAGTAGGTCTGTGAGATGTGCAGTAGGATCTGAATGTGGAGCTGAGAGGAAGGGCTGGACAAGTAGATCTGAAAATCATCTTGCATTGAGATGATGATTGAATCCGTGGGAGCTGGTGAGATCGCCAAGCGAAAGAGTATAGAGGGAATAGAGAAGAGGGCTTAGGACAAAGTATGCCGTTAGCAGGCTGGATGAAAATCCAGCAGAGGAGCCTGAGGTGTGCCTAGATCTCTGAGAGCCCATGGGGCTTGAAAGCAGGTCTATTGGGCTTTGAGGCCAGTGCTCTTTCCTGCGCCATGCTGCCTGTCATACTGGGAGGAGGAGAAAGGAAAGAATAAGAAGAAGAGGCTGATGGACCCTGTCAGAGGCTGCAGAGAGTTCAGGAAGGCCGAGGGCTGAGAAAACACCAATAGATTGGGTCATTGAGTCATGAGTGACTTTGGAGAGAGCAGTTTGGGTTGGAAACCAGACGTAAAGGTTTAAAAGGAGAGTGAAAGGAAAGAAGTGGAGGCCCCAATGCTGAGACGGCCTTCTCAAGGAGGGAGCAGAGATGTAGGCCAGGAGAGATTTGGCTCTCTGCCCAGGCTTCCTGTTTTCCAAGTATGCCAAGAGGTTGTCTTCTTCTTTCTTGATCTTCCTAGGAAAAGTGGCGTGTCTCCAAATGACAAAGGCAGACAGAATGTGCGTCAGAGGAACGGCAACTGAGCAAAGGTGAGGCTCTTCCTTCCCAGCACATTCAGAGTAGTGGAGGAGAGTTGCCAAGTCAGCTGGTCATCTCCCCTGGCATCCACCTTCTCATAAAGACAAGGCCACTATCGAGCGGGATATTTAGTGTCCTTAAAAACCCAGCTCAGCACCTACAATTTCAGATTCATTAAAGGTTAGAACAAAAAAGGGATCATGGAGAACATCTGGTCAAATCCCCTTGTTTTATAGACAGGCAAACAGACCTGTCATGTCGTGGGACGGGCCTTGTTGTTTGCTGGCCTTATTGTTAAACCTGGCACGGCCGCTGCCTTGGGGTTGCTGGGGGCAAATCACTTCATCATTTTGGACCTTAACCTCCTAGGCAAGAGGCTTGGACTAGAAGGGTCTCTAAAGATTCTTCTTGTTCTCCAGAAAAGGCTGTGATTCTAACCTGTGCCCCTTGGACATGTGGCTCTTGAATATTTTCCTTGTTTCTTTCCTCACTTTATAATCTAAGTCAGTGAATGACCTTTGTCAAGTAAGTACCTCCCCTGTCTGTAATAAGGAGTGGGTTTAAACACCCTAAGACCTTTGCTGCCTGCATTGTGATCTGAGCACACACACGATAAATAATGAAGTAAATGCAAATAGGCTTTTGTTATGATCTGGCTTGGCACAGGTGTTTCTTGCTTTTTGTAAATCCCCAGTATATTTGAAATTTAGCTTTGCACCAGCAGATAAATGAGGTAAAAAAAAAATTTGGTTTAGTTCAGATACAATGATGTGATTGTGTTGTGGTTGAAGTCTAAGTTGAGTGGTATCTCAGGTCAGATGGGGCTGGGGTCTGGCCCTTTGTTTCATCACAGAGGGAACCCCTGCCAGTTAATCCTGCGGTAATCAAGAGCCGCTGGAGTTTAGAATGGAGTGGGAGGGATATGGTCCCCTCTTCTACAGCTTTGAGTCTTTTGTGCCTAGAGCTCTGAGAGACTGTGGGGCTTGAACCCAGGTCTTTAGGCTGAGGCCAGCGCTCTTTCCAGCACCATGCTGCCTCTCACTATGGGCCTGGCTTGTGGCTTAATAGAGAAGCAGAGAGCTTGATAAGTTAGTATGATTTATTTCAGCTTTTGGTTCACATGTCACTTTGGTTTCATTCATCGTAAATTAAGGGTCGTGTTTTGCTTTACTCAAAAGATTCCTTAAAGTAAAAACTCAGTGCATATGGTCTGAATAACAAAGTGTCTGTTGCTCATGAGCAGGCATGTGTCTGTTGTATAAAACATATGAGTGGGGGCCGCTAGGTAGTTCAGTGAATAGAGCACCGGCCCTGGAGTCAGGAAGACCTGAGTTCAAATCCATCCTCAGACACATAACACAAAACTAGCCATGTGACCTTGGGCAAGTCACTTAACCCCAATTGCCCTGCCTCCCCCCCCAAAAAAAAACAATACAAACCATATGAGTTCTTTGTGAATAGAAATAATTGCTCACAAAAGAGAGTACTTTTTACATGTCATTTGTGTCTCACAAATACCTCATTGACCTAATATCCTTATTTTACTGATAAGGAAACTTAGGCCCCGAGAAAGAGACTCTCACAAGGTTGGTCTGGTTGTATATGACATGGTCCCAAGCCATCTGACTAGTGCTTCTTCCATTACTTGAGGCCATGGTGAGAGCTGAGTAAAAGGTATGAATTATGTATTCCGAGAATATAAGGAATAATTGGGGAAAAGGGTTTTATTTCTTGTAGATTTAAAAAAACCGTAGGAGACCTGAATTCTCATCTTTGCTTTACCACTAATTTGACAGATGACCTTGAGTAAGTCACTATACTTCTGGACCTCAGTTTTCTTTATAAAATAAGGTTGGAGATTGGGAGGACTCAGCTTCAGTGTCCCTGGTGGTATAGCTGGTGATAGGGCCCATTTTCATCAGATGTTTCAATGGATGGATTTACATCTCCTTCTTTTCCCCTTATTCTACTTTATTCTTTACGGTTTCAGATGATCAGCAGTGAAAAGATGGTGAAGTAAGAAAAACTAACCAGTTAATCAGAACTTTATAAATGAAAAAAAAACAACAAAACAACAGAAAATTATCTTCCCTGTTTTCTCCCCTAGGTGACTTCTGATGAAGACCTCACCTGGATGGGTGTGTGTGTGTGTGTGTGTGTGTGTTTCTTTGCAATGTAGCATGGAGTATATTCCTAATGTACCTTGCAAAATCCAAGTTGTTTTCACCAAATTATAGCAAACTAAGTGGTAAATTCAAGTACTTTTTAAACTTGTTGGAGGGTGGTTTTTTTATGTTTTTGGTTTTTTGGTTTTTGTTTTTTTCCCCCACATGTACATTTTTGTCCTTTGGCCACCAGTCAGTCTGGTCTCTGGCATCAGCCCCTGGGGATTTGGGGTAAAAGATAATCACAGTCTGCGTGCCTGTCCTCTTCTGGATTTCTCTACCCTTGTTCTGGGCAATGAGTCACAGAATCAGGGAGAGTGTTCTTTTGGCAGCAGAAGTCCTTCCTTTTTTTAGAGGCCCAGCTGCCAATAAGGGAGAAGATTCCACAGCAGCTGGCTGCCTGTTCTAAAAGGGTAGAGTGTGTAATATTATGTTGTATTGGGGGGACAGTCCAGTGGGGCAGAATATAATCGCTTCTGCCCAACTAATCCAATGAGGTGGCTTAAAAAAAATTTGGTACTGCTAACCTGCCTGTCTGAAGCAATTGCTGTCTTGTCTTTTTAAAGAAAAACCATATTTAAAGCCACAAGTATTACTTGCCTTTCTTGGGAGATGTTCAGATGACCTTTTCTGTGTGACATGATCTAACCTCAGTGGTTAAGAATAAGTGATTGGCAAGCAGCTACAAAGGCCCTTCTCATGTTCCCTGAATGTTCTCGCTGGCAGTTTGCCCACACCCTCAAAGGTCCCTCGCTCCTTTGGTTCACTGTATAACATTTGATAGCCCTGCAGGGAAACCCACACCACCTGCTTAACAGATATTTGAGTGTTGTTATGTTAATCTCAATGTTCCAGGCTTACCATTCATGGCCTTTTTTTCCAGAATGCTACCTTCCAACTAGACCATGTAAAAAGCAGAATCAGAAATCTAGCAAGGGTGATTGTGATAATAACTTATTGCACAGACTTTATTTAGTATCGTCATGATGTCATTGGCACAGTGGAGCCAAACACACAGTAGGTGGCAGGACTTTTGTGTTTCCGTAGACTAGACAGGCATATAACAACTCGTTATCTTTATGTGCACATGACAGGCAACAGTAAAACCTATTCCATTTGACATGTTGGCTCCTTATCCCCATCTGCCCTAGGAACCTGTGAGTGCATAAATGTGTGTATAATCTGTGCTGATTGCCAGTGTTCCCGTAGTATTTTGAGACATCCCTCCCTGATAACATTTCACCAATAAAGACATCTTTTTCCATTTTCCAGCTTTGTGTTCTGTGTAATCCTAATTGTGTAAGCTTGCATATAGTTCTTAATTGATTTAATTTTCTGGGCATTTCTTAAGAGCCTCCTGTGTTGTAAGGCTACAAAGACAACGAAACGGTCCCTGTTTTCCAGGAATTTACATGCTCCTGGGAAGGTAGAATGTTTCCATAGCAGTGGAAACAAGGTAGCTTGATTCTAAGGTACAGAAGAGAGGATGAGAGTGCATCCCAACATGCAGGAGATAAACAAAGGCCGGAAATGGAATATTTGGGAACCTTGATTCATAGTTCAGGGCTGGAGCTCATATTTTGTCCCCCTCAGACCCTCGTCACCAAACAATTCACAGACCTTCTGCCATCCACTTGTCAGACAGTGTTTAGAGGGTACTTTCCATCTTTTAGAAGGAATTATACACAAACTGGAGCACATTGAGGAAGACCCAGGGTGGGGTCTTCAACTGAATCCGATTCAAGGGGAAGGTCATTTCAAGGAATAATGTTTAGCCTGGTGAACAGCATGGCAGGGATGTATGTGTTCCTTAGCTTTTCAAACATCTGAAAGACAATCACAGGAAAGAAAGTTAGCTGTGTTCTATCTACATAGCTCCAGGAACAGAACTAGGATTGATAGGAACTTCCAGGAAGCCAGCTCAGTATAAAAAGGGATTTTCTGGTCCTCAGAGCTGTTGGACAATGGAAAGGGCTATTTTCTGTCACTTAACTATTGGAAGTGTTCAGACAGCCCACTTACAAGATATCTGTAAGGGGATCTATGCTCCCAGTCTGGGAGTTGGCACCAGATCTCTTCCCACTCTTAACGGGTTCAATCATTGTGCCCTTGGCATTCTCAGCTTTCACATTCCTAGGAGATCTACAGTGCCATTTGAAAAACTATTAGGAAAGCTTCTTTAGGTATGACTCAAAACAAAAATTGAGAAGAAGAAAGACTGTCCAGCTAGTATGTTTAAAGTTCCCTGACCAAGAGAATGAGGGCTTTAATTTCTCACTTTAAAAACCCTTCTTCCTCATCCTAATTCTCTATTGGTGTTTAAAGATGGTTGGTCCCAGTTGCTTCTTTCCACAACCAACCCCTTATTAGGATGAGGCAACCCTATGGGGAAAAAAAAAATTACTTTGCTGTTGGTGTTCTCAATCTCTGACATCCTAAGAATGCACTTGGTGATGTGGGACAGACCAGGATGAGATGCCACAGAAGCAGGTGCTCAGGAACCTGGGCTGCCCTTCTGGGCTCTCTGAGGTGCAGATGATTGACAATTCTGAGCTCTTAATGTTTGATTAATACAATCCCCTGAAGTGTTAGTAAGGGCTTTTTGAAAAATCCCCTCCCAGTCTCTTGAGCACTGACAGTTCCTGAGCAAGGGATCTGATCCCTGATGATGACAAGTCTGGAATTTGGGGTGGCAGAAGGGGATGTTTTTCCTCCCTCCCCCGTTTTGGGGGCAGGATTGGATCTTCCTGGGCCCCCTGGCTTACATTCCTGACAAGTGGGGTGACCTGGTGTAGAGTACTGGACTGTAGTGTATAGTGAGGAAGACCGCCTGGCTTTGAGTCCTACCTCCTACTCTTACTAGCCATGTGACTCTTACCTGGGGTTAATCTCTGAACAGAAGTGTATTCAGCGATTAAATGGAGCTACTTCATACGTTGGTGGTTAGGCTCCAGTGAGATAGACTTCAGGCTTCTCAGCTCTTGAAGCAACCAGAGCCTGGAAAGGTCTGCGTGAACGGCAGGGAGCAGAGTTTCCTGTGGGGCTCTCAGGAGGGGAACAGCTCTCCTCAGAAATAGTCCTGCTGTTTTCAAAACATTCCTCCCACAGGCGGAGGGCCCGTTGTTTGTCTGTTCACAGCAAAACGGCATGGGTTTGGCACCAGAAACAAGTCTCATCTCAGACAGCGATGCCTTGTTCCTCTTCAGGGAGCAGAGAGGCGAGGATGAGGCTCTCTCCTAGGGCTGGGGACATCAGTTTGTTAAAGAGGACCCTGCGTGTAGGGGCCATAGAGTTCATTCCTTCAGTCTGCCAGCTTCAGCTTTGCTTTGAGGACAATGGCCATGACTGTGCTCCTGGCCTTACCTTGGCCACCCAAGAGACATAAATGAGCATATTCAGTCTTTCTAGTCTGCCCTTTTCTATATTAACGGATGAGAAGACAAGTCCAAGAGAAGGAACTGGTTCGTTCTAAGTCAGCAACCGACCTAGGACCAGAGTTTAGAATACCCAGCTCCTAGTCAAAAGCTCTGTCTTGCTATGCCACATTCAATCAAAAACCGTATATTAAGAGCTAACTACGTGCCAAGCAGCTCACTGCTGTCTGGGGATACAAGAGACAAAAACAGACTTTTTCCCCCTTCACATCCCCAGTGCTTAGTGTGGTGCCTAATATATATGGCAGTGGGGGCATTACTAGTAGCCAGAGAGATCTGGGAAGGTCTCACGTGGCCAGTGGCAACTGAGCTGACTTGGAGGAATCTGGATTTTAAGAGGGGGCTATGAGGAGGGAGTGCTCAGTGAGTTATGCATTTATTTAGTAAGCGTAGAGGCAGAAGTACTGCTGTGTTGAGAGGAATAGAAAGAAAGCCAGTTTGGCTGATGCAAAGACCGTGTTAAGGGTTGTCTCACAGTCCTTGGTATGGATGTTGAATTTGTTTTCCATGTAGCACAGATGGGTTGTAAGGTCTAAATTGATCAGGCTTATTACCAGCGGCACATCCACGTTATCAGCTCACCTGTCCATGGTCGTAGAACTAAGACCCTTCCCACCTGGCACTGGTTCTGGTTTGGGACTGATTCAGTTCTGGTTGAACAACTGGTAATGGGAGGTCAGCTGGTCCATCCACCTTCTCCTGGTCCTTTTTACAAATGAGAAAAGAGATCCAGAAAAGTTGGGGCTTGTTCAGCAGCACTCTGGGAAAGAGCCCTGGATTTGGAGTCAGACAGCCTGGATTGTATGACCTTGTGCAAGCCCCTCTCAGCCTCAGTTTCCATATATGTCAGAGGAGGGAATTGGACTAGATCTGTAGGGCCCTATGACCCTGTGCTTGTTCAGTATTTACTAAACCTGGTAGGCAAAGACAAAAACAGGCCCTGCTGGTAAGGAAACTGATACTTTTGGGGGGCAAACACCCCATTTTTGTTGTGGCTAGAGTACTGGGCCTGGAGTCAGGAAAGTTCAAATCTTGCCCAGAACACTAGTTCTGTGGTCCTGGGTAAGTTGCTTTACCTCTGTCTGTGTCAGTTTTCTCATTTGTAAAATGGAAATGATAATAGCACCTACCCCCACAGGGAAGGGGGAAAAAAAAGGGCAGGATGGGGTCCATTGGAGATCACAGTTTTTCTTTTTTTAAGTTTTAAAATCAATGACATAAGAAGCAAGGGGGGGGCGGATTGCTCAGTCGCTAAATTCCCACCAGATTCAACAGGAACAGTGTCTCCTCAGCCTCCTTGCTGTTCCTAGAACAAGACTCTTCACCAACTCTGGGCTATTTCATTGTCTCTCATGCATGGGATGGTCTCCCTCTTCATCTCCACTTCCTTTGTGTCCCCGCTTAAATGCCACCTACAGGAAGTCTTTCCTGATCCCTGTTAATTCTAGCATATTTTTTTCTGTCAATTATTTCTCATTTATTCAATATGTAGCTTGTTTATGCATAATTGTATGTTGTTGCCCCCTGCCCCTTCATGCTATTAGATTGTAAGCCCCTTTCTAGATCTGCATATCCTGCCCTAGTTTCTCTCCTGACCCCAGCCCTGCATTACCAGGTTGCCTGTTAGACATTTCAAACTAAATGGTTCATACTCATCTCAAACTTAAGAGGTACAAGTCATTCCTTATCCCTCCCTTCTCCTTCTTCCCCTCCCCCCCCCACTCCTCCTCTTTTCTGACCTTCTGTATTGCTGTTAAGGGCACCAATGTCCTTGGCTTCACATCTTCAATATCATCCTTGGCTCCCTCCTCACCCTACATATCCAATCAATTGACAAACTGTCATTTCTACATTTTGTGACATAGTTCAGGCCTTCATCAAATCTCACCTGAAATACTGCAGTAACTTTCTAATTTGTCTCCTTTGTAACAGTTAAAGTTAAGGTAAACTGAGGCACAAATTTCTAGGCATGGCCGATTTATTAGTAAAGTATGAATTTACCAATAAATAGGATCTCAGTTTCCTTGGCAAAGCTAAGACCCCAACTGAAAGGGAGTTTGGGGGGAGTGCAGAACAAAGAACAGGACTTTGTAGGTGGGGAACAAGTTACGATTAACTGCCAGAGCTCGCCATCTGAATGGTGACGATTGGTCACAGAGCTGAACCGTGGGGACAATAGGACTGTTAACAAATTAGGAATGAGGGGCTATCGACAAGCCTGTGATTGAGAAGTATTCATCGTTGAGTCCAGCTGCAGTATCGGAGCTAGTGGACCTGACTTTTGGATAGCAAACCAGACATCCTTGAAGGGATAGCTTGAAGACTCCAGAGCACACTGCATGGTGTCCACCTGCATCCCCCAAGGACAGCAGATTTCCCTGGAGGCAAAAATAGAACAGCCAGAGAACTGAATTTCTATATATTCAGAGACAAAGAACCGTGACTTAGGCAGTTGCAGAATAAAATCAGTTTAGTTGTAAATAGGATCAATAAAAAAAAAAAAAGAGAATCAATCCAATCATTTCACCTTGCTTCATTTCTACCAACTGACACAGGGGCATTCATCAAGCTACATCTGCCTGTGTCAGCTTCCCACTCAATAAATCTCTGTTAAATCCCGGATCAAATATAAAGTTTGGCATTTAAAACTCTTCACAGCCTGGCAACTTCCTACCTTCCCAGGCTTATACTCTACTTCCTACCTCCCTCTTTGCCATCCAGCCACTTTTGACTTCCTCGCTATTCCTCAAAAGCAACATAATGCTTCATCTTTCTCCATGGCCTCCTCTCCAAGGTTACACATTCTATTTTCTCTGTGTATATCTTTTTTTTTTTTGCATACAGCAGCTTTAATCAAATTACATGCATGTGAGGAATCTTACTTTGCAAAAGGTATTTGAACAACTTGATTTCTTGTGTATATCTTCTGTTGTATGTGTTTTGGGTTCCACAAATGTTGTTTAAAGCCTTTAAAAAAAAAACACTTCAGTTTTCAATGTAATTGTACCCTTTTGCATGGAAAAAACTATGACCAGCATGGCTTAAGTGGTACCCAGAGCCACTCTCAGAGAGCTGCCTTCATCATTTTAATTGTACTTAAGTGTAGGAGTATAGTTGTTCTTGGGTGTATGGCATGGGCTAGATTATCTACAGCATTGTACAATAACTCTAAGGTGTTATTTTCTTCAGTAATTTTTTTTTTGCGGGAGGTCTCCTTTAGCAGGCTGTTGACTTGTTTTTCATTATTTTCTTGCATCACTCTCATTTCTTTTCCCAGTGTTTACTTCTCTTATTTGATTTTCAAAATCCTTTTTGAGCTTTTACATGGTCTGCGACCAATTAATATTTTTCTTGAAGGCTTGGATGTAGGAGCTTTGACTTTGTTATCTTCTTCTAGTTGTATATTTGTTCTTCTTTGTCACCAAAGTAAGGTTCTATAGTCTTGACTTTTTTTCCTCTGTTTATGCATCTTCCCAGCCAAATCCTTGGTTTTCTAACTCCCTGTCAAGGCAGGACTCTTTCCAGTGTGCGTGGGGGTGGGGATGGGTGTCCTCTCCCAGGTTTCTGGGGTTTTGTATCAGTATTTCTGTGTGTATCTTGTATGTATCTAATGTTACATGTTCTCTCCCTCACTAGAATGTGACTTTCCTGAGGGCAGACACTGTTGGGTTGTGGGGTTTGGGGGTTTGAGGGTTTGAGTTTTTTGGCCATTTTTTCCCTCTCACTTAGCACCATGCCCAGCTCATGTTAAATGCTTGATAAATGTTTGTTGGGGGTTTCTATAATGTGTCCCCATCGCTGGGGATCAGAAGTCATTGTATGTTGTTTATACACTTTATCTCCTTAGTAGACCTTAAATTATCTCCTTATAAGCTTAAAAAAAATGCTCCTTGGATTGGATTTCTACACTAAGAGACCTTAGAACATGTAATATTAGTGTAGAAATCCAATCCAAGGAGCATTTTTTAAAGTTTATATGCAAAGTTACTATGCTAAGGATATGACTAAACACATTCCCAATCTTAAGGAATTTATGGTCTACTAAGGAGATAAAATGTGTAAACAGCTACTATATGGATGAGAGTTAAGGAGGCTTTCTTCTACAGGGATGGGGATCCAGTGGCCTCGAGGCCACATGTGGCCCCCTAGATCCTCAAGTGCATCCCTTTGAATCCTCTTAATAAAAGGATTTGTTCTATAAAACCTGGTCTCAGTCAAAAGGCTGCACCTGAGAACCTAGAAGACCACTTGTGGCCTTGAGGTAGCAGGTTCCTCGCCCCTGTTCTAGCAATAAAGGTTTTCATGTCAGAGCTGGCCCATGAATTGAGCCTTCATCCTCGGAGGTTGAAGCATAGAGAGGGTGCTTTTTAAACTTAGGGCATTGTGCTGTGCAAAGGCACAAAGGCCAGAGATTCTGCATACAGAATTCAGAGAACTGTAATTCAACCACTCAGGCTGAATAAATACATAGAATATATGAAGGGGGAGTGGTGGGGGTGGGGAGTGGGCAGTGCATAATGAACCTGAGAAGGTAAGAAGCATGGCCCTCACCTCTCCAAAGAGTGTAGAATGTTGCAGAAGGAGGCATTCCTTATTTATTTATCTCTCTTGCTTTGTTGTTTTGTGACCTCCTGTTTTTACATCATATTTATTTCTGAAAGTTCCTCTCTCCTTTCTTCCCTACCCCAGCAAGCTGTCTCATGCAACAAAGATTTAAAAAATGAAAAACTTCAGAAAAAAAATAGCCAACACATTGACCACAGCTTTCAGCTTTCCACATCCCCAGACCCCTCACATTTCTACAATTAAAGGAAGGGATTTTCCAGATTTCTTATCCCCTGTGATCAGAATTATACAGCATTCAGTTTTCTTTTAATTTACATTTATAGGGGCAGGTAGGTGGTGCAGTGAATAGAAAACTGGCCCTGGAGTCAGGAGGACTTGAGTTCAAATCAGGCCTCAGACACTTAACACTTACTAGCCATGTGACGTTGGGCAAGTCATAACCCCAATTGCCCAGCCTTCCCCCCTCCATAAAGCAAAAAAATAAAAATAAATTTACATTTATAATTTATAATATATATACTGAATATAATTTTTATATAACTAATATAATAGTTTCCAATATTGATTGTTGTAGTCAGTGGGTATATTGGAAGGAAGGAAGAAAAGCATTTATTAAGTGCCAACTATATGCACACTGTGTTAAGTGCTTTATAAATATTACCTCACTTGTAAAGTAGGTGCTATTAATGATCCTCATGTTACAGTTGAAGAAACTGGGATTATAAAACTATGCATACCCTTTGACTCATCAGTACCACTAGGTCTGTATCCCAAAGAGATTAAAGGAAAAAGGAAAAGGACCTATGTGTACACAAATATTTATAGCAACTTTTTTTGTGGTGACTAAGAATTGGAGATGGATGTGATGCTCATCCATTGGGGAATGACTGAATAAGTTGTGATGTATGATTATGATGGATTATGCTATAAGAAATGATGAGCAAGAGGAGTTCAGAAAAATCTGAGAAGACTTACATGAACTAATGCAAAGGGAAGTGAGCAGAACCAGGAGAACATTGTACACAAGCAACAGCAATATATTGTAGGATGATCAACTGTGAATGACTTAACGATTCTCAACATTACAATTATCCAAGACAATTCTGAAGGACTTATGATGAAAAATGCTATCCATCTCCAGAAAAAGAACTGGTAGAATCTGAATGCAGATTGAACAATACTTTTTTTTTTCCACAACATGACTAATATGGAAATATGTTTTGCATGACTGCACATGTATAACCTATATCAAATTGCTTGCCTTCTCTGTGAAGGGGGAAGGAAGGGAAAGTGAAAGAGAATTGGGAACTCAATGTTTAAAAAAAACGAATATTAAAAATTGTTTTTACATATAACTGAAAAAAAATTTAAAGCAAGAAAAAAAGAAAACAGCAGCAGGACCATCCCATATATTCCTTCCAGAACTGACCCTAACATAAAGTCCAAAGTCAGAAAGAAGGCTTGAAGAATGAGCAAACAGGAAAAGAATCCCATCATCAAAGGCTATTATGGTGACCAGGATACTCAAGACACAAACCCAGAAGAAAATGACTCCAATACATCTACAAGCAAAGCCTCAAAGGATAATAGCTTGAACACAAATAAACTAGAATTCCTGGAGGAAACAAAGCAAGAGGTTTTTTTTAAGTTTTTTGTATAGTTTTATAAAATGAGAACCTTAGAGGCAAAAAAAAAAAATTGGAAAAGAAATGAGAGCTATGAAAGAATTGGAAAGGGGATTAATAACTTGGCACAACAAGTACAAAAACTTAGCCACGCAACAAATTCCCTGATAATTAGAATGGACCAAATAACAGTCAGTGACAACAATATTATAAAAACAATTTTGAAAGGCCTAGGATCTCTGATCAGTGTAGTCACCAATTTTGATTGTAAAGGACTAATGATTAAATGTGCTAGAGAGCTGAAGGCCTCTGTAGACTGAGGTTAACATATATACACACATGAACACATACAAACACACATATATGTTAGGGCCAATGTGGAAATTTGTTTTTCTTGACTTTATATGTAAAAAGAATTTCGTTTTTCTTTTGTTCTCAATTGGGGGAGAGGTGAAAAATTAGATGTTTACTGATTGACAAAAAAAATGTGATTAAAGTAGATCAGGGGAAAGAAGGACAGTGCATTAATGTGCATGTTTAAATTCAGTACATGTAAAAGGAAAGATTGGGGAAGGGGAAATCACAGATTAATATTAAAACCTTGAATTAATATTAAAATTAATATTATTAGTAATTAATATTAAATATTGATAGACATTGAATGACTATAAATATTAATATTAAACCTTAAAAAGCCAATTGAGGAGACATTAACTAGCTTTAATTAATTTAATTTT
The DNA here is from genome assembly GCF_028583685.1 of Petaurus breviceps papuanus. NCBI lineage: Eukaryota > Metazoa > Chordata > Mammalia > Diprotodontia > Petauridae > Petaurus > Petaurus breviceps. The sequence goes on along the minus strand of NW_027185588.1, from coordinate 5,702,278 downwards.
AATTTATTAAATTTAATTATTTAATAATTATTATAATAATAACAATAGGTCACATTTATATAGTCCCTTGAGGTTTGCAGAGCACTTTACAATTTTATCTTTCAGTCATCTCAACAACCCTTGGAAGTAAAGTGCTATTATACCTCCATTTTATAGTTGAGGGAATTGAAGCATTCAGAAGTGAAGTGACTTGCCCAGGGTCACTCAACTAGAAAGCATCTGAGATAGGATTTGAATTTGGTCTTGCTAATTCCATGTCCGGTGCTTCTATCCACCGCACCATCCAGCAGCCTCGTATTTTATCTCTATAAGCTATTTATGAAAATGCCTACACAAGAACCAAAAGTACTGATGAGAAGGAAACAAGCATGCTTTCACAAATGACTCTGCCAGACTACGCCTACAATTGACCCAAAAGTATAGAGAATACCAATCCTGCATTGTCCATTGCTTGTTAATTATTTTTTAAAAGGAAAAAAAAAAAAAGCTGAAGAACTCAGTAGAGGGAGATTTGGCCCATTGTACTCTGCTCTTACGAAATGTCTTCTGTGAATATGCCAAAATCAGGCAACATCTATTAAAAATGCAACCACAAAGATCACTTGGTTCAGTGATCCTCTGATGATTAGCAAAAGCAATGAAAACAAAAAATGGCACGTCTTGTTGGCCAAGGTGTTCACTGCCTAGAGAATGTTCTCTGCCAAAGGGAAGACAGTCTCCCTATTAATGGTGAGTTCCTTCAGATGCTACTGTTTGTGGGTGGCATTAAGCCCAAGTCTCCTGGTGAGATTCATGACCATTTCAAAGAGATTAACTTCATCTTCCACAGAGGAAAAAAACAGGTAGATGAAAAAATGCCCATATTATGACAAGAAGTTGAGTGAGCAGCCCATTCCCTTGGTACTTATAGGAGTACATAAGGATAGAGTGCAAGACCTGAATTCAAATCCAGCCTCAGACACTTACCTTGATGTGTGACCCTGGGCAAGTCACTTAACCTCTGTCACAGTTTCCTCATCTGTCAAATGGGGGTGATAATAATAGCACTTACCTCTCAGGGATGTTGTGAGATAAAATTAGGTTGTCTTTGTAAAGCACTTTGTAAACCTTAAAATGTTATGTAAATGCTAGTTGAAGTTATTATTTTATCGTTCTAGACGCAGCTTTGATAATTGGAATAACTTGGTGCAACTAGGGTAAAGATTCAGGTGGAAGGAGAGGTGGGAGAGAGTGTTAATGTGATTGTAGATACTGAGGGAGAGGACTGATTCACCATGAGTCTGCATAATGTTAGAAAACGGAAGCTCCCTTGAGCAGGGCAAGAAGAGGCGTTCCTACAGCCCCTCCTCCTCCAAAAGGGCTAATACAGGTAATGAGATTGTGGGAACTGTGTACAAAATAAAGCTTAAGAAAAACAGAATGGGGGAGGGGTGGTTAGCTGTCAAAACCACTCAGAGACTTGTTCCCTTGCCCAGGCTAAGGTTAGGGCACTGGTTCCCTGGGAAAGGGGACGAGTGCCATCTGCTGGAGGAGAGGCAAACTGCAGAGAGCATTGAGCCAAACCAGCCTTGAATAGTAAAAGCAAAGATGGGTAGATCCAGTCACTGGTGTTCACAGAGCTGCCAACAGGGGCAGTGTATGGGAGCCACTAATGGAGAGCAGCACCGGCCGGGACATACAGAGAAGGAATGGAGGGGGGCGAGGGTAAAGATCCCATGCCCGATATCTCCATCCAGATTGGACCATGGATGTGGCTCTATCCTATTTCACTTGGTGATCTCATCAGCTCCCATTGACTCAATTATTATTTCTATGCAGATAATTCTATTTGCCTAGCTCTAAAACTTTTTTTTAGGCAACTAGGTGTTTCAGTGGACAGAATGCTGGACCTGGGGTCTGGAAGACCTGAGTTCAAATCCAACCTCAGACAGTCACTAACTTTGTGACTCTGGACAAGTCACAAGCTCTGTTTGCCTTAATCCACTGGAGAAGGGAATGGCAAACCACTCCAGGATTTTTTTTTTGAAAAAAACAAAACTAATTAAAACATGTTGTGATGACCCATTGGAGTCACGAAGAGTTGGACATGACTGAACAACACACTTTTTCCTGACTTCCAGTCTCTTAACTCCCACTGTCTATTGGACAGCTTGATTTGGCTGTTTCAGATATATTACACTCTACATATCCAAAATAACTTCTCTTCCCACCCCACTCCCAAACCTTCCAACTTCCTTATTACCATCAAGGGCACCATCCCAGACGCCTAGGTTCACAACCTAGGGGTAATCTTCCACTCCCCACCCTCTCAACCGTTATACCCAATCATTTATGAATACTGTTGATTCTGCTTCCACAGCACCTCTCCACATGTCCCCTTCTCTTCTCTGACGCTGCCATCTGTCTAGTGCAGACCCTCACCCCCTCACACCTAGTATATCGCAATAGCTGCTGGTGGGTGTGCCTACCTCGTCTCTCCCTGCTCCAGTCCATCCCTCACTCAGCTGTCAAAGTACAGGTCTGACCAAGTCATTCATAGGATCAAATAAAAAAACTCCTGATTTTAAAGCTTTTTTTTAACGACCTTTTCCCTTCCTACTTTTCCATTCTGAGCCAAAATGATGGAATAGCAGGAAGAAAAAGCTCCCCCATTTCTCCAAACTCCTCTAAACAGATCTTAAATACACACCTGACCAAAGCCTGATTGGGAAATCCAAGGGGGAACAAATCACAGTGAGTCAACTTTCTATCCCATGTCAGCATAGGGAGATAGAGAGGTCTGAACCCACGAAGGAAGGATCAGGCTTTGTAGATCATTCAGACATGGGGAGAGGCTATGTCCAGTAGAAGAGGACATCCTAGATCCAATTTAGAGGGGCCTAGACTTGTCTAGGGTGCAGAAACAGGGGCCAACTCACACTGTCACTAACTTCCCAGTTCTAGATAGCAGATCCCCCTGGGACCCCCGGGCTATAGACTGAGCTAGGAACAAGTTTAGAAGAAAGCAACAGTTGTGTGGTTTGGACCCTGAGAGTAGAGCAGGGTCTCAGTTCTAGCTTGTAGAATCTGAAGCCTGAAGTAGAATGACCAGGGCAGGAATCTCAGACCAAAAGGAAACCTACAGTTCCGTCATTGTGAAGCGGCAGAGCTTTCCAGCTGACCAGCTGTGACTATGCCCAACAGCAGTCTTCTAAGTACAGTTAGACCTGAAGCCAGGTCAGGAACCTGCAGCACTCAGGAGCTCAGACGGGCGGGGGACAGGGGGAAGAAGTGAGCAGACTTTGCGCTGGATCAGACCATTCTGAGAGCACTGAAAACTTGCGGGCCCCCAGTCTGGACCGTCCCTGAGATCCTGGAACACCCTACTTTCCCAGGCTCCTGATACCTTATTTTCCCCATGCGTTCTGCCATCCACTGATAGCGGCCTCCTTGTTCCTCCCACCTGACATTCAATCTCACTGGCTTTCTTCCATGCCTGGAATTTTCTCCCTCCTAATTGTTTTCTCTCTTCCCTGGCTTCCTTTCCTGACTTCAAGTCTCAAATAAAGTCCTACCTTCTGCAAGAAACTTTTCCCAGTTTTACTGAATCTTGGCACCTTCTCTCTGAAATCGTCTCCAACTTATTCTTTCTACGGGTAGCTAGGTGACTGGGCCTGGAGTTAGGAAGACTCATCTTCCTGAGTTCAAATCTGGTCTCAGACACTTACTAGCTGTGTGACCCTGGGCAAGTCACTTAACCCTATTTGCCTCAGTTTCCTCATATGTAAAATGAGCTAGAGAAGGAAATGGCAAACCACTCTAGTATCTTTGCCAAGAAAACCCTCAATGGGGTCATGAAGAATTGGAAATGACTAAACAACATTCTTTCTATATCTTATGTATACATAATTGTTTACATATCATCTCCACCATTAGACTGTGAGCATTCTACCTTTCTTCTTAACTCTAGCATTCAGCAGCGTCTGGCACATAGTAGGGGCTTGATAAGTGTTTGTTAACTTCAAGCCCTACCGAGGACAGTACTAGAAGTCATAGAATCTGTACAGATTTCTGGGAATAGTTTGTTCACTGGGGATAGGGGGGTGGTCAGGGAACTATTATTTTTTATGGGCTCAGATATGAGTCCTACTTTTCCATTAACATATTAAAAACTGTCCATGTTTTGAATTTTACTGGTCTTTGTTCATATAAGGACAGAAGAAGATGTTAGGTAGATGGAGTAGTAGATAGAGTTTTGAACTTGGCATCAGGAAGACCTGAGTTCAAATCCTGACTCAGACACCTAAACTCACTGTGTGACTCTGGGCAAATCCCCTCCATCTTTCTCAGCCTCAGCTTCCCATCTGTAAAGTGTGGATAATAATAGAACCCACCTTGCAGGAATGGTATGAAGATCACAGAGACAGTATATGTAAAGCACAATATAGATACTGAGCTATTGCTAGGACTCCTTGGGAAGTACCAAGTGCTGAAATTCCCAGACGATCTGGGTAGGGACGGCAAATCAGAGAAATTAAGGGCCCTCAAAGTCTAAGCCCTCTGTGCCGGTCGAGTTCCTGTGTCATAAGGTTTTACGTAGAGGCAGATGTCCCAGACATCGGAGCCATCCAGAAGTGGAATGAGTTCCTTTAGAAGCACTGAGCCCCTCTTCCCTGGAGGCTGAATGTCAGGGACATTGGAGAAGGGACTCCTGCATGGTGTAAGTCACAGGAACAGGATAGACAACATGTGTGCATAGGCATAAGCCACATGCTTCAGGGACAAGGAATGGCCTCCAGATGGCTCAATGCAGGAGACAGTGTGGTGCCCTGGAAAGGACTCTACATTGGTAGTGGGAGGTCCTGAGCCCTCCTGCTTACTAGCTGGGTGACTTTAGGAAGTCAGCGTCTCTAGGCCTCATTCCCTCATCTGTAAAATGGGTCTAGGGAACTGGAATAGATTAACCCAAGGGCCCTTCTGGTTCTATGATCCCAACATAATTTTTTTCCTACATGTTCACAAAAGGCAGAACTAGGAGTAATGGGTAGAAATTTTTAAAAAGACAAATTCATGTTTAAAATAAGGAAAAACTTATAAAATATTAGAGCTATCCAAAAATTGCATGATCTGGAGCATAGTAGGTTCCTCTTTCCTTCAGGCCTTGTCAAATATCAGCTGGAATAACTGGTCCTCCTCCAAGATTGAGGTTCTGTCCCTCTCTTGGTGGCCAGAAGAGGGCACTACTTCCCAACAGAGCTCAGGAAGCAGAGGGAATTGGGCCACCAAAGAGAAAGAGCCGTACCCAGATGGCCAACATGAACCTTTCCTTGAGATCCTCCAAGCAACTCATGGACCTTCTCTTATTGGGCATCAATTTCTCCCACCCCTGTGATGGTGCCTTTGGACTGCCTTTTCCCATTTTGTAGAAAAGAGGATCAATGTTGGTCCAGAGAAGAAGAAACTGGCCTGAAGGGTCACCTATTCAGAGCCCCCAGCTCCCAGCTCTCAGCATTCTCATATCACCTTAGGGAGGATGTGTCTTGGAGGATGAGAGCCACCTCAGTGGGACCAGAGTCAGGACTGGAAAGCCAGCCTTTTTGTTGTCCCAAGGGGACCTACAATGTCTTGATATCTTGGCCCAAGATGAAGGAAAAATCTTAAATCAAAGCCCATGATGACAACATCGCAGGTGCCGCCTGCAAGTGCAAGGCTATGGAAAAATATATATTAACATAGACTTCCCATCACCCTTGAGTTTCTGAAGCCTTGAGTCTTTTTTTTTTTTTTAAGCCTTAAGTCTTTAAACTTGAAAAGCCTTCTGGTCTACCTTTTCAAGCCATTCCTTCTATGTGTTTGTGAGACCAAGAATGCTTGGTGGGGGATTTGCTGCAGCTCCAAGCTGAGGAGTGTGCAAGAACAGATGAGCTGGAACAGATCCTTGAGCCTTAGTGGTTAGGGCACAGATCCAGAGGGGAGGGAGGCAGGGCCAAGGTATTGGGGATGTGAAGAGATGAACAAGTCTGAATGGGATTGGAAGGTGCCATGAGACCCCAGCTACAGGAAGACCAGGCAGGAGGGTATCCCCAAACCCCAGCTCTTCTCCTTATTTTCCCTAGCTGCTTACTGAGCCAATCTCAGTGAGTTCCAAAGGTGCAGCGTTTTCCCCTTAAGCCTTCTCTCTGTGCCCCAGGAAGCGAGTGTGGCTTGGAGAGTAAGCACTCCACAGAGCAGCTCTTAACAAGTGTCTTATTCATTAGGACCCTAGCCACTGTTCTAGTAACTAATCATTTCATGGGCTTGCATGCACAGGCTTGCCCATCCGGGAACCAGAAAGCTTCTGTGGTTGCTAAAAAATTGTGGAGGAAGTGTTTCTCTGTTTATGGGTCCCCTGCCAGGATCTACTGCCCCAGATATAGACTCTGGGAGCGAGCTGCTCAAGGATGCCAAGGATAAGAGAGAGATTCCGTTTTAGTCATATTGAACATGCAGATTGCCACTGGAGCCCTCTCTGTCCATACGTCAGAGGCTCACATCACATACGGTCTGTGTGTCACCCTGAGGGAAGAGAGGGGATTCCACAAGGCTGAAAGGTTGGCAGCAGAGCCCTCACCTTCAACTGACTGCTGCAGAGTTCCTGGGTAAGCTGATGACCTCGACAAAACAGAAAGGGGGCTTTACAAGATTCCTTCCCAGAAAATCATAGATAGAAGAAGGTAATAATCTGCATACAAGGTAACCATGAGAGAATGGATGGTACAGCTGACACTCTTGTTGCAAACTCTTTGCAGCACCAAGCACATTACCTTGGCACGTAAGTAAGCATTTAATAGATGTTTATTGACCATCAGCCACATTATAAGGTCAAACCCAATGACAGCCCAATCATATCGGAGGACAAAATGATTCAAAACTATTTGAAATATTGACTTACGCTCATTGTTGTTCACAATGAATCTCACTCTAAGTGTACAATATACACTTTGAGATATTTGCTAATGACAACACAAAGCCATCACAATTAGCAACTCCTTTGAAAAACTATGCTTTTCATGCTAAAAACCAATTCTAAAAATAGTAAATTTTAATATAAATAATAATAACCTGGATGCAGAATTATTTACCCTATTTTTTAAAAAATCTTCCAAATGAAGAATCTCAGTGGGATTGGGACTCATTTGTTAGTTAAGATGTTAAAAGGTAACGTCTTCTGATTTGTGGACAAGAGGAGCTGAATGACATCAAGCACACAAATGTATTAGCTAAATTTCAACCAAAAACTTTGCATAAGTGGTGGACAGATTAAAAAATGAGTGTGCTTGCATTCATGCAGCCTTTTTGAGAGATCTTTTTCACCTGTAACAGCCATTAAAATCAACTGTCAGAATGAGCTGAACATAGAACCATTTTGGAATTCACTATATCACTAAGGGTTAAATGAAGATTTGAAAAAATAATCACATGTATTCAATTGCCCTGTTCACACTAAAGAACAAAATATTTTTCGTACAAAATATACTTTTTTACTATTTATTATTTTATCTAAAATTTTTATTTTATCTTTATTATTCCATTTTAATTTTGTATGTTTTATCACGTTTTTGTTGTTTAGTCATATTCAGTCATGTTGGACTCTTTGTGGTGCCATTTTGGGTTTTCTTGGCAAAGATAGTGGAGTGGTTTGCCATTTCCTTCTCCAGCTCATTTTACAGATGAGGAAACTGAGGCAAGCAGGGTTAAGTGATTTGCCCAGGGTCACACTAGGCCCAGCTAGGAAGTGTCTGAGGCCAGATTCGAACTCAAGAAGATGAGTCTTCCTGACTGCAGACCTGGTGTTCCGTGCACTACGGCAACCACCTAGCTGTCCACTCTAAATGTCTGGAATGTTGATAATTATTATGATGCTTATGGTGTTCAAGTATACCTTGAGTAATTTTTGCAGGTATTGCAAAATATTTTACTTAGGGAAGGAATGTATCCAGTGCTTCTGTATCACCTTTTCCTGGAAATGAAACTGCTCTCCACATATCATATCCTATGGTACACACATCCCCTCAGAACACAAAGATGTATAAAACAGGTCCAAAAGCAAAGCTAAGAGGCACACACAGAAATAGTTCATGCACAACACTGATATATAGGCCAGTGTGTCAATAAATCAGTGAACTTTCATTAAGCACCTACTTTGTGCTCTAAGCTTCTCTGGGACAGAGAGAAGACAGGAAAGCATTACTGCCCTGAGTGTGCTCTGAAACAAGATGCTACATGTTCTGTATGTTGTGGCATCCAGGTTTGTCTCCCTCCCCTTAAGAATCCAACTTCCTGGGCGGCTAGGTGGTGTAGTGAACAGAGCACCAGCCCTGGAGTCAGGAGGACCTGAGCTCAAATCCGGCCTCAGACACTTTACATTTACTAGTCCTGAGACCTTGGGTAAGTCACTTAACCCCAATTGCCCTGCCCTCCCCTCTCCAAAAAGAAAAAAAAAAGAATCCAACTTCCTGATTTTAATGTGAGTGATAGGGCTGAACAACCACTGTTACTGGATTAAGACTTCTAGGTTTCCATGAGGTAGGTGGGAAATTATGATAATGCTGGCTGCTGCTCTTGCAGTCTAGTAGTTGGGTGGCCAGTGGCCAAGGCTTCTGGAAACCACTGTGGCAGATAGGAGCCAGTTCCTAGAGCAGAGATAAAAGCTGGAACTGTGAGGAGGAGGGATATTCAGCGCCAAGACTGAAAACGGTCCCTCCTCTTCCTGATTTCCCTTTGATTTTAGGTGTTGATACTGAGATGGGTTTCTGGATACATCCTCTTTCTCTTATTCCTTTTCCAGAAGCTACAGGGGAGTGTAGTTTGAGAAGTCCTCTGACCACATCTAAAGATCTAGGAGGGCAAAGAGAAGTTTCAGGAGATGTCTGGAGGCAGGTAGCCTCCCCTCCTTCCCTCCTCCTCCTCCTGGGTTGTAAGAGTAGCCTTGAGAGGATGGAGTGTCTCTTCTTTAATACTATCAACCTGAGGCCCCATTCTGATATATTCCATCCATTATTAGCCGTCATTTATTTAGCCACTTACCATCAATTAGATTTTACAAAGCAATATTTTCTTTCTAAATATAGCAGGAACAGACATATAAACATTTCCCTCCAACACTCTCCACCAAAGTCCCTGGGGAAAGTTGGCTCAGATGCAATGCAGTTTCTATAAAGCATTGGTCCCACCAAGTTCATCTCCAAATACAACATCATTAGAAGAGCCGTTGTCTCAGTTAACTCTGATCTGGGTCTCAAAGGTTGGTCTTTGCTCCTTAGGGTTCCAAAGCTGTACCAGCTAGCTTAAAACCTTGGCATAGACCTCACTCCTAGACTACTCTGGTGGTTCTCTCTGTCAAGTTTTTGAAACTCAAAAGGTCTCTAATATCCTTTGTCAACCGGACCAAACCAGCCTGTGGGTAGTCAGAACTGAATAGGGCAGGCCAGAGACAGGAGAGTCAGAAATCAAACAGAGCTTTAATTTCAAAATGAGAGAAACAGCTTGCAAGCAAGAACACATGTGCTGGGGCCCTGCCCCTAGTGGGGGGACCCAAGGCAGTGGGGATGAACCGTGATTTATATATTTGTGACTAGACAGAGTCAAATAGCACAGTGTAGCAACAGTGAGACAAGGTTGTCTAGTGACAAAAAAAAGTCTGTTCATAGCAGGGCTTCATGTCTGTGCCTATTGGTACTTCCCTGAATTTAGGGACCATCAGTTCATCCAGAGGGTAAGCACAAAGAATTGTTGTTATACCAAACTCAGGGCACAGCTTGCTTGCTGGGCCTTAGCTCTGGAAAACAGGGAGCCTCCTAATAGCATCTTGACAACTTGATCTAAAATGAAAGAATGCTTAGACAAAGAACAAGGGTGTTGCAGCAAGCACCCCAGTGTCCCCAGGGTGCCTGCTCACACAGGTTCTTGGATCTGCTTTGTTAAAGGAAAGCAACTCAAAATGGGTTAACAAGCTTACTTTAATCAGTCAGACATATATCGTTTACCTTGTTCAGGAGAAAAGGTCAGCACCCTGAACCTCAAAGTATACAGGCATAATTATCAAGACAGAAACATCAAGTAGACAGATTTCCAAACTGTCCAACCATTACATCCATACCCAGTCAACATCTGGGTTTCCACATTCTGGGTTTTTCAAAGCCGGGGGACTCTCAACAACGGCTTCCCAGAATTCAGATCAAATCACAGAACACTTCTCAAAGTGAGTCCCAAAACAAAGCTACACATCAGGGCTTATATAGCCTTCTCCTGGCTCAGAGAATGTAACAACCTTATTGACTCACTGGCCAATAAAGAAATATCTACTGAAAAACAAGCCTCCCCCACCCCAGGCTTCAGGTGCACATTAGCCTAGGGGCAGGGAAGATCTTTAAAATTTACATTCTTATTACATTGGGCCACACATCGATCTCTAGTGGGAAGGGCCAAAGGCCTCTACCTTCACATCGTTGTCTTTCTTTTCTCACCCTGAGCACTTACAGGCAGAAAAAGGAGAGCCAAGGAGAAGGCCAAACTTCTGGTCATCTACTGCCTTGTGAATGCTGAAAGGTTCCTCTTCATCAAATGGCTGGCCAAGCAGAACCAGTTACAAAGTGCATGATCCAGAGTCTATGTGGTGACTGCATTAGCTGAGCATTCCGTGCATGTTTGTAAGAGCTGAGCTCATTTTACACTCAACCCACTTCTTTTCATTTTTCACTTTCAATAGTAATGTAAAATAATAATGCAATCCCAGTATGCGAAGACTTTGAATACATAAACATAGAGAGTTAGAGAACAGAAATAAAAGGACACAGGATAGTGGCTCATAAGCTATGAACAGAACATAGACTTTGTATTTTTAATATTTTCAGTAACATTACATTTCATCCAAGGATTAATTCTGGCCCTAGCCTGTAGGTGAGTTGATATAAACCAGTTGGGGACTCCCTCTGGTGGCCAATGCGGGTACTGTAACTTTAAAAAAAAAAAAAAAAAAGGCAATCCCTCACAGGCACCAAGATAAACCCTGTCACTGAGCTTGTGACTCATGCTGGTGGTCAGCTCAGATGTTGTCCTGTTTCACTGGATAAGTATTAGGGTGATGTGCAATCTTTGTAAGGGCTTAAGAAAGGCAGAACTCGGACCACATGATTAGGAAAGGAGTCACAATTCTCCCAAGTAACACATGCGTATTTATGTGTGTGAACATATCAGTGGGCTTATTTAAATATACAGACTAATACCCCTTTTATTAGGCAGCTAGGTAGCACAGTGGATTGAGTGTTGGTTCTTGCAGTCAAGAGGCCCTGAGCTAAAATCTGGCCTCAGACACTTACTAGCTGTGTGACCCTGGGCAAGTCACTTAGCCCTGTTTTCTCCTCTGTAAAATGATCAGGAGAAGGAAATGGAAAATCACTCCAGTATTTTTGCAAAAAACAAAACAACAACACACAAAAAAGCCCCCAAAACCCAAAAGGGATCATGAAGATTCGGAAGACACCAATAACAGCCAATAACCCCTTTTATTAATTGCTTTAATAACATTTTCTGTATTTGTTATCCTTGTCTCATGTCCCAGGCTCCCATTCCTAAAGCATCTGCATTAAAGAGGGAGAGGGTCTCTCTGCTTTGAGAATGTAAAGAAAAAGGGATCTTTTTTCACAGACCCCAAGCTCAAGACCTTCAGTAAGATTAAAAAAAAAATAAGCATTCTAACCCAAAAAACATCTGCCCGTGCCTAGCCACGCATTATTGTGACCCCTAATACTCTTGCCATCCTATGAATGATTCTCTGAATACTGGTCCACATGGGAAACAGCTTAGCGAGCCAGATTAGAATATATGTGTCATCTGGACAAAGCAGGGAGGGTTACAATAACCATGGACTTAGCTCCGGCTGTCCACTAGGAAGCCAGTTGGCTATATCTGTAGCTTTTGATAAATTTCTCTAGGATACGTAGGTATATACATGTTCATTCCTCTGACATGTTGATACACTTGCAATATAACCATCCATTTTGAGAGTGTTTGCTGCTAAATGGCAGAGTGAAGGAGACAGATTGATCACCTCTCGAGCCTCGGGAAATCAATCGCTTGAATCCAGAACAACATTTTAAGATCTTTCCTCATGCCTCATGCTTCTGCCTTCCCCTCCTCCCCCACAAAGCCACATGCGGACCATAGAGAGGAGGGAAGGATTTCAAAGGTAACTGGTCAAATTGGAAAGGCTTCATAGGCAAAAAGCCAGATCTCAGAAGCATAGGTGGTATTTGTCATCACTGCTGTTAGTAGAAGGCAAAGCCTTCAGAACAGAGAGAAAGATGTAGGAAATGAACAGCAGAGTTTAAAATTCAGTACCTGAGAAAAGGTTTTGGATTTCTGGATCGTGGCTTAAATATATAGTAATGCTGAGCTCCTGTCCAGGCATAGGTTGACCCGAAGGCTATCGAAAAGTGAATAGAAGAGGGATGCCCCAGTGTTGTTTTTGTTCATTTGATTTAGTGTTTTCTTTTTTTTTTTTTAAGCAATCGGGGTTAAGTAACTTGCTTAAGGTTACACGGCCAGTTATTTTTAGGTGTGGTGCTGAGTGTCTGAGCCCGGGATTCGATCTCCAGGTCAGTCTGACACTGGAGCCGGTGCTCTTACTCGCTGTGCTACCTGGCCGCCCGATTTAGTTGTTTTCTTGGCAAGGATACTGAAGCATTTTGTCATTTCCTTCTCCATCTCATTTTACAGATGAGGAAACTGAGTTCCCAGGGAGAGATCAGCCAAAGCAGAAGGTCTGTAAGAGTTAGAAGACAGAAATATTGAAAGATAAAAGGGGGAAAGTCTCCAGATGCCAAATAGATATTCCCACACCTAGAAACGGTGGGAGGCATAAATACCTGAACTGATTATGCAAGAAAATGAATTACCTTCAGGGCATACACCGAATTTACACCTCCGTCCCAGTCCAAGGAGTAGAGGAAATAAAAGTGAGTGAACTAAAACTAATCACCTTAAGGCAATATGGAGTGTCTTATGGAGAGAGGTGAATTGTGATGCAGGAAGATTCTGTCAAAAGGAGAGGGGAGCCTTCTTTCATCTGGAGGGGGCAAACAACCTCAGGGCTGAGGCTCTAAGGGAGCAAAATGGAAGATGCTTCTGTCAGTCCTAAACTAAGGATCCTTGCCCTAGCTGGAAAAACTTTATGGCACTCTAGCTGAAGAGAATGTAGGACATTTTCCATTTCCTCTTCCCTAGCCTATCCAGTGACTAAAGGTAGAGAAAAAAAAAAAGTACAGCTGCTCATGGAGGAGAGGGGAGAGGGAGCAGAAACGTTAGGTTTTCCAAAGCACTCTCATGACCTAGCAACAGATCAGTGACCAGATCAGTGACAGAGTGGTCTGCCTGGCCCTGTTCAGTGACTGCCCAGCCTAGGTAGTCTAGTGAGGAGCCAGTACAATCCGTTCAGCCCAGCCCCACAGCAGACTGCACCCTAGAAGGAGTAAGCATAGGGAAACATCAGAGCAACTCACCTAAAATATCAGAGGCACTTTCCAGACAGATAAGGGCTTTGAGGCTTATCAGGGCCAGAGTTTTCTGCTGTATCTCACCACCACTGTATTTTAAATTCATTCCCACTCATCTTCCCTCCTGGATTCTGGATGAGTTTGTGTCCTTAGTGTTGGGAGAAATGCTTTGTGTCTAGTATTCTTGCTGTATTATTTGAGTAAATGCCTTCACTAAAGAACTGACTCTACTGGCTGATTATTAAGGGAAAGAGGACTGGTAGGGGCCAGCATTTAGGAGGATGAGCCCCCGCATATAATGCCCCTTCAGTCTCACTTGATCAACTCACACTCACCACTGGCTGGCTCCCCAGAGGGGTGGTTCTTACTGCTCCAAAGGTTCTAGGGTTAACCCTCTGGATGACTATTCTTCTAGATGTTGCATATGGGCACATCCAGTCTGCTGTAGCAAGTCTCACAAATAGTAAACACAAGGACAATGGATTTTTTTAAACAAGCCTTTATTAAGCACCTACTATAGTCCAGGTACTATACTAAGCACTTTAAAAGTGCTATCTCAGGGAGGCTAGGTGGCACAGTAAATTGAGCACTGGCCCTGGAGTCAGGAGGACCTGAGTTCAAATCCAGCCTCAGACACTTAACACAAAAACTAGCTGTGTGACTTTGGGCAAGTCACTCAATCCCAATTGCCCTCCAAAAAGAAAAAAAATGCTATCTCAGGGTGGCTATGTGGCACAGTTCAAATCTGACCTCAGACACTTAACACTTACTAGCTGTGTGACCTTGGGCAAGTCATTTAACCCCAATTGCCTTGCCTTCCAAAAAAGGGAAAAGAAGTAAAAGTATTATCTCATTTAAATTTCCCAGCAACCCTGGCAGTTAGGAATTATTTTTAATCTCAGTTATATAATTGAGGAAACCGTGACCAGGGTTTCACAGTTAATAAACATCTGAGGCAGGATTTGAATTCAGGTCTTCCTGGCTCCAAGTTTAATGCTCTATCCACCGTGCCACTTAGCTACCTCTTATTTTAAATTTCTGCTTAATAATTTTTAGCTCATTAATTTCCTTGAATGGTATCAGGTATCAGAGACTGTGGCAAAGTAGAAGGCCATCTTCCCTTTAGGTTACAGAAAAAGAGGAGGGGAATATAGTAAGGTTAGAGGGAATTAATATAATGAGAATGAGACAGTGAGATGTTCTCCAAAGGGAGTCAATGGACCATTCATGAGAATAACATCTGCTTGTTTCTATCATGACTACGGCTGAACAAATGACCAGTGACAACTTCCTTCATGTTGTAGGAGGAACAGTTGAAGACACTGGGTGTGTTTAGCCAGGAGGAGAAGAGTTGGAGGTGGGATGAGAAAGGAGAGTATCCGGCTATCCCAAGGGCTGGCCTGTGAAGGAGGGATCAGCCTTGTTCTGATCAGCCCCACAGAGCAGAATGAGAAGCAATGAGGGGAACTGACCAAAGAAGCAAACTTAGGCTCCAAGTCAGGAGCTATATGTAAGTGGAATGACCCATCTCGGCAGGTAAAGGCTTCCCCTCCTTGCAGAAGCTAGACGACTAGCTGTCAGGCTTCCTGGTCTCCCTGAGCTCCATCATGCTCCAGGCCCCCTTTCAGGCCACTTACAGCTCCAAAGCATGTAGGTGGTGCAGTGGATAGAATGTCAGGCCTGGAATCAGGGAGACCTGAGTTCAAATCCAGCCTTAGATACGTGCTAGCTGCATGACCTTAGAGAAGTCACTTAACCCTGTTTACCTCAGTTTCCTCATCTGTAAAATGAGCTGGAGAAGGAAATGGCAAATCACTTCCCTAGATGAGGTCTTCTCAAATGAGGTCTTCTCATCACTCAAATGAGGTCAGGAAGAGCGACACAATTGAATAATGACAAAAACAACTCCACAATAGCCTCCGTGCTTGCACCCAGGCACCTTCCCTTCCCATCCCTCCCTCCCTCCAATTCCCAGCTGCATAGCTCCCTGAAGCCCTGGGACATCTCCACCTTAGGCTGAGCCCCTGTGGACAATGACAACCTACCTGAATTCATTCCTCAGTGACTAATAAACTCCAATTCTACCATCCCTCCCATCCCAGTGGCTCTGAAACCCCAGCTGACATTATTCAAACCCCTTCTCCATCCATCCCCCACTGCCTACTCCCTTATTGCCATGCCCCTTAACCCCACCCTTCAAGTCCCTTTCTAAAGCTATTCATCACTTCTGGGTAACATCGAGAACATCTGCTCCACAGGTAACAAAGTAGCTTTGATCCGAGACCTTTTCCTTTCTTCCTCCCTCTGTCTTCTTGAATTACCTGAAACCTGTCTTTTGCTGGATGACAGTTTCTGGTTGCACTCGCTGACTCACCGATCCTGATGGAGGAGTTGGAATATTCTTTGTGCCCTGATGCCATTTCCAGGCTGTCCCTCTAAAACCATCACTCAATAATCTCTTCCTTGAGATTTGTTTATTCTGTCCCTATTTATCTTCCAATCAAGATTCTGGTGGCTGTTGTCTACTGGCCTCCAGAACACACTCCTCTCCTCAGTGAGTTCAGTGCCTAGTTTGTGGCTTTTGTTCTCTTCCCCAACTCTTGGCCTCATGCTAGGGGACCTCAGCATATATATTGATATTCCCTCAAAGACCCTAACCACTCAGTTCCTCCAGTCACTCACAGAATGATCATCCCCTTAATCTTGCCATCACACCCCTGTTTCTATTTCCATATTCATGAACTCTGAAATAACTTTGTCCAGTCACAGTCTACTGTTATCCTACCCTCCTCTCTGCCTTGTAACCCCAAATCCTCTTCTTCACCCTCACCTCCAATCCCTCCACCCCTCAGTTCTTTCCAAGGCTCTCACTGCTACACTACATATGTTTTCTCCCCTTCCCCATCTTGACCCTTTTGCTAACCAGTTCAGCTCTTTACTGTCTTCTCTTGGGTCCCTCAACCCTTTATCCTATTGCCAGTATTGTTTTAACAAGCTTCAGCCTTGAATTAACCCTGCTATCCACTGCCTGTGTTACTATTCACAGACTGCTAAAAGAAGCTCGAGAAAATCCTGGTGATATGCTGACCAAGTCCACTACAGATTTATATTACACAACCCTGACTGGGCTCTCACTGCTGCTAGGCAATCCTACTACACCTCCCTTATGAACTCACTATTCCAGTCACTACAGCAGCTCTTCCAGACCTTCTCATCCCTCCTCAAGCCTCCCACGGCTCTCCCCCCCACACACACACACACACTCTCTTAGCTGGTTCTCCTCCTACCATATTTTGCTGAAAAAAATTGAGACCATAAACCAAGATCCCTCTTCTCTTCCATCTCCAATCTTTTCCTTCACCCCTGTTTCACGTGAAGAAGTGACACATCTTCTTGCCAAGACTATTAATGCCTCCACAAGCATAAGTGATCTCATCCCATTCTAATTTCCCCAGCAGGTTGCTTCTATTATCCCTACTCCCTCACTAATCTTTGCTCTTTTCTTGTTTGGCTACTTCCTAACTCCATCCTCAAAAAACCCTCACTTGATCAATCCACCCCTGTTAGCCATCATCCCAAATCTCTCCTCCCTTTTGTGTCTAAGTTCCCAAAGAAGTTCGCCGATTAAATAATGCCTCCATTCTCTTTTCTCTCACTTTCTTCTCAACTCTGTAGTCTGGCATCTGATCTTATCATTCCACGGAAACGACTCTCTCCAAAGTCACCAGTGATTTAATTGCCAAATCCGATGGCCAGTTCTCAGCCTTCTTGACCTCTCTACAGCCTTTGACACTGTCATTACCCACTTTTCCTTCCATGGCACTGCTTTCTCCTCATTCTCCTCCTACCTTTCTGACCGCTCCTTCTCAGTCTCCTTTTCTGGATCTTCACCTAGGTCATATCTTCTCATTGTGAATGTCCTTCGAGGCTCTTTCCTGAGTCCTCTTCTCTTCTCCCTCTATACTATTTCAGTTACTGAACTCATCAGCTCCTACAGATTCAATGATCTCTATTCAGATGGTCCTCAGATCTACTGCCCAGTTCTAAACTCTCTCCTGACCTCCAGTCTTGAATCTCTAACTATTAGACATGTCAAACTGGATGTCCCATAAACATCTTAAACTCGATATCCAAACTGAACTCATTAGTTCTTCCCAAACCCTCCCCTCTTACAAACTTCACTATGAATTTCAAAGGCACCATCCTCCTAGGCACCCAGGTTCATGACTTTGGTGTCATCCTTGACTCCTCACTCCCTCTTACCCCATGTAATCAGTCCTGTCATTTCTTCCTTGTAACATCTTTCCTCTACACTCTCACCCCCCTGACACAGGCCCTCATCGTCTCACACCTAAACTAGCAAGGGTCTCTTGGTAGACCTGACTGTCCTAATTCTCTTCTCATTCCAGGTTATCCTCCACTCAGCTGTCAAAATGACCTTCTTAAAGTGCAGGTCTGCCCATGTCACACACGCCCCCATTCCATCAACTCAAGTGGCTCCCTATTAATAATGATGATGATGACGATGATGGTGGTGATGGTGATGATAGGTGGCTCCCTATTACCTCCAGGACCAAATATAAAATCCTCTGTTTTACTTTTAAAACCAAGTCATTGATAAAAATTTTAAACAGTGAAGGACGGAGCACAGATCCCTGAGATACTTCTCTGAAGACCTTCTGCCAAGTTGACATTGATCTATCTATTAATACCTGATCTCTGAGTGTGGCCATTCATTCACTTCCAAACCATCTAATGTTTTTATTATCTATTCCAGACTGTGACTCTCTGGCTTTTCTGCAAGAACATCGTCAGATACTTTATCAAGTGATTCTTAAAATCTCTATGTATGGCATTCCCCTGATCTCCTCATTTAGGAACTCCATCAACAAAGGGAAATAATAATCTGGGATAAAAAAAGGAGAATGAATGAGCACAAGCAGAGGTCCAGAGGCAGACTCACTAAGGAACCACGGATGGGCTTACAGATGGCAAGAATTCATGCCCCAGGCTCCCCCAGGTATTACAGACTCTTGTTCAAGGTCAGTGACCTCTGGCGTCCCTCTTCCAACTTTGATTCAATGTGCTCTCCTTGGCTACCACACCATTCAAGATCCTTCCTCTCCCAGCAGCTACTAAAATCCTTCATGCTGCACTGAGGCCAAAAGGCTATGATGTCTGGGTCTTATTCTGACCCTTTCTGGGCCCCATATTTCTATTGAGTCAATCAATTAATTAATCGATAAACACTTATTAAGCACCTACTATATGCCATGCCCTGTGCTAAGTGCTGGGGATACAAAAAAAGATGCAAAAGACCATCCTTGCCCTCAAGGAGCTTACAATCTAATGGGGGAGACAACAAACAAATATATACAAACTCGCTCTATACAGGATAAATAGGAAATAATTAATGAACAGAAGGAAAGCACCAGAATTAAGAGGGGTTGGGGAAGGCTTCCTGTAGAAGGAAGGATTTTAGTTGGGACATAAGGGAAACAAGAGAAGTAAATAGAGAGAGTGGAGGAGGGAGAACATTCTGGGCTTGGAGGATAGTTAGAGAAAATGCCCAGAGTCAAGAGATGGAGTGTCTTGTTCTTGAAACAGCCACGAGGCCAATGCTACCGGATCAAAGAGTGTATATGGGACAGTAAAGCATACAAAGACTGGAAAAGCAGAAAGGGTCTAGGTTGTAAAGAGCTTTAAATGCCAAAACAGAGCATTTTGTATTTGATTCTGGAAGTGATGGGAGCCCCTGGAAGTTATTGAGTAAGGAAGTAGCATGATCTGACCTACACTTCAGGAAAATCACTTTAGTGACTGAATGAAGGATGGATTGGAGTGGGGAGAGACTTGAGGCAGGCAGACCCACCAGCAGACTACTGCATCAGTCTAGGCATGAGGGTCTGCAGCAGAGCAGGGACAGTGTCAGAGGAGAGAAGAGGGAGTACTGGAGAGACACTGCAGAGGTGAAATCAACCGGTCTTGGGGGTGGCTAGGTGGCATAGTGAATAGAGCACTGGCCCTGGAGTCAGGAGGACCTGAGTTCAAATTTGGCCTCAGACACTTAACACATTTACTAGCTATGTGACTTTGGGTAAGTCACTTAACCCCAATTGCTTTGCCTCCCCCACCCCCCGCCTCCAAAAAGTCAAACAAACTAGGTCTTGGCAACAGCTTGGATATGAGGGTGAGAGACAGTGAGGAGTCCAAGATGACTTTTAGGTTGTGATCCTGAGGGATGGGAGGATGGTGTTCCCTCTACAGTAATAGAGAACTTGAGGGGAGGAGGTTTTAGGGGGAAAGATAATGAGTTCCCTTTTAGACATGTTGAGTTTAAGGTGTCTAATGGACATCTAGTTTGAGATATTTGAAAGGCAGTTGGAGATTTGAGATTGGAGGCCAACAGAAAGTTTAGGGCAGAATAGGTAGATTTCAGAATCATCAGCATAGAAATGGTAACTAAATGCATGGGAGCTGATGAGATCACCAAGTGAAGTAATGTAGAGGGGAAGAGAAGAGAAGAAAGCCCAGAACAGGACCCTGAGGGACACCCAAGGTGAGAGGGCATGATCTGGGTGAGGAGACAGAGAAGGAGCAGTTAGAAAGATAGGAAGAGAGCCAGAGCAGACTAGTTCCCCAAAAACCTAGAGAGAAGAGAGTATAAAGGAGGAAAGGATAATCAGCAGTGTCAAAGACTGCAGGGAGGTCAAGAAGAATGGGGATTAAGAAAAGATCATTGAATTTAAACAGTAATTTTCTCTGATAAAGGTCTCCTTTTTCAACTATATAGCCAACTGAGTCAAATTTATAAAAATAAGAGCCATGCTGCAATTGATAAATGGGCAAAGGATATGAGCAGGCAGTTTTCAGAAGAAATCAAAGCTATCATTATCATATAACATGTTCTAAATCATTAATAATTAGAGAAATGCACATTAAAACAACTCTGAGGTACCACCTCATATACCACCAGATTGGCTAAAATGGCAGAAAAGGAAAATGACAAATGCTAGAGTAGATGGAGAAAATAGTTGTACTCATGCATTGTTGGTGGAGTTGTGAACTACTCCAACCAAAAGGTCTATAAAATGACTACCCTTTGAACCATCAATACCCCCAAAGAGAGCAAGAAGGAAGATGACCTATATGGACAAAAACATTTATACTTGCTTTGTGGTGGCAAGGAATTGGAAACTGAGTGGATGACCACCAATTGGAAGTTAACACATTATGGGATATGATTGTGATGGAATATTATTGTATTGTAATAAATGATGAAGGACATGGTTTCAGAAAAACATGGGAAGTAAGCAGAACCAGGAGAATATTGTGCACATTAAGAGCAAAATTTTAACAATAATCAACTGTGAAAGACTCAGCAACTTTGATCAATAACAATGATCCATGACAATTCCAAAAGACTCATAATGAAAAATGCTATCCATCTACAGATAAAGAATAGATGATTTCTTTCTTTCTTTCTTTCTTTCTTTCTTTCTTCCTTCCTTCCTTCCTTCCTTTTTCTCTCTCTTTCTTTCTTTCTTCCTCTCTTTCTTTCTTTCTTTCTTTCTTTCCTTTCTTTTTCTTTCTTTCTTTTCCCAGCATGGATAATGTAGAAATACATTTTGCATGACTTCATATTTATAATAGATGTCTTATTTCTTGCCTTTTCAACTGGGTGGGGCAGGAGGTGGAGGGACAGAATTTAGAACTGAAAATAAAAATGTTAAATTTTTTTTTAAAGGATAGAGAAAAGGTTATTGGATTTGGCCATGGAGAAATCACTGATAATTTTGGAGAGAGCAATTTCAGTGAAATGAAAAGGTCAGAAGCAAGACTGTAAGGGGTTAGGAAAAGAGTGAGAGGAGGGAAAATAGAGACTCCTTTTTGAGGAATTTAGCCACAAAAGGCAGAAGAGATACAAGAGGATAGTATAGAAGGACCAAGTGAGGATTTTTTTAGTATGGGGGAGACATGTGCATGTTTATAGGCAGTAGGAAAGGAGCCAGTACACAGGGAGAGATGGAAATTAGGGATAGAGTGGGGATGACAGAGGAGGCAGTCTGTTGGAGGAGATGGAATCACTTGAGCAAGGGGAGGAGTTAGCCTTGGTAGAGAGTAAGGTCACTTCATCATGTGAGATAGGGGTGAAGGAAGAGAGTGGGGCAGAAGGCACCTGAGTTACATGAAATGAGAAAGAGTGGGAAAGAGGGAGCTCATAGTGAATGGTCTCAATTTTTTCTATAAAATGAAGCAGCTCAGCTGAGAAGGGAGGAGGAGAAGGAGGAAGAGGGAGGGCTGTGGAAGGTTTGCAGAGGCATAGAAAGATTTGGAAGAGCCACTGTAAGGAGTGGGATAGTGAGCTGATAAGGAGGTATAGAAGGATTACCTAGTGAAGTGAGGGCCAGGTTAAGATTGTGTAACACAGACTTGCCGTAGACCCGGTTGGCATGCTTTGGTGATTTTCTTCAGTTTCTTTCAGCAGCATGTGGGTAGGAGTGAAGTCCTATGGTGGGAATGATCCAAGGCTGAGGCTTGTCAGCAAAATGATAAGGGATCAAGAGAGGAAGACACTGAATTTGTTCACCAAGGGGTCAAGGTGGGGAAAATACCTGAGAGCGGCTGGTGCGGGGGAGATGGTCTGGGGGAGAATTCAGGGATCAAGGGTACAGACAAAGAGTAAGGCTTTGTAAGGAAAAGTAGAGGGAGAGGTGAAAAACCACTAGAATACAGTTAGAGAAGGGACTTTGGAATTCTTGAACATGGTGGTGGTATATTTGTGGTTGACAGTCAAGGGTGTGACCACTTAGTGTGTGACTGACTGAGGTGAAGGAAATGAGGAGGTTGGGGAAAAGAGAAAAAAATCTATAATTAAGAGGGGGTGGTGGTCTGAGGGAGAGAACCTGCTAAGCCATCAGTCAGGTTCCAGACCAATCACAAGTATATAGACTTAGGCAGGAGGGTAAGAGATTGGGATAGCCCATCACTGCTGGTGGCGGTCACAAATCAAACTTGTTCCCTTCCCTTAAGTACAGTTCCTTGAACCCTGGACCTTTTGTTGTACTAAGTCTCTTCCAATTCATAGGTGGTCCCTAATGAGCAATAGAGCTTGTGCCCGGGGGTATCGAGTAGGGGAAACCTCAGGAACTTAAGCATTGGGTCACTCAGCCCATGGCCTAGTATTCAGGGTCAGAGACTAACTCCAAACACTGAAGAGGAGCCCAAGATCCTGCGGGGCATCCATGTGCATGCAGTGAGCCCCTATGAGAAAAGATTGGAACATCTTTTCTCCTCCCTTTCTCATAATCAGGACTTCTCAGCTCCAGACACCAGGGTCCTGGCTTCTTGCCCAGGGTGACATATTCCAAAGGCCCAGATCAAAGTTCTTTCAAATAGATCCCCCTCAGCCTGAACACTAAGCCAGCCCCTAGGGGTCCCAGGTTGGCAGAGCCTGCTCTAAGGCAAGATCAGCCCCCACTGCTGTTTAGCTTCCTTCTCAGCTGGGCGGGTCTAGCATAGGTCAGACCTACCCTAGCCCAGGCACTAACCCCTGTGGTAGAATGCAAGCAGGGGCAGATTCCATACAGACAGCCTGGCTCTGCCTTTCCAAAAGCCCATCTGTCTCTCTGTCTGGTTGGCACAGGTAGAAGGGATATTAGGTCAAAGCTGTAAGAAAACAAAACACAAAATATCAGAGCTGGAAAAGACCTTGGAACACAGAACATGGAATTTCAAGGCATATTAGAAATAGGCTATTAGAGCTGGGAGGGACTTTGATGATTTTCTGCTCCAGCCCCCTCATTTTAAAGATCAGGAAATTGAATAAGCAGGGGAAGGGACTTTGGAGATCCCTCCAAAGATGGCAATTGGGTTGGTAAAAAGAATGAGATCATGCTGGGCAAGGATGAGTTGAAAATGTTTCTACTTAGGCTGGAGAAGGGAAGCCACAATAGCTGCCTTCGAGTATTTGAAGGGCCATAATATGAAACACGGGCAGCTAGGTGGTGCCAGGCCCGGAGTCAGGAAGACTCATCTTCTTGAGTTCAAATCCAGCCTCAGACACTTACTAGCTACGTGACCCTGGGCAAGTCACTTAACCCTGTTTGCCTCAGTTTCCTCTTCTGTAAAATGAGCTGGAGAAGGAAATGGCAAGCCACTCCAGTATTTTTGCCAAGAAAACCCCCAAAGTAGTTATGAAGAGTGGTACAAAACTGACAATGACTGAACAAATGAAACAATGTGAGATAGGCATTGGATTTATTCTTTGTGAGGGTGGCTAGGTGGTGCAGTAAATTAGAGCACAGGACCTGGAGTCAGGAGGACTTGAGTTCAAATCCAACCTCAGACACTTAACACTTACTAGCTGTGTGACCTTGGGCAAGTCATTTAACCCCAGTTGCCCTACCTTCCCCCATCCAAGAAGCAAACAAACAAAAAAAAGATTTACTCTTTGTGGCTCCAGAGACCCCTCACTAGACATCGTCTAGCTACAGCAGGACAACCACTTGGTAGAGAAGTGATAGAAGGCATTTTTGTTCAGCTTCTAGGTGGTCTCTAAAGCCCCTTCCAGTTCTGAGGCTCTCTGATCCTGTGACTTCCCAAAGTCATACCAAGACTTATTGGCTGATCCAGGAGCAGAATATAGATTAGACCAGATTAACCTCATTTCCTTTTTTGACAGGGTTATTACTAGAATGAGTAATTCTGTTGACACGGGACATTTGGATTTCAGCAAGGTCTCTGGCAAAAACTCTCATGCTGTCCTTGTGAATGATGTCCTCTTCATTAATTTTTCATTCATTCATTCATTCACTCTTTCATTCATTCCTGCTATCCTTTTTGACATGATGAAGAACCATGACCTAGACAATAGTAGAATGAGGTAAAGTCAGAACTTCTGTAATTGACCTTACACAGAGCTGTTCTTAATGATTCTGTGTCAACTTGGAGGCCAGTTTCTAGTATAATTCCCCAAGAATCTGTCCTCACTCCTCTGGTGTTCAACTTTTATATGAATGATTTAGTTGATGTCCTAGAAGGCATGGTTGTCAGATTTGCAGATGACACAAGACGGAGGAACAGTTAACACAATGGTGGAAAGCCACAATCCGAAAGAGCTCAATGGACTAGACCAATAGGAAAGAAAGTAATAAGATAAAACGTAATAAGAGACATGTTAAGCTTCACACTTGGATTCTGTAAGTAAAGTTCACAAGAATAGGATGAGGGAGGCATGGCTAGTCAATAGTTCCTCTGAAAAAGATCTGGGGATTTTAATGGACTGCAAGTTCAGTATGTATCAACAGTGTCACATGGTAGCCAAAAAAGGTGGCTCATAGGGTTATAGTGGGTTCCCATGCACAAGATGGGCAGTCCTGTAGAGATTATGTGATCTGCATCTTTAATGGGAACATCCATAGAAACCACATTCCTGATCTATTGAGGTAGATGTATCCCAGACAGCATTAAGAGAAAGATGGTGTCCAGAACCAAGGAGGGTTCCTGGATAATCTGCCCTCATCAGACCATATCTGAAGGGTCATGTTCAGTTTTGGAGAAGACAGAGACAAAATGAAGCAGGTGTCCAGAAAACTATGGTCAGAATGACGAAAGAACTAAAGAAAATGTTGTAAAAGAATTGGTTAAAGGAAATGGAAATGTTTAGCCTAGAGCAGCAGTTCTCAAAGTGTGGTATGTGGCTTTCTGGGGGTTCCCAAGATCCTTTCATGGAGTCTGTGGGATCGAATTTTAATAATATTAGTAAGATGTCATTTGCCTATTAAAATACTCCTCCCTTTCCCAACTACATATATGTAGGAGGCCAGATTTTCTTCACATGCTTCAACTAAAGCAACACATCAAACAGGTTGAATGCAGAAGCAGATAGGAGATTCTGTCTTCAATTAAGCCAGACATTAAAGAAATTTGAAAAAAAAAAAAAAGGTAAAACAATTCCACTCTTCTCACTAATTTGTTTTGGAAAACATTTGAAAAGTTGTTTTTCACAAAAATGTTATTTATGTTAACTCGTGATGGACTTATTGTTATCTTAATGAATTAATAAATATTTTAAAATTTTATTGGTTTTAATTTCTCATGTGGTAAATATAAAGAAATATGACCTATAGAAACAAAAGGTCTTAGGGAAGCCTCAATCATTTTTAAGGGTGCAAAGGGGTTTTGAGACCAAAAAGTTTGAGAACCACCAGCCTAGAGAAGACTTGTGGGATGGGGGCAGGGAGCATGATGTGTGTGTGTGTATGTGGTGTGTGTGTGTGTGTGTGTGTGTGTGTGTAAATGACAGCTGTCTTCATGTATTTAAAGAGTTGAATGAGGAAGACAGTTTAGTTTTGTTTTGTTGATCTCCAGAGGGCTAAAACAATAAACAGTGGGATTGCAGCTTTGGAGAGGCAAATTTAAGTTTGATGACAGGAAAGCCTTCCCAACAATGAATGTCCCAAAATGATGTGGACTGTCTTGGGGTGTAGTGTGTTCCCTCTCACTGGCAGTCTTCAAGCAGAAGCTGAATAATCATTTGCCCACGCCATTGTGGAAAGAATTAGGTAACTGTTGTACCAAAAAGCCTCTGAGGTCTCTTCCTGCTTTGATATTTGGTGATTTGGTTTCCTGTGGCTGTCTAGGGTCCCTTTTCTACTTAATACTGCCTACAAACAGTCACAGAATAGAGGGTTCCTAGACTAATCCCCAGTTTGGGGAAAGCAGTGGCCAAGTCACCTGTCCTTCCCCTTACGTCCACCTGATGCTGGAAAAGGATGGGGTAGACAGAAGGAACCTAGCTTTGGCTGTCCCAGTTTCTCAGCTCCTTTGGGAGCTGCCAGTTGGAAGACAGGCCAGGAGACCTCAGCTGTCATCAGCCACTGGGACTGGGGAGACCAGATGGACTGTCTTTTCTCCTTCTATCTTCTGAATGATGAAGAGATCCAGCAGCTGAGCCTTTGGGTAGGTGGGTGGAGTTCAGTCCCTTGCCTACCTTCAAAAAAACGCCTGCTTGAGGAAGGTAGCCTAGGGATAGCCAACAGGAGTTTGTAGAATCTGTATATTAAGAAGAATATTCTATGTTCTAAGATCCCTTAGAGCTCTGATATTCAATCTTCTGAGAAACCTAGTACAGTGAAAAGAGCACTGGCTTGAAAATTAGAGATCCTGGGTTCAAATCCCAAGTATCTGAAGGACCTTGGATGAGTCTTTTCACCCCTTTAGGTCTCATTTTCCAATTAAATGAGTGGACTAGACTGGAGAGCCTCTGAGTTACTTTTCGGTTCCATATTCTTTCCTAAGATCTAACCCCCAGCCCTCCAAGCGCTGACATCCCATATTCCAAGGTCCCTTCCAGCTCCTACATTGTATGTCCTAGGACCCTCTCACCTCTGACATTTTGGGTTCTTGAGTTTCAGCTTTTCCCTTCCCTCCTAGCTCTATGTTGGCAGGTGCTCCTCACAGCACCCCAGCTGTGACATCCTATGTTCTAGGTTCCTCTCGCCTGGGACATTCTGGCCACTGGGTTCCAAGGCTCCCTCCCCCGCCCCAGGACAGCCTAGATTCGGGGTCCCTCTCAGCTCCGACGCTCTGGGTCCTGAGTTCCCTCCCAGCTCTGACATTCTGAGATGCACCCCCCGCACCCCCCCCCCCCCCCCCCCCCCCCCCCCCACCCCCGCCCGCCCCCCCCCCCCCCCCCCCCCCCCGTCACTCCGAGCCTTTGGCTCCTCCCCCGGCTCCTCCCGGCGCGGCGGCGCGTGTGCCTGCCCCTCCCTCCCGGGGTCTGTCGGTCGGCTCCCCGCCTCGGGCTCGGGGCGGCCGGGCGTACTCCGCACTGCCCAGCTCTGCGCGGCCATGGACGGGCGGGCGGGCAGCGCGCGGCCCGGGGAGGGCCAGGGGCCGCCCCCGACTCAGCCGCCGCAGCCACCGTCTCAGCCTTCGCCGCAGCAGCCCCAGTGTCCGCCTAAGCCGGAGCCACCGCAGCCCGAACCGCAACCGCCGCCGGCGCCTCCACCGCCGCCGCCGCCGCAGCGGCAGCAGCAGCTGGCCGAGCGGGAGCGGGAGCGCGAGCCGGGCCCGGGCGGCCCCGGGGGTCCCGGCAGCCCCGGGGGTCCGGAGCCTGCGACGGAGCCAGAGCCCGGCGGCCGGGCCCGGGGCAGCCTGGGCGCGCGGCCCGGGAAGCCGCCCCCCGGCCCGGCGTCAGCCAAAGGCAGCCCGAACGGCGAGTGCCGGCGCGGAGGAGAGCCTCCGCAGTGCAGTCCCGGCCCCGGCCCCGGCCCGGGCCCCCCGGAGGATGCGGCCGCCGCCGCCGCCGCAGCCGCGCGGGGCCCCAAGGTCTCCTTCTCGTGCGCGCCCGGTTCCGGCCCTGCCTCGGGCCCCGGCTCCCCAGGGCCCGCGCTCAAGGCGGGCGACGAGGCGGGGCCCGGGGACTGCGACGAGGCTGGCCCCGGAGGGGAGGCACGGGGCAGCCAGGCCAGCTTCCTGCAGCGCCAGTTCGGGGCCATGCTCCAGCCCGGGGTCAACAAGTTCTCGCTGCGCATGTTCGGCAGCCAGAAGGCCGTGGAGCGGGAGCAGGAGCGCGTCAAGTCGGCGGGGGCCTGGATCATCCACCCCTACAGCGACTTCAGGTGCCAGACGCCCGGAGCTCAGGGGCAGAGGGCTCAGTAGCAGGGGCAGGCCTGCAGGGGGCGCTGGGGGCGAGGAGGGAAGGGGCATCTGGAGGTGGGAGGGGGGACCCTGCAGGACGTTCTGGAGGTGGTGGGGGGGGGTGTCTGGGATTGGGAGGGGGGAAGTTTCAGGAGTACCCGAGGTGAGGAAGGAGAGGGGGCTGCTGGAGGGAGCGCTGACCACTGGAGTCATAGAGTGGTATATTGTTTGGGGCGGGGAGGTCTAGTGATTGAGGGTCGGAGAGTGGCACACTGTACTGGAGGTCAAAGAGCAGCATATTGTATTTGGAGGGGGAAGGGTCGGGGGTTGGGGGTCGGGGTAGCCGCATAGCAGGGGTGCGAACACGTCAAGATACCGGGATCTAGGAGAGATCCTAAGAGACCTGGGGAGTGCCTCTATGTGAGGAGGAAGAGTGGGTGGAGAGGTCGGTGAAAAGGACGAATAGAGGGGAAGGTCAAGGAATTGGGAAGGCCCGGGTCTTTCTGGAGGAACCCGCCCAGCCCAGACGTGGGCAGCTAGGGCAAAGCGGGCACTGAGGAAGGACGGGGAAGGGGCGGGGGCAGCTGGGAGTGATTGGACGCCGGGACTCCCAGGTCGGGTTTAGTAGGGGTGCGCCGACCTCAGGAGAAATGTTAGGGGTGGAGGAACAGAGCCTCAAGGACGCGGGTCTGAGAGCTGCCCTTCCCTCCACCATGTTAGTCTGGTTCTGAATCGGAGAGGGGGAGGCCGGTCTCTGTTTTCTGTGTGTGACCATGTGTCATTGCATGTATTGGTGAGGTGTATGTATATGTGAATGGGTTGTTTCGCTGTGAGTCTGCGTATCTGTGTGTGCATGTGTGTCATCTCTGTGTTGTTTGTGTGGTGTTGTGGTGTCAATATATGCCCATGTGTTGGTGCGGTCTGTGACACACTCATATTTTTGTTCTGTAAGCTTGTAGACATAAAAAGTCTGCAAAAGCCTTCTCTGTGCTCAGTCTTTCAGCACCAAGGACAGCAGCAGAGGCCACTTCACTTAAGAATCCTTACCAGTCATAGCCTGCTCCCGCCCAAGTAACCACCTTCCTGCAACCGCAGGGCTGGGCCTTGGGCAGCTCCCCCCTCCTGCTGTCCTCTCTGCTTGCTGTCTTCTTTCCATCCCTGTCCTGTCCCTCTGCCTACGGATTTTTGCTTAAAGCCAGACTGAAATCCCCCTAGATCTTGTCTCCTCCTTCTCCCTTCTCTCCTATCTATATACGCCTAAACAGGCAGTTCTAGGGGGATTCTGAGGATTGGGGGTCCAGAATAGGGAGAACATGCAATGCTTGGGCCCTATTCTATTGTCAGTCCCTCTAGGCCTCCATTCCTACTCTGTTCAGAGGGCAGAACTTCATTCCTGTTTTGTCCCAATCCTACTGAACCTGGTGAGCTAGAGAGAGTAGGGAGACATTGTGTTGTTGTGAAAAAGAGCAGAGGGTTTGAAGTCAGAAGATCTGGGTTTGTAGCATAGATATGCTACTTACTACCTGTATGACCTTGGGAAAGTCTGTTCTTCTTTCTAGAGCTGTAAAGGAATTAAATCAGATTATCTCTACAATTCTGAATCCTGTGATTCAAAGGTGTAGGGAGGGGTTTATTCTTGGGGGGGCGGTGTCTCAGAAACAAACTGATTTCTTCAGTTGCCCTGGGGAAAGCAAGTTCTTTCTGCTCCCCTTTCTTCAGGAAGGTGCCAGGAAGGACCCTTCCCCCATCTCTTTAGTTATATTCTGAATCTAGGGGCATGTGTCTGATCTTCCCCTGGGGGGCAGGATGTCCCAGCTGCTCAGTTCTCTCTAGACAAACCTCATCTTGAGAATAGTGAAGAAAATATGGACCTAGGGAATGTAGAACACTATTATTCTGGGCCAAATCTTTCTTTTTCTTCAGTGTAGAAATCCACTCAAACCATTCTCCTCAGGGCCTCAGTTTACCTTTCTTACAAGATGGATAAGAAAAAAATACAGATAGAATGCTTCCCTTTGGAGATGTCTGGAGGATGACTGACAGATGTCTGGCACTCCTTAGAGACACCAGCAGGGAGGGATAAGGAATTATTTCTTTTTGCAGAATGTTGTCCCCCCCCCCTTTCCCAAAGTAGGTCTGTCTCCAACCATCCAATGTGTGGGCTGAGCAGACAGTTCCAGTCCCACTTCAGGCTTTGGAGGACTACTTAGGGTGAGGTCTGTTCCTAGGGTAACTACTTATGGGCAGGGCTGCTTGCCCTGAGGGACCTAGAGGAGTCCCTAGGGAATCACCCTAGGGAAGAAGTGTTCTCTGCAGATGAGGGGAGACCCTTCAATCTAGATCAGGGGTGGGGAACATGTGGCCTCGAGGCCACATGTGGCCCTCTAGGTCCTCAAGTGTGGCCTTTTCATTGAATCAAAATTTCACAGAACAAATCATTTCATTAAGGGAATATGTTCTGTGAAGTTTGGATTTAGTTAAAGGGCTCTATACTCTAACATTCTGTCCTCTATATTCTAAGATCCCTCCCAGTTCTGACATGCTGTATTCTGAAGTCCCTCCCAGCCCCGATCTCAACTGATTCACAGTGGTAGGGAATAGGAAAGGGAGTCCAGAGATACTGAACAGGTTAGATCTTTTGGTGACAGGCACTGGGGACATCAAGGTGTGGGAAGACCCTGAATCTTCCACAAGGAGACTTACATATGCTTGATTCCTGTGTTAGGAAAACTTCTGATTGTAAATAAAGAAGGACCCCCTAGACACAAGTCTCCTCCTTCCTGGGGCCAGTGAGTAGGGCCATGAGAGAGAAGCTAGTCTCTGACTATTCAAAGGATTCATGAGGAACTCTGCCAGGTTCCCCAGCTCAGTGGAACCAGGCCTCAAACTCAGGCATCCTGCCTCCTGGCATCCTCTCCTCCCATTCTTTCCTCTCAGTCCATTTCCCTATGACTTCTTTTTTCTACACAGGTATTAAATTTACTCATGTGTGTAAACACACACACACACACACACACCACTTGCCTAGTATTTAGGAATGAGTGAATGGGGTAAAGTGGGAAGAGACAAGAGTAACCCTTAGCAAGAGACTGTTCTGGAGATGAAGGTCCGCCCAAGAGTTTTGATATCCTCAGTCCTGGGATATGGGGGATAGAGGTCTGGGTTAGGAATAAGGAGACTTAGGTTGTGATCATGGCTCTGTCACTGTGTGGTAAGTCTTTTCCTTTCTCTGGGCCTCAGTTTCCTGTTCTGTAAAATGGAGATAACCCTTATCATCTCTATCTCTTGTGTGCTATAGGAGACAAAGGGATGGGAAATGACTTTGTAGATTGTAAAGTGCATGGTACATGTGTTGCTATTGTTGTTCTTGTGGTCATGCCTTTCAGGAACTTGTTCTCTGTGATTCTGGAAATGAGGATCCTTAAGTCTACTCTTGATCTGGCCTGCTTCTGTTTAGGCCCTCTTCTTGGGTAGCACTTTGATGGAGTGGGGGGGGGCATTTACTGACTCAAGCACTACTGGATACATCCATGTAGCCTGTGTCTACCCAAATATCATTCTGTGATTAGTAGTACCCCACCTCCTCCAGTAGACTATAGAAAGGGATCCATTACACACAGAAGAGCTCAGAGGGCCCTTAGAACCCAGGATGTCAGAGCTGGGAGGACCCTTAGAACACAGAATGTCAGATCTGGAAGGGCCCTTGGAATCCAGGATGTCAGAGCTGGGAGGGCCCTTAGAACCCAGGATGTCAGAGCTGGGAGGGCCTTTAGAACACAGACTGTCAAGGCTGGAAGGGCCCTCAGAGCAGAGAATATCAGAGCTGGGAAGACCTTAAGAATACAGAATTCGGGGTGGCTAGGTGGCACAGTGAATAAAGCATAGGCACTAGAGTCAGGAGGACCTGAGTTCAAATCCATCCTCAGACACTTAACACTTACTAGCCATGTGACCTTGGGCAAGTCACTTAACCCTAATTGCCTGCCAAAAAGTAAGAAAAAAAAGAATACAGAATGTTAGGACAGGGAAGGCATTTAGAATACAGAGGAGAGAATGTTAGAATTAGAAATACCTTGGGGTATAGAATATGGAAAGGCCTGAAAATATAGAATGTAAGGATATCAAAATCATAAAGTACCCCAGACATTATCTTATCCAGGGGCTCTTAATCCAAGATCTGTGATTTTTTTCTTTTTTTTTAATATTTAGATAATTGTATTTTGATATGATTTGGGGGGATAATTTTATGTATTTTGTTTTATGTACTTAAAGATAAAGTTTTGAGCTACTGCTCTAGTCCTAGGTGGAGGAAGCTTCTCTGTGACATCCCTCATAAGCAGTCACTTAGCCCTTGTCCAAAGACTTTAGACAATGGAGACTTAGCTTGAGAAGGGATATTTTAGACAAATCAAGTCCCTTTGGGATTCTAGGGCCTTCTTGAGCCTCTGTGATCAGCTGGTTGGCAAAGGTTGAGTTGATCTTGGGTGGGTTAAATTTTCCCCAGATGGCTGTAGAGCTCAGCCGATCACAAGGTTGGAGGTCAAACCAGAAACCTTATTTACAAATCCCTGGGAAATTAATTCCTGCATTATCATCTCTGGGATAAACCACAGAGCTGACATGAATCACGGAGTTAATGCTTCTCCCCCTCACCCCTTATGTTCCAGTTCAAGGGAGGGAGAGGTGGGGGCTTTAGAGATAATAACCCAACCCCATGGGTTTTCAGAGGGCCTTATCTCCCAAAAGCCCCAAACTCCCTTCTTGTGGACAATTGTATTTTATATATGTAGCCTATCTGTGCCTAGAATGATAGACCTATTTTTGAGATGAGGGAGACCAAAGCCCAGATTGATTAAGGGATCCTTTCAAGGTCACAAGATCAATGGGTGGAACCATAACTAACAGGCATGATGCTTAATCTACCTTCTTCCACATTCCCCACCCTGTCTCTTCCTGGGCTAACTTGCAACAGGTGGTGTGGGATTCTTTTTTAAGCTACAGAAAACTATAATTCTCATGCTTTGGGGGGGGGCAATGAAGGAAGAGGGAAAAATCCTTGTTTCTTGAGTCTGAGGAGGAGGGTGGTAGCTTCACCTGCAATTTCTCCTCCTCCTTGAATGGCTAAAAGAGTCCCTGGGCAAAACCTCTCCCATCTCTTGATGCTCATAGCCCGAGAGGCTGGCCAAGTGGTACCTGCCAGCAAGTTGCCCATCTCACTGGGTCAGAACAAGCCTCCCTAGGCTAATGGTGTGTCTCCTGATTGTTCCAAGCTCTCCCAAAACACCACATGGTGAAGGAATGAAGGTGGTTCTGAACCAGGAGCACTGGGACTTCCCATCCTAGGGATGCTAGCGTGGCTGGACTATTCACTTTCTGCCCACACTCAAGGGTATCTTGCCAAAGATATTCCCTGGAATTTTCTGGTGCTAAGAAGAAGGTGGGAAACGAAGGGAAACTCCCAAATTATGAGTAGTAATTCTTGACCTCTGATCATTAAATTCTGATCTCAGATACCTAACCATGAATGATTTCTGGCCCAGGCTGTGGTTTTCCTGATGCTTGGTTGGGGATCAGAAACTTGTTTGTTTCTTGTCGTTGCCCCCATCTAACCTCAGTCACCTTTGGCCTTGAGCTGGGAAGATCTCTTTTAGGTGGTTAAACTATATCCTTAGGGATAAGAAATGGCTCTGAATCACATCCCTTGCCTCAAGAGGATTTCCAGGAAGGTGTGTGTGTGTGTGTGTGTGTATGTGTGTGTGTGTGTGCCCCTAGCACATTCCTGCACTTCTCTATTTCTCCTTGCTTACAGGATCTCAGATCTGAAAGGGACCTTAGAATCTTGCCTCTTCATCTTTCAAATGGGGAATTAAAACCCAGAAGTGGAAAGAACCTCGCCTGTGGTCACACAGTGAGTCTGGCAAAGCCAGGCCTTGAACTCATACTTTCTGACTGCCTGTCCAGGGCTCTTTCCACCATGCCAATATGCCTCTAAGTTTAGCAGTAGGAGGGATGAGATCTCAGTGTTGGAGCCAGGATCTCCAGCCTAGGGCTGGTCGGGCTGGCAGTGACACGGGTACTTGCTTGGGCATGGCTCAGATCCAGGGCTGCTATGGGCCAGCTGAGGACACTTGAGAAGATGGAGTGGCTTTGCCCAGTTGAGGCAGGGATTTTGGTGGAAGATGCCAGAGTC
Source organism: Petaurus breviceps papuanus (assembly GCF_028583685.1). Lineage (NCBI taxonomy): Eukaryota > Metazoa > Chordata > Mammalia > Diprotodontia > Petauridae > Petaurus > Petaurus breviceps. The sequence continues at coordinate 5,667,931 of NW_027185588.1, read as the reverse complement.
CCAGTGCCTCCCCTGATACAGTGTCAGCATCGGGAATTCTCCATGGTCATGGAGGGGAACAAGATGGCCAGCCATCCCATGTTAAGTCTAGGGGCAGGACCCTCCTTGATCTGAGGTGTCAGTCCTGGTCTGACATGTTTTTAGGAAGTGGGGGTTACCAGGGGTCTGGTGATCCTGTCATGTGAAGATTTTGGGGTAAAGGGCTATGAGTGTTGTCTTTAGGTATTAGAAAGGCTGCCTCCTAGAAACTTCTGTTTGACCCCAGAGACTAAGAAGTAGGCAGGATTCGCTGAATCATGTCTTGGCTTAATGTAAGGAAAAACTTTCTAACAATCTAAATTGTCCCAAAGTGGAAAAGGCTGCCTTGGGAGATTGTGAGCTCTCTGTCATGGGAAATCTCATTCATGCCTAGCCCCAGGTGGCGGTGGGAGTGGGCTAATTTGGGCTTGAAGGCAACAAAGATGGGAAAATCAATGAGAGAGCTGGTGTTGGAGGGGAATGGGGATGGAGGAAGATGAGGGCTTAATGAAGGGGATGAGGATCAGTGAGGAAGATGAGGGGACTTGATGCATTCCAGGTCCCCTCTGTGGCTAGGAGCTGACCTCAGGGCCTTGGGCAGGAGGAGGGGGAAGCCTGGCTCCTGACTCATCTTGCAGGCTTGCCTTTAAGGAATCCACACAGTGGGAACATTGGGATATTAACCTGGGGTGAGCAGGACAGAAAACCTCCCTGAATCCCCCTCCTGGTTTTTAGCTTTGCTAAGGGAAAGTATGAGACTTTCCTGGGTCTCCGTGCCCTTGCTGGCTGCCTGTAACCTTGCAACATCCTGGGAAAGGTCATGGTGAGGCAGGGAGCATCGGGACTAGAATGGGTCCTTGAGAGGTCAAGATCTAAGGCACAGGATTATTGGGAGCTTATTCCTTTCTTCCCCCAGCTTCCATACCAACATAAATGCTGAAGTCTGCTTGGTGGAATGTTTGAAGCCAAGACTGCCTTTCTGGGAAAAATCTACCCAAATCCTCTGCCTCTTGTTTTGGCCCTTCCAAGTCCCTCCTGGGTACTTTTTGCTACCTTTCCAAATCCCACCCTGTTGCTTTAGAGTCTACAGAAAGTCCACTGGAAAGACATCCATGGCTCCTAGTCTTGTGCCCTCCCAACTTTCCACCCAATCAGAGGGAGCTATTGGAAATGGTCAGGACTCCATAAGAAAGTGGTTCCTTTTTCTCTGGGGCTCAGCTTTTTCATCCGTAAAATGAGGAGGGTGGACCTGCTGATCAGCAAGGTCTTTCCCACCTGTGAAATTCAGTCCCTGATAAATATTATTAAGGGTTTCTGGAGGGTCTGCAATCTGCAAACTTTAAAAAAATTTTATAATGATTTTAGTATAATTGGTTTCCTTTGTAATTTATGTGTTTTCTTTTATGCCTTTAAAAATGTTAGTCCAAGAAGGAGTCTATAGGCCTCCCTAGACTCCCAAAGGGGTCCATGACACAAAAGAGGTCAAGCCCTGTTTAGACTAAAGATGGAAAGGCCTTCAGTGGTCCTCTGGCACAGCCTTGCTCTTGGTGCAGGAATCAATCACCTTCATGGCTTTCTTAGGGAGGCTCACCTGGTCTCCACTTGGATGCCTCCAGTAGTGAGGAGCTCTCTCTCTCAATCTCTCTCTCTCTCTCTCTCTCTCTCTCTCTCTC